>NC_138163.1:83328088-83808088 GCF_964165515.1 Mesoplodon bidens | reverse complement strand
TAGCCAAGGCAGGGCAGTATTGCTCCTCTAATCTCGTTTTATAAATTAATCCCTCTCTTCCCTTAATCATTTTCATTGCCTGCCTCTGAACCCACTACAATCCATCTAACCGCTCCTGCACCTTCTCCCACTTTTCATCCCCTTCTCATTCTCTGGCTGAGGAGGGGACCCCCCGCATGGCCTGCTGGGGCCACCACATTCGCATCCCCAGGTGAGAGGGCGAGCCCCAGTGCCCAGTGGCTCCCTTTACCTTTGGCCCCAAGGAGGGAGCCAAGGGGAGCAGGAGCACGTGGGGGCTGGAATCTTTACCCTGCCACTTACACGCTCAGTAGCCCCAGGACCATCCCTCCAGTTCTCTAGGCCTCAGTCTGCCACGTTGGTAAAATAGAGCCTCTGGCAGGCCGCCCCCGCCCCGAGAAAGCAAGTGCTTTGCAAAGGGCTGGACATGTATCAGTCAGTCTTTTCACTTCGAGGAAGGGCAGGTGTCCCGAGTCAGCTCTCCCCGAGGCCCGCTCTGCTTGTTTCCTCAGCTGGACCCTGCTTCCATGGACCCCACGCCCCGCCTTGGCCACAGACCAGGGCCCTGATCCCCAAGCTGCTGCCAGCAATGGAGATGGTGCACAGGGGCCCTGAGTGGTATGTGAGGGGGCCTTCTGGCCTGAAGCTCACAGGGATAGCCAAGTTGCTGGAAGCTTCTCTTCACTTCATCCCCCAGATTCTTTCTGGAGAAGGCAGCCCCTCTGTTTGTCCACCTGTGCCTCGGTGGGTGGGGTGGGTAGGACAGGGTTGAGAGCACTTACTCTGGAGTACCTGCCTTGCTAGGCCTTGGGATTTTCCTAACAGCCCCATGAGGCCAGCTGAGAGGACTCTCTCCATTTTCAAAATGGGAAAACTGAGGCTCACAGGGCTGAAAAAACTTGCCCGAGTGCCTACGCCATGCCAGGCGCTTGTGGACTGTGCAGCAGGGAACAGGTGTGACAGGCTTCCCACCCACATGCAGCCTACCGTCTAGACAGCGGCAGAAAGAGGTTTTGAACCCTGGTCTGTCGGATGCCAATGCCTGTGCTTATAACAACTACATTAAGATACTCCATATTTCAGATAAAGAAAATCAAAACCATTCTAGTTGTAGGCTAAAGGAGGAGGCTGACAGTGACCAAGAGGCTTCTTGGGGCCAGTCTCAGCCCTGTAGGAGCTGATGATCTAGTGGAGTGGAAAAATCCTCCGGCAACGTGGCAAAGACAGGGATGGAGCTGTTGGGGAACAACGGAGCAGGCCACATCTGCGGGGCTCGGCAAGGCTCGCCGGGCCGGGACTTTTAAACTGGCTCTTGAAGGCTACCTAGGAGTTGACCAAGCTGGCAAGGGAGGAAATGTCATCCTAGACTGAAAGACACAACTGGAGTAGGCACCAGAGCTAGTGCAAAGCAGACCCTCAGCCCGCCCTCCCCGCGGAGAAGAAGCAGTTTGAAGAGCCTGGGTTCCTACCCCTGCTTTGCTCTTTACTGGATGTGTGGCCTTAGATAAGAACTGAACCTCTCTGAGCCTCAGTCCCTTGATCTGAGTGCTGGGTACCTAGTCGGTGCGGGATGCTAAGTAGCTACTAGTATTAGTGTCGTCATTATCTTCACTAAAATTATCATCTCGAAATGTACTAAGCTGCAGAGTGCCTCGCCCCAAGCGGTTCCTGCCCTGTCCCCACCCTGCTCTGCCTGCCCTCCCCTCCAGGTTTGCCACCTACTCTTACTTCACCCCACTTCCTGCAGCCCATTCTGTGACAGACTGGCTGGGCTCTGGATGAAATCTACAAGGCCAGGCCCTAGCAGGCTCCTGGCAGACTTCAGGGCAACTAGCACTCTTCCTGCCCATCCACACTATTTTGAGTCTGGGGTTTGGGGAAAGGGAGGGTGATCAGGGAAAGAAAGATGGAGCAGAAAGATTTCTCTCCTATTCCAGTGTGGATGGCTTCCGCCATGCAGACTGCATGATCTAGGCTGAGGGCTGTCTCCTTCATCTGTTTTGTCCACCTCAGAGGCAGGGAAGAGAGGAGAGAGAGTTATTTAGAATGAGAGGGTGGGTGCAGGAATAAGGGCCCCCCACACACACACACGGTTCACATAGACCTCTACACTGACACCCAAAGGCAGCCCGTCCTGAGCAGCATGGGGTTAACCCTCTCTGGGCTCTCTGCACGGCTGAGGCCTGGCCCCTCCCAGCCCTCTCCCCAGGCCAGGGAGACTGGGAGGGGGCAGTGAGGGAGGTTGTGGGGGGAGGTCGGGGCCAGAAGTCCAGCCTGGTTCTGATTTCCCTGGCTAGAGCTGGGAACCAGAGCCCGGTCTGTCTTCAATCCGCCACCCCCCACCCCAGCCCCCTCATGCAACACTTCTCTGCTTTCTGGAGCGGCCCATAACCGCAAACACATTTGCTAATGCAGCTAGCCTGCCCGCCCTGGGACAGCTGGCTGGGCCCTGTGCCTGGGGCCAGGGCAGGCAAAGGGCAGGGGGCCTGGCTGGGAAAGGGGCCTGAGGCTCCTCCTCCTGTGCTGAGCCGCCTGCACAGCCCTGGTCACTGCCTCTCTGGCTCCATAACCCCTCTCCCCTACTACGCCGTCGAGGGCTGAGCCGGGTGTTGGAGAAATTGACACGGCTGGCTGTCCAGCCCAAGAACCGGGCAGCTTTACGTGCTCTTTGGCCAAGAGAATACCTTGCCCTGCTGGGGTTTCTGGGCCTGAGCCCTCCCACGTAGCCTCTCCCTCTGAGATGGGACTTCTATATGAATGGAAAACCTAGGGCCCAGGGAAGGCTGGGAGTTTACGGATTGCCCAGAAAGGCAAAAACAGAAGGAGGCTGAGACTTCTTTCTGCTACTGGTGTGACTTGGGTAATCATTTCCCTTTTCTGAGTTTCAGTTTCTCCATACTGCCCAGAACATCTCACAGAGTTTGATGTGGGCGTAAACAGGCAAGTGTCTTGCAAACAGTAAAGTGCTGTGTCCATGAGAATGATCATCCCCTCAGACCCAATGCTCTGTGAGGGCAGGCACCGTATCTGAGCTACCTCTGTATTGCCAGTGTCATCAGCCCGTTGTGGCGGATGGCCGGAGAGATGGGCCTGGGGACTGAGTGACACAAGCCAGTTCCGTCTCGTCAGCCTGAGATTCTGCAGCCTCTGAGAACCAAGACTGAGTCCTGAGGTCCCTGAATTCCAGAGCTGGAGCTGTGACTGGAGCCCACCCCCAACCAGACGTCAATCCCAAGGCCCCAGCCTCACTCAGCTGCCCCCGTCTGCCCCCCCCCACCTCCTCCCGTTGCACATAAAGCACGCGGCTCAGCTTCCCCCTGCCAAGACACCCCCACCCAGCCCCACAGCCCCTCTCCAAAGACAGGGGCCTTTCTCTGCCACGTTCCTGGAGGATTTTCCACTTAACAGGGCCTTGAAATCCATTTGCTGCAGACTGTGAACTTCCTCTTCATGCTCCTGCCTGCTGGCCCTCTTCTAGGCTGACCCCTCCCACCTCCCACTCCACCCTGGCGTCCGCCAGCCCATGGCCCGGCAGCTGTCACCCTGATCTCCCCTTCCCCAGGCCTCTGAGGCCAAGCAGGGGGCACCTGGAGGAGGTACCGGGGGGCCCAGGAAACAGCAGAGGTCTGGGCTGAGACGGGGAGCTGAGGACTTGCTCGCTAGAAGAGCCCTAAGCTCTGGCGGAGACACAAAGGGCTGCTTCCCCTTCTCCCAGCCTGCTAGAAACAGAGGTTGCCTCCTTCAGGCCTCTAAAGGCACTAGCCATTCCCTCCGAGATCACATCTCCAACCCTCATGGCCCTGGCTTCTACTGCTGGTGGAAAGGCATGATAGTGCCTGAAAGCCCTGCAGACATAGCTGGGAAGGCAGGCAGTCTGACATCTAGTCCTGCCGCAGCCAGAATCCATGTCCTTGGACCAATCTGGTCCTCCTCTGGCCTCTGACTGCCTCGGAGTTCCTTCTCACCCAGCGCTGACCTCCTTTTGTTTCTTGAATTAAACTCTGTCCTCTGCTTCCCCAGGTGGTCAACTCCAAGTCTCTGTGGCCTTCCTCCTGGAGTCCAAAATGCTTTCATGTTCTGCCATAAATTAACTCCCGATTCCACAGGTCCCTCCGAAGTTGTAGAAAAGTCAGGCAGTGACAATCCACAGAGCACCTACTGTGACCAGGTATTTCATGCCTTCTACCTCCCTCTGGCATTAATATCTCCGTGCTCCAGGCTGAGGAAACTGAGGCTCAGAAAGAAGAAGTGACTGATCCAAGGTCCTAAGGCCGGGAAATGGTAGAGCCATGACTTAAACCTGGGTAGTTAGACTCTTCCATCTATGTTCTTTCCTTGCCTGCCTCCCCATGGCTGTGTCTGCAAACCAACGTACCCTGTAATGGCAAAAGGATTTGTTAATCCATATTTGCTTTGCAGGAGCTATTCACAGAGCTTCAGAGCCTGGTTAGCCTTCAAACGATGAGTCCCTCTGACACATGTGAGGCTTGTGACCTGAGTCTCCATCTCAGCTCTATTTCCCTAAAGTTACATTATTCTAAAGCTAAAGCCAGAATGAAAAAGAAAAGTGTGCCCTAAGGACAGAGTCCCTGGGAGAAGGAAGGACTGCCTTCTGGGCCTCAAGTCACCCAATCCAGCCAAGAACCTACTACGCGTCCATCACAGGTGGGCATTTTCACACGCTCTCTGTTGTTTAAATACTCTCGACACCCCTTTGGGGCTATCGATTACCTTTGCCTTCTTGTAGATGGGGAAACTGAGGCACAGACAGGGGAAGTAAATTGCCACAGACAATGAGAAGGTGGCACAGTATTTCTCCCACCCCTACTCACATACCTCAGCCTAGCCCATCCCTGAGGGAGAAGTGATATCTTGCAGCAAGAGATCCCCTGTCCCACGGATGCAGGGCCCAGACAAGAGTGACACGAGCACAGAGACCCTGTATGATAGGGGCAGGGCTATAGTCCTCTCTGCCAAAGTTGGCTCTCACCTTGGCCACCTGGAGCTAACCTTTGCTCTGGCTCTGGAGGCAGCCTGTCTTTCTCCCCATCTGTCTTTTTCATCCTTCCCCTCTCTGCTTCTCAGCAGTGAATTTGTGCGAAACCTGGACTGAATTACAGTACCCCATTACCCAACCTGCCTCACTCCAAATCCCTGGCATTCATGCAATCAGTGGAGGGGAAGCCGGCTCCCTTCAGCCAGCCGCCTGTCGCACCCACCCTCCACAACCAGCGCTGGCTTCCCAGTGCTGAGCCACCTCAAGCCCCCCTCCACCTGGTGCAGGGATGTCCCCATACACTATTTACACATGCAACTGTTGAAACCGAGCAGGTTCTCTTACCCCCACAGGAGGCCCTCCCGATAACGCAGTTGAATGAAGCATGTACGTGCATTTTCGTTCTTCAGATGAGCTTGTATGGGGCACCAAGTAGGTGGCAGGCACTGCTTCAAGGCACTAAATGCACAGCAGTGAACAACCCAGAGCCCTTGCTTTCATAGGCCTTAGAGTCCAGCGAGAGGGGGAGAGGCTCATGACCAAGTACAGCACACATGGACAAGAGAGTCTCAGATTGGGGCAGGAGCTGTGAAGCAAATAAGGCAGGCTGATGTCATTGTGACATTAGGGGGGCTATTTTAGTTTGAGTAGTCAGGAAGGGCCTCAGTGAGGAGGTAATGCTTGGACTGAGGCCCGATTGACAAGAAGGAGCCCTGTGAGGAGCTGGGGAAAGACTACGAGGGAGAAAGAACAGAAAGCCTAAAGGCGCTGAGGTGGGATTGAATGTGGTGGAGAAAAGGGCTCTAAGCTGAAGTTGGAGAGATAGAAAGGGATCAAATCGTGTAAGGCCTTCTAAGTTGTGGTCAAAAGTTTGAGTTTTCTTCTAAGCGGGGTGAGAAGCCATTAGAGGATTTTAAGCATATTTAAAGAACATGACTGAATTTGTGTTTAAGAATGACTGCTCTGGCTGCTACAGGGAGGATGTGTCGTTGAGGGGCACAAGTAGAAGCAGGGAGCCCAACTGCACTAAAGCAGATGAGAGATGGTGCTGGCCTAGGCTAGGCTGGTGGCCACACAGAGAAGTAGGTATCAAGTAAGTAGTTAGATATGGCAGTCTGGACTTCAGTGGAGATGGCAGGCCCTTCCTGCTAATCTCAAATGGATGGTTCCTCCATATCTCCACTTGGATGTCGAGGCAGGCATCTCCAGTATAGCATGGCTACAAAAGAATCCTTGATTTCCCCACCAAAACAGGCTGTTAGATGCCTAAGTCTAGGATTTGGGGAAGAGATCAGGGATGGAGATGCAAACTGGGCGGAGCTGTTGGCATACAGATGGTATTTAAACTCACAGGGCTCAATGAGACCATCTGCTAAGAAAGTACAGGTAGAGTAAAAGCGTGCTCTAAGGCTCATTCCAAATCCCTGGCATTAATGCAATCATCTGTGCTCCAACAGTTAGAGGAGGAGCCTGCAAAGAACCAGAGAAGAGAAAACGGTGAGATGAGAGGAAAACCAGCAACCAAGAGAGCTTGGCCCCAGGAGGGAGTGCTCAACTGTAGCAGATGCTTCTGAGAGAGAGAAGTCCAGAAAGGCAAGACAGATCATTGGGTTTGGCAATGTGGGGTCGGTCACTGGTGACCTAGACAAGAGCAACTTCAGGGCAGATGGAAGTCCATTGGGGTAGTGAGAGGTGAGAATGGGTTGTGAGGAAGCAGAAACTTTGTGTCTAGAAATCCTCTGGGGGAGGTTTTGTGGTGAAGGAAAGCAGAAGCTGGAGGAGTGTGTGGATAAGGATGAAGTAGTAGGGTCAATGGATCAGAGGCCTAAGTGAGGCCAGAGCATTGTTGGACTCAGGGAATAAGAGGAAAGAATAAGGGTGGGGTCAAAGGGTGGGTTGATTGAAATCAAGATTTTGAAAGTGCTGCAGTTAATAATGACGGCAAGGTCAAGGGTATGACCGTGGGAATGGGAGACTGAGATGGGGTGGAGGACCAGATGGTTGGAGGTAAGGTACTCCGGGAATAGAGAAACCAGGGTGGTGGGTGCGTCACCTGTGTTGATGAAGAATTTGCCAAGAACATTGCCAGGATTAGGGAGCGGAGAATAGGCATTGAGCCGCATAGTGTCACCTCAGTGAATCGAGGACACTGACAAAGAGAGTCAAAAGACGACAACCTCAAGAAGGGATAGGGGCTGAGACGGCATTAGGAGGCTTCATTGTTTTGGAAAGAGGAAAGAAGACAAATGGTCTGGAAGCAGCCATGGGAACAGAGAAGACATCATTCCCTCCTCTCTCCCAAGAGACATGTGGGCTGTGGGAGAACAACAGAGCCTCCACTTGAGGGAGTTGCAGGAGAGCTGTGATCTCCGGGCGTGGGAATGAAGGACACAATCCTAAGAGACTGAAGGTGTGGAGAGGGGAACAGTGGCTGACGGTGGACCGTGGGTACCAGAAGGCAGAGTGTAAAGGTTTTGGGAGCTTGGAAGGAATGTAAGATGAGGCCCAGATTAGGCGATGTATGCCGCAGTGTAGGGATTAGAGTTGGGCAGGTGACGGAAGGCCAAGGAGGCCTAGGCTTCTGTGGTGACTGAAGTAACAGGGACGTGATTCCTGGTGGAATAGATGAGAATTTCTTACAGAA
Source organism: Mesoplodon bidens (assembly GCF_964165515.1). NCBI lineage: Eukaryota > Metazoa > Chordata > Mammalia > Artiodactyla > Ziphiidae > Mesoplodon > Mesoplodon bidens. The sequence continues at coordinate 83,800,430 of NC_138163.1, read as the reverse complement.
AGCGTGGTCATCAGTTCAAGCCAGAAGACCTGGGGAGCCTGAGTGAGGAACTTCCTGCTGCTGGCTGAAGCGGGGGGAGGCCAAGAGTGAGCTAGGACCTGAGACCAGGAGAAGCTCTGTAGGCCTCCCATATAACCTGCAGGGGGCAGCGTCTCTGCTGAAGGAGAAGAGGTAGAACACAAAACAAGCAAAGTGCCATCCAACCTGGCACACACGACTACATACCCTCAGGCACACACCTGCACGTACACAGAGGCCCTATCCCCACACACAGCATGAGCATGTGAACTCAATTTTCCGTATATGCAAACCTGTGCCTAGGCAGACATGCACACTTTGGCATGCGCCCACAGACACACACCATGCACACACAATGCACGCAGGCCCAACACACCACACGTGCCCTTATTTCCCCATACCATCGTGGACGTACTCACACATGCGCACGAGCACACACACGCGCATACACACACACACCGAAGACCGGGCTTTCTTAAGTCTTGCCAAGCCACAGACAGCAGAAAATCAAGCTGAAGTCGAACAATCCAACCTAGTAAAGGGGGAGGAGACAAAGGGGCGTGAGAATGAGGTGTGTGTTGGGGGAGTCAGGGAGGGGGGAACAAGGGAGCCAAGTGCTGAGGGAAAAAAACCTAGAGCTTTTGAAAAAGGGAAAGCCTTCAGACAGAGCAGGAATGCAGGCTGTAATTAGAATCGCTTCAACCGTCTCTAGATTCTAAAAGGATAGACAAACTGGTTGCACATGCAGCATGGCGATCCCTAGCCTAGATAATGTCGGAAAAGCATGTGTGCATGTGCGTGTGCACGTGTGTGCAGGCATGCATGGGTGCCTGTGAGGGCTGTGCAAAATGCACTTGACCACATGGCATTGGGCCTTGGGGAAGCCGAAGTGAGGTGCCCCCCTCCCACCTTGCCCCTGTAGCCACCTGCCTTCAGGCTGGACCCCTCACCAGGCCCAGGGTCACACCACTACTCTCACACACACACACACACACACACACACACACACACACACACACGGTGCTCGAGCCCCAAGGCCACATAGCCTAGGGGGTGACATGGCGTCAAAGGTCCTGGATGAGGAGCCAGCATCCCTGAGTTCAGGTCCCAGGTCAGCCACTGACTGGCTGCCTGACTGGGGCCCACAGCCCTCCCTTTCTCAGGGACTCTGGAGCCTAAAGGGAAATCTTGGGGTCCTTCCAATCTGGCCCTGAGTATTCATCCAGAACTGCTGGTTCAGAGCAGCTGGAAGAAAGCAAAGGAAAGAGATTTGTGGGGTGCCTATAAGAGGAGGAGCTGGGCTGGGAGGGATGTGAATGTCTGGCTCCCCGGGCTCTGGCCACAGATTGCCCTCTGGGCAAATCCTCACATGCTGGCCTAGCCAGTGTGCTCCCAAGGACTAAAGCAGACCCCAGAGGAGAGGGCCATGCGGCCAGGCAGAGCCCAGCCAGCCACAAACATAATCCCTCATATTCCCTCTGGCCCTTTTCCTTCCCTTCTTTTCACTTTCCTCCTCCAGGCTTGCTGGGAGGGCCTTGGGGCCAGCTGCTGTCATCACTAAAAATAGTTCAGCCAGCTTTGGGTGTGAAGGAGCCCCCCTTACTTGCAGGGTCCCAGAGGCCTGGCAGGTGGCAGTTGGTGTCTATGCCCCCTCCAAGGCTAAGAGATCAGATTCTCCTTTTCAAGTGCAAGCCCCAGTTCCAGCCCAAATCTCAGGTTCCCCATGCACCACCTTCTTTGTTCCCCAGTATCCCAGGGACTCCTTTTTAGAGATTCACACAGTGGGTGACTTGGGTCCTGGTGCTCAGCGAATAATAATAATAATAATAATAATAATAATAATAATAATGAACACTTATAGAACATTTACTGTGTGTCTGCAAAGCCTCTGCAAAGGGCTTTGCCTAACTCATTACTCCTTACAAGAACTCTCTGAGGTAAGTACTATTATCCCCATTGTGCAGGTGAACACACTGAGGCACAGACAGCTTAACTAAATTACACAGCTAGTAAGTGGTAGAATGGGGATGTTGCTTATCCCTTTTTTTTTTTTTTTTTTTTTTGCAGTACGTGGGCCTCTCACTGTTGTGGCCTCTCCCGTTGAGGAGCACAGGCTCCGGATGCGCAGGCTCAGCGGCCATGGCTCACGGGCCCAGCCGCTCCGCGGCATGTGGGATCTTCCCGGACCAGGGCACGAACCCATGTCCCCTGCATCGGCAGGCGGGCTCTCAACCACTGCGCCACCAGGGAAGCCCTGTTTATCCATTTAATTGCAGATTCCTTCAGGGAGAGAAAAATTCTGGTAACAATAGGAGTGAGAGTTAATGTTTACTCATCTTCATGTGCAGTGGGCCTTCCTGAGCGCTTCAAAACTGGCTTTATAGTACAGCCGACTGGGGCAGCTGAAAGGGCCTCGAAGCTAAAGGGATAAAGGATTCAATCCTTGGTTTGCCCCTCACTGGCTGTGCAACTCTGATCAAGTACCTTCTCCTGTCTGAGCTTGTGTCCTCGTCTGTGAAACAAGTAATAATAGCAGCTGACTCTCAAAGTGGTGTGAGGATTCTAGGAGACGATGTGTGAGAATGGACTCGGCCCAGATGAGTCAACACTGCCCTCTTCCCCCTTCCTAAAGACACCTGGGGACTTCTTGGTCTCATTCTTTCCGGTGGCTGGATGGAGACCCAGAAGTCCCGTGTCTGGGCCCTTTTCTCCACGTGGCACTGTCGGTGCAATACCCAGGGCCTGCAAGCTTTCCGGGGGCCTGTGAAAATGTGTGAGCCCCAGGAAAATCTACTGGCTCTAAAGTATGAAAAGAAAACAGCAGAATTGGAATTAATAAATGTTCTATTTTGTGTCTACAAAACGTAATATAACATCGACCTCATTAATTGTTAAATTTAGTATTCCTAAAATTTTCATTACATTTGAAAACAATTTGTTGGTTAGATTTCCTCACTTTGCAAGAATTCCCAAGTATGCACAATGATTACCAAGAAATCATAGCCAATTGGGAATGAAACGAGTTACTCACAGGCAGATAATTTCAAAAGCGGAATTATAAAAATCCTTTGAAAATTTTTATAGCAAAAATTACATTCAATATGGGATGTGGGTGCATTTTCATATATTCTATATGCTGTGGGGTAAAGCCACTGAAAATGAGAGTGCCTGGGGCCTTCGAAGGTCTAGAAAGGGGCCTGCCCCTGAGTGGAAGAGGATCGAGGGCCCCGGAGTGAGGAATAAAAGAGCCTCTGTGAGAACTGCTATTTGGGGGAAAGAGTCGATGGGCCATGGCGGGCGCCCATTCCTCTGGTTGTTCCCCTCATCTCAAACAAAACAAAACAAAACAAAAACCCGCCCGGGCCACATGCACGTAGGCGCTGGCAGAATGGCCCTCATGGAGCAGCACTTTCATGTATTGCCCTCGGCTCTTATCAAAGGCCCTTTCAAGAAACAGGCATGCCTGTGTGCCTTTCATAATCAAGAAGAGAAATAAACATTATCTGACGAAAAGCGAGAAGAAAACAGCCATGTGTAAACGGTGTCTTTTGGCTTGTCAAGCTGTTGCCCAGGACACTGTCCACTGGGCTGCTTGGTGCCCCCAGGCAAGGGCCCACACGAGGCATTTATCTCCCAATTTAGCACCAGCATCAACTCAGGGTCCCTAGAGGGCCTGTCAGTTTCCTCCCCTCTGATACCCAGAGCAGCCGAGTGATCTGATCTGCTTCGGGCGGGCTCACCATGGGAGGCCGCTTCTGCTCAGGCAGCGAGTGGGAGGCACACAGGCCACCACTTACTTCTACGTGACCTGAGGCAGGTCCCTCCCCACTGAGCCTTCTATGCAACACTGGCAGCGTAAGTCACAGGGTTAGCATGAGGACGCATTGAGATAATGAATGTCAAGTGGATAGAATAGGCCTCCGTGCTGCTGAGAACTTGGGATCAGGAGTGGGTTCGCTCTGGATGGCTGACATTTGATGATTCAGACCCCCCTACCCCAGGATGCCTGCCTGCTCTGCGTTGTCTCCAACACCTGGGCTCTGTGCCCAACACGTGCCAGCAACCTGACTAGGTCAAGGCTTTCCCTTGTCAAATCTCCGTGCCCGGGAATCACCGAAGAGCTCGGGGGCTGGTAGCAGAGACTCCACCATGACCCCAGCTCCCCAGAAGCTAAGATGATTCAGCTTCATGTACTCCAGACGTCGTCCCTGCTCTAGGTAGTTACCCTGGCCTGATTTCCGCCCACTCCTCCTCACCTCTTCTGTGCAGAAACCCTGTGAGTATATGATTCTGCTAAGAGCTTTCTGTCCTATTTATTTCTGTGACCGACGCAGGGATGAAAAAGCCCAAGAAAGGCTGGCGGCATTACGCCAGCTCACCAATGGCAGACGAGCACTTGAGCTAAGCCACCACCTGCAGCTGGGCCACCCGCTCTCCAGGCCAAACACTTTGCTGCCAGCTCAGGAGCTTTTCCCACTCCTTTGAATGCTGTCCCTCCTCTGCCCCCATCCTCGCTCCCTTGGGCCCCAGGCCTCCTATCCCCCAAACGACATTAGCCTTCTCTCCTTTGTGCTCTTGCCACACTTTGTATGTGGGTCCATTGCAGTTCTTAGCAGCTCTTGGCTCCTTGGACTAACATTTCTGTGTTCTGGCGTCTGTGGTCCTTAGACACCAAAGGCAGAGGCTGTATGGTTTCACCTCTGGGTCTTTGGTACCCTGCACTGGTCTTGGCACAGGTGTATCTGCTGAACAGGAGGGAACTCAGCACAGGCAGAGGGAGTGGGAGAGAAGTAAGAGAGTCTGTCCTCTGGGATTTCTCCTTGCAGCTCTGGGTGCCAGGACTCAGAAGATCGGGGCTCAAGTCCTTGACCGATTTTAGTTGTGTGACCTTAGACAAGTCACTTCCCTTTCCTGTAAGCCTCACTTTTATTACCAGAAAAATGAGGCTCCCAATCTGTTCTCTGGTCCTGGCAAGGGCTGTCATAGAGATCCGATGAGAGAATGGCTGGGAAAGTCTGTGAGGCCTCATGAACTGCTGGACCAGCAGCTGAGGATCCATGCACCTGCCTGTCCTGGGAGTTCCTCTGAGTTCATTTTCATGAGGAGACTGCAAACCCCAAGGAACATGTAGACAAGCCAAGTGCACGCACTCACGCCCTGCCTGCTAGATGGCTCCATTGCATAGAAACCCAACTTGCCAATTGTCACAGGACGACTCACATCTGTGCCATGCGGTCCCCAGATCACAACAGCCAGAGGGCTTTTTCTGCCCTCTCCTTCCTTTAAACCCTGCTCCCACCTCACCTGCCAGGTATGCTGAGACCCATTTGACAGGTAAATAGTATGGTTAATCATAAGAGCAGCCAGCACTTGTCAAGAACTTACTATAGCTCTGAGTGGCTTTTGCATTTATTAACACAATTCTCACAACGCTAACAGATACCATTATTTCCCCCATTTTTAAAGATGGGAAAACTGAAGATCAAAGAGGTAAAGTAACTTGTCCAAGATCACAGAACTAGCACACGGCAAAGGTGTGCCTTGCCCCTAGGTATTCTAGCTCTAGAGTCTGTGAGTTTAGCCATTTTGCTGCACTACCTGCTAGACAAGATACTGAGGCTGTGAGACAAAGTGACTTGCCCAAGGTCACACATACAGTGAGTTAGTGGCATTGCCCGCATCCTCTAACTCAGCACATTAGCAATGTCTACAACCTGTTAGTTTTCTGTTAAACAGCGAATGATGTGGAAATGAACCCTTAGCGGCACTATCTAGATGGAAGTGGGGAGGCCCTATGTGAAGGAAGTCAACCATAGGTATTTCTTATGTTTATAATTCAACAAACACTTATCCTTGCATCCAGGAGACACTCATTCTAATATTCCACTGCAGGAACAGAAGTACTCTGGGAACTGACAATGGCCCTGCAGACCAAGGTAGGAGCCCTTCATTTTCCCACTTGGGCTGGACCTGGGAGGATGAAAATTGCTGGAGGGGTAGGAGTAAGTGGAGGCGCATCCCAAGCAGGGCAACTGCCTGAGCAAAAGCACTGCTGTGGGGAAAGGCCCGGTGTGTTCTGGGAAGACAGAGGAGTCCAAAGAAACTATAAGTCTTTCTGGAAGAAAAGCAGGGCCAAATGGCCAAAGGAATTGAATACCAAGATGAGGAATTGGGACTTCATTTTTGCAGGTGACGGAGAATCCACTTACCTTCTGGTTGCAGAGAGAAGGCGCATCCACAGTCATTCAAGAAGAATAGACCTGTAGAGTAATGGTTTGTCCCAGCCAGAAAGGACACTGAGACCTTGAGAGGGGCCAGTGACTTGGTCAAGGTCAACCGTGAGTTTGTAGGAATCAAACTTTACTTTGGGTCTCAGAAGATCTTGTGGATTTGTACAAGTAGAGAGGAGGGAGGAAGGGCCTGGAACAGAGGTCCCAGGGAGAAGGGAGGAAAGGGGCCTGACTTTGGGCAGCCCCACATCCCATCTCTATACCCACCCAGGCTGTCAGGTATGGCTTTGAGTAGGGGGCTCCCTGTAAGGGCAGCCATGATCCCAGAATCCTGGGCCAGGACCCATGTCCCCAGGAAGGACCCCAGAGCAGACCATTCCTTCCCTTCGGTGGAAACCCATTGGGAAAGTTCTATCAGGGGAATGGAAGGGCTAGCTGGGCCTGACTGGCCAGGCAAGTGTCCTGGTTTGAGAGAAGCCAGGCCCAGCTCAGAGAGGGCAGCTATCCCCAGCTTGCCAGGAAGCCAGTTAGAGCTGGGGCGAGGTCAGGTCCTGGCGGCCTCTGCCCTGGGTCCTCCACTCCCACCTGGCAATCATTAGGTTGGCTTGGAAGATCCCTGTCAAGAGAGCTAGACTTCTGGGATGGATCAAGGTGAAAAGGAGGCTGGCAGAGAGGACCCCTGTGTCCAGACCTCACACTGAGGGCCCCCCAAGGCTGCCGGGTTCCCTGGGCATGTCAGAAAGACATTTCAAAGACCTGGCTGGCCCCTTATCATGCCCTGTGTGCTCCTTCCCGCCACGTGGCAGGACACATGCCCAACTCTCCTGGGGAACTATGGACCTATGGGTTTTGCAGGGAGGGGCTGCTCCTCAGCGCAATGGGACAATTAGTCAGACAAAAGCTGCTAGGAGAATGTTAAACTCTGGGACTGGAAATATTGGATCCAGGAGTCCTCAGGATACATTGTTCTAGGGGAGTATGTCCAGGGGCTGATATGATACCTCTTCTTCCCCCAACCTCCATACTCAACAGCCAGTTCTCCAAAACCTCATTGTCCTCATCTACAAAATGGGCATAATTCCTTCCTCACAGGGCTGCTATGAATCTGAAACAAGAGACTGAAGATACAACTCTCAGCACAGTCCCAAGCACAAAGTATGCACCCAGTAAGTGCTAAGCCAGCTGATTCCTTTTCGTCCCTATGTTGGGGTCAGAACAAAACAGGTGAAAATCCACCAGTCCATGAAGCTCCTACATAGCAGAAGTTGGAGAGTCCATATGTTCTAGCCCCTACCACCTCCATCCTGCTGATACAGCAGTAGAGGCCCAGAGAAGTTAAGTGGCTTATCCAAGATCACACAGCCCACCAGAGGTAGAGCTGGGACTGGCGCTCAGGGTGCCCGCATCATAGAACACTGGAATGCAGCGGTCTCCCAGCTCTGGCTCAGGACGGCAGCAATGTCCGGTGACTTTCAGTACCCCTCCTTCTCCACAGGATGCCTCGAGGATGAGCATACTCAAGGTGTTGTCCCAGCAAGGCTGAGGCTGGAGATGGGGGATACTCTGCTTTGGCTCCATGCTGCAGCAGCCCAGCCCCATGCAGGCCTTGAGGGAGAGCGAGCAAGAGCGTGAAGCGGTGGTGGTGGGGGGGGGGCTTTATTGAGCTACCATATCACATTGCAAGCTCCTATCTTATTTGCTGTTCATGAGTCCCTGGCCCCCCTTCCCTTGTTCTTTCGCGGGCAGATCTGCCTGGTTTGCATTATTCCCCTTCCCGCCCACTCCCTCCCCGGATATCTTGGTTCCGTATTTTCCACGCTGAGGCTCAGTTTACTCCTGGCTGGGCTCCGGGCCTGCACCTGGGTTCTAAGAGAAAGGTCCCAGGGTGGGGGGTGGGGTGGGCGAGCGTGCTGGGTGGTGGCGGCTGCTGCCGGTCATCCCGCCTTTCTCTTTGTAGGGGAAGGCCACCAGAGCATCCTCCCTACCCTCTGCCTTTCTCTACCTGCCCCTGAGATGCAGCAATTCTCAAAGTCAATGCCATAGATGGCTGCCCCTGAATCCCTTGATCCTGGTTGGAAATGAAGATTCCCGGGCCCCACCAAGACCATCTGAATCAGAATCTCTGCGGGACAGCCCAGGAATCTATATTATGACTAGCATTTCACCTGTAAATATTCCGTTTGATTCTTTGCTTTTAACTCTTCACCGGCAAAGGGTTCATTTTGATAGCTGACTTTGGTCACACCTATTCCAAGTTCATTTAACAAGTGTTCGCTGACCACCCCCAACTCTTTCCTGGTTCCCTTCCTAGCTTTCTGACTATTATTTTCTGTTTCCTTTGTTGGCTCCTCTCTCTCTCCCATTCCTTGGCTGCTGGGAGACCCAGGGCTCTGTTCTTCCTCCTATTTTTCCACGCCACCCAGTCTCCCCACATGAGCTCATCTCCTCTCAGCTCCAGCTCCTATCTGCGTGTTGATAATCCCCACCCCAGGCCTCCAGCCCAGCCCTCTCCCCTGAGCTTCAGCCCCATCGAAGCTTGAGCATCCAGCAGACAGACCCCTCAAATTCAACAGGACCCATAGTGAGCTCATCTTCTTCACACGCCCAGTGAACTTTCTGAAGCACACATCTGATTACATCACTTCAAAGCCTTCCAGGAACTCTCCTTGGCCTACAAGATAAAGTCCACACTCTGTAACCCCAACTCAGAGCCTGGCCCCCATTTATTTCTCCAACCTGCTGTCTCCCCACTCCTCTCCTCAACCCCTTGCCCCTGGCTTCCCTGCACCAGATCGATTGCATGACTCACAGTTCTGGAAATGCACCCGGTGCCCCTCACCTCTGGCCCCTGTATAGGTTACTCCCACTTCCTGGGACACAGGGGCATAGTGAAGGGAGAGCAGAAGGGGACATCTGCCTTCAAGCACTGGTCGTGCTGATGAGACTCTAGTCTTAGTGCCCTTAGCGAGCCTGTGCGGACCAAGGGTACAAACACATCCCCGGGCACTCTTCCCCAGCAAAGCCATTGTTAGAACACCAAGCCCAAGCCTACTTGTGTAAGTGTCTTGCAGGCACTTCCTCCTCTAGGAAGCCTCTCCCTACCCTTCCAGTCCGGGTTATGAATGGGATAATGATCCTAGATAAGTCTCTAAGAAGAGTGCTTGGCGATAAATCTTCGTTAATAATTGTGGGAATGTGTTCCTCTAACTTTCCTCTGTCAATATATTACGATCAACAATGTCAAGTCTGTCTCCCACCCCAGAGCATGAGCTGACCGAGAGTAAGGGCAGCACCTTCTCTCCCTGTGTGTGCAGCCCCAGCGCCCCACACACACCAGGAGGGACTCCACAAATGTTTGGGGAGTGAGCTTACCGAGGCCCCTCTGTGCCCTGGCCCTGCACTGTGTCCTGAGGAAGCAAGCAACGATTAGAAAGCAGTGTCGCGACCCTGGCTGCTGAGACGCTGGGCACTTTGCCAGGGGTAGAATGAGCAGATCGTTTGCTCTTTGGAGTGGGGTGAAGAGGAGGGGGTGGGGGAGAGGCAGCTTTTTTTTTAAAGAAAATTTTTACATTTATTATATGATTGCAAGATTGGGTACATTCTAAAGAAGATGTGGTATTTACATACAATGAAATATTACTCAGCCATAAGAAAGAATGAAATCATGCCATTTCCAGCAACATGAATGGACCTAGAGATTATCATACTAAGTGAAGTAAGCCAGACAGAGAAAGACAGATATCATAGGATATCACTTTTATGTGGAATCTAATTTTAAAAATGACATGAATGAACTTATTTACAAAACAGAAACAGACTCACAGATCTAGAAATCAAACATATGGTTACCAAAGGGGAAACACGGGGGAAAGGGATGAGTTGGGAGATTGGGATTAACATATACACACTACTATATATAAAATAGGTAACTAATAAGGGCCTACTGTATAACACAGGGAGGCAGCTTTTGACAGAGCCTTGTTGGATGTGGTGTTCAAGTCTTTTTCCTGGATTATAAAAATTAAGGATTTTTGGTCTATTAAAGCTGAGTGCTGCTCATTCAATACCTCAGTTCATCAAGAGAAAAATCCTAAAAATAGGTATTATTATCATCCCTTGACCAATGACCAAGCAGAAGCCCAAAGGACATAGTGAGCTGATCCAGGTCATTCATGCAATGAGTAGGAAAATTGTGACTTGGTCCCAGATTTCTGTGACCCCAGAGATTCCACATTCTCCTGCCTCCAAATCCATACACACTGTAGAACATAGAAAACATGCTGTCTCCTAAATTAACCCTCCATCCGTCTCCTGGAGAGTTTCACTGTTAAGTTAGGCATGTAAGCGTCCAGGCTTCTTCTCTTGCTGCAGCTCCACAAATGAGAGGCTGCAGAGTGTGAGGATTCAAAGCCTGGACTCTGAGCCAGCTCTGACACTCACTAGCTGTGTGTCACTGAGCGAGATGCCATACCTCTCTGGGCCTCAGTTTCTTCATCTGGAATATGAGGATGAGAACAATGGTACCTAATCCCTAGAGTTGTTATGAAGATTAAATAAGTTATAAAACACTTAGAATAGAGCCTGGAACACAGTAAGTGCTCAGCAAGAATAAGACATTATTATGTACTTTTCTACAAAAAAAAAAAAAAAAACCCAAACAAATAAAGAACAGCAAAAAGAAAAGAAAACAAACAAAAAAGGAATGTGCTATATATGTAGCTTGGTAGCCCATTTCTTCCTGTGTGGTAGGCTTCTGTCAGGTGGAGAAGGGCGTCTTAAGCAGGTAGGGAAATGGGTGCAAAAGCGTAGAGGTGGGGAAAATACGTGATGTGTATTTGGGGAAGTTCAGAGTGGACCAATGCAGCAGGCCATGTGGATGAGGGCTGGTCCCAAGGGCGTGGAAGGCTCTCTTGACATGACAGGGCTGGGAAGGAAGCCCAGGACTCCGTGAGGCTGCTGCGAGCCCAGCCCTGTTATTGGAGAGCAGCATTCTCATCCCTTGTCTCCTCTGGCAGAGCCCCCAGTGGGGCAGCTGGGACGGGGACCGGCCTTCCCCAGGGGCCAGGGTTTGCACTGTCCAGGCTGCTGTCTGCCCAGGGCCCAGGCTCTAGGCCTGCTTCCCACTCAGGCATCTGAGGCATTCTCTCCTCTTCAGAGAAGAGAGGAGGGGGATGAGGCTGCAGGGGCCGGGCCCCCCTCAGCATCGGGAGGCGCCACCTTGGGGTGAGCTCGCCTCTGAAAGCCCAGGCTGGGGAAGGCAGGGTGAAGAGGCCAGGGCAGCCTGCCAGGGTGGGCTCCCCTTCTCAGCTGAGGTCTAATGGGAGCTGACAAGAGCAGCTGTGGGCCTTTGATCTGCCCTTCAGGTATGTGTCCCCAGCTCGGGATGGGGAAGCTGGAATGAGGAATGTTGATGGGGGCGGAGATAAGAGAGGATCAGTCCAACCAGGCAGAAAGGGCCTGGGCCACCAGGCCAGGGCTCAGAGGAAGAAAGAAAAAGTAAGTTAGAAAAAGGCCCACAGAGGCCCCAAACGAATGGCCGCCTGGCTGCTTCCTCCCCCCTTCAGGGGCAGGCCCTGAAGGTGAGAGAAGCTCATCTGGACTCAGCCTCAGCCTTGGCCAGGCCCCTCTCCCATGGGTGGGGCTCAGCTGCCATGTGGTCTTCATTTCAGGTCTGCACACGGGCACTCCACCCTGCTGCACCTGGTCAGGCGGGAGGTGGGGACGGGCTCAGACAGACTCGGCCTGGGCAGGTGAGTTCGGGTAGGGACCTCCTGGAGCTGCCAGCCCTGAGATCAGAGGCCCAGCCTGGGCCCAGTGGGTATTTTTCCAGTTGGTCCTGGCCCAGGAGACACCTGCTTGGCATGGTCCAGACAGATCCGTGAGTCTTCCCCTTGCAGATTCTTAGGACAGCACGACTCCCTCCATGGTGCATTACCCAGTGGTCAACCAGCATTTTCTCAAAGACTTTAGGGACAGGTTGCTTACCACCTCTCCAGGCAGCTCATGGACTTGCTTTGTCACAGCCAGCACCCCTGTCCCACCCTGGGCTGATTCTGTCTGTCTCGATTTCTGCCTCTTTCAATGAAAACCCCAGATGCGGACCCCGAGGAAATCAGGACATGAGCCCCACGGAAGACTAGGCAGTGATCCTGGGACTCCTCTAGGCTCCAGCAGACCTTCGGGGAGCTGAACCCAGGGCTCCAGGAGGCAGAGTGGGACATTAAGTCGACGAGGAAAGGTCAGGGCAGAGGTGGGAAGGGAGTTCCCGGGGCACACAGCTCTGTGCAGTCCAGTGGACAGCTGCGGTTCTTGCTCCATTTCTGACTGTCTCACTTCAGCCTCGGAGTGTGAAGGCTGGCAGGAACTTTGAAAGCCATTTCAATCCATTCCCACCTCATGCCCTGCCAAGTGCTTCTCTTTGCATACCTCCAGCCCCAGGGGACTTGGCACCTTTGCCTTCTTGGAGTGCTATTAATAGTCAGAATTCTCCTTCCTGTCCCTTACCTCTTGGGCCTACTCTGCTTTATAAACTCTCAGAGATGGGGAGGTGACTTGGGGAGGTATGGAAAGGGCGCTACAATCTGTATTCCCACCTCAAGATTTTCCTGGCTTTTGGGTGGTCCCTTCCCCTCAAGGTTGGACCTGAAGAGTTTTATCCAGATCAAAGATTTTCTGTAAATTTTCTGCCACACGGCAGCTCTTCAGATTTCTAAAGATGGACCCCCATGCCCCGCACCCTTCCCCACAGTTTTCTCTTTTCTAGGATAAACAGCTCCGGTTCCTTCCGATGATCCCCCTAGCTAGGATGCGAGTTCCTGTCCCCTCCCCAGCCTGCTAGTTCCCCGAAGTGGGGAGGGAGGGGCAGAAATCCAGAGGCACCTTTCTCAGGGGCCCAGAAATATCTGCTTAGAAGAAGGAGGGGGGAGGCCCATGTTGGACCCTCATCTTCTCTCTCTCTGTGTCCAGTCTTGCCCTTGACCTTGCAGTTGCCCAGCTGCCCCTAATCCTAATGCCCCAAGTAGCCACCTGACACCATTGCCAAGTCTTTGTACCCTCCCGACTCCTTCTTCCCCCTCCTGCGGAGCCTAAACTTTGTAGAGCACAAGGAGCTCCCCAGGAAGCAAGCCCACCCCCAGGACCTAGAGCTTGTTTGTTCCTGAGGAACCCAGTTCGGTGAGCAAGGAAGGCTTAATGGCTTCTGTTCTGTTGGCCTGGAGCCCCCTCAGCTTCTTCAGAGGCCAGGCCTAGAGATCTGGCAGATGCTGGTTTGAGGAAAAAAGGGATCCGCTTCCATTTAGGAAGCGCGAGCTGGCCACCTCGAGCTCCCAGGGCCCACTGCAGCATCAGAGGTGGGGCTGGACTAGGCAGCGATCCTGGGCCAAAGCCTGAGGCCTGGCCTAGAACCTCAGAGGAGGCCCGGGACCCTGGCAAGCCCTCCAGGAGATGACACCACCAGAGGGAGCTTGCAGGGGGATGACACAGACCAGCCTCCTCCCCAGCACCCTTCCTCCTCCCCCTCAGGCTGCTGAAGAGTTGGAATGTTACTCTCTCTCCCTGGGATGGTCACCTGCTTCCTCCCCACCTGAGCTCTGGGCTGCTGAGGAGGTGGAAGAGGGTGGAGAAGGGGCTGGGGAGCACTAGCTAACCTTGGCCTAGAAGAATGTGCAGAACAGGCAGGCAACAGGGCGGCTTTCCCCACCAAGGGCCCAGTGATAAAGAAAGGGGAGGGGGCCGCTGGAGGGCGGTGGTGGGAGCCAGAGAAGGGGAGTACAGAGAATGTGCTGTGTCAGCCTTGTGCTCGGCCCTGAGCTAACAACTCCCTCCCCCACCTCCCCTCCTCCCCCTCCCCCTCCCCCTTCCCTCCTTCCTCCTTTCCTTCCCATTCGAGGTCTCCATTGCCCTTTCTGTCTTTGTCTCCTTCTCTTTGTCTCTGGCTCTTTCTGGTGGCCTCTGTTTCTCTTTCCAGCTCACCCTGTCTGCCTCCCTGCCCCTTTCTCCCTCTGTGGGGCCTGTTGCCCTCTCTACTTTATTTCTCTGCTTGGGCCTTTCTTTCTCTTTGTTTGCCCTTCTCCCAACCTGTCTCTTTCTCTAGCTTTGGCCATCTCTCCATGTCCCTGCATGTCTTCCTGTATCTCATTTCTTTGTCTCTGTCTCTCTCTTTGTCCCTCTGCTTCCGACTGTCTCTTTCAATCTCTCTCTGTCTCTGTCTTGCCCCCTCCACTGCCAGCTCTCCCCCTTTCTCCCCTGTGTGGCTCCCAAGAGGCTTCTGGCAGCTCCTGAAGCATCAAGGGTGAACCCCGTCCTCCCACTGGGCTGGTCGGCTCTGCTTCTGAGAGTAGCCGGGCCTGTGGCTGCCTTTCCCAGCACAGAGAAGGAAGGAGAGAGAGCAGGAGGAGGGTACCAGGGAAGGTTTGCCCAGGAAAGACTGGGGAAGGAAGAAAGCAACCTTTTGTGCGTCTGATGAGCCAGGCGTGATACCAAGTGCCTTCATAACTCCCTTCCTTTATCCCGTGATGGAAAGACTCTTTTATCCTCATTTTCCGGGGGGAAGACTCTTAGACTCAGGGAGGGAAGTGACTTGTCCAAGACCACACAGCGTGTCAGTGGCAGAGTTGCTAGAATGTGAACGCAGGACTTTCTGCCTCCGTTACCTACGGGGAGAGGACCTGTTCTTTGGCCGTCCCGAGGCCACCGCTCAAGCCCATGCCTGCCTCTGTTGACAGTTCTTCTCTGGGATGCTGGTCTTGGGCTTTCCTAGTAAGGGACCCATTTGAAAACCTACTGGAAAGCAGGGCTGCTGAGGTTCAAGCTATCACAGCCGAAGCCACCCTGAGCTGGCCTCCAGGACAGAAACCCCCAGGGCCTCTGGGGAGACATGGCTGACAAGATGGCACTTGTCAGGTGACACAGAGAGTCTGAGATGGGAAGGTCCTTGTCCTTGTCCTAGTCCAGCCCCTTTCACAGCATAGACAGGGACACAGCTCAGAGAAGGGGAATGAGTCCAGACCACCTCAAGACATGCCCCCAGGGGAGGAGGGACAACATTTGAAGAGGGGAATTATTAGGGGCTAGTTTAGCATTTGCCAGAAGAGGAAACTGAGGCCCAGCAGAGCAAAGCCATTTGTCCAAACTCTGGTGCAGGGATCCAGAGGCCAACCCAAGGCCTTGAGCAAGCTTCTGGTGGCCTTTGCCACTTTGCCCTTGGTCCACTCTGGGGGACAGTGGCATGGAGTTCCCCTGAAGAATTCTCAAGTGAAGAACAGGCAAGGTAGAGGAGGGGGGAGCCAGATTCACTGGAGGGCACTCACAGGGAGAGAGAAAATGATTAAGGGAGCAGAGAGATTGGCTGAAAGGGGGAGATTAAAGGAGCCAGCAGACAGGGCTTGGCTCAGGGATGAGTCAGGCCAACGGCCTCCTGAGATAGTGATCTACAAATATCTCTGAGGTGTCAACAGCCAAGGCAGCTTCAAAGAGGAGGAGGAGAAGGAAGAAGAGAGGAGGGGTGGGAAATGGAGTGGTCTGGCCAGTCAGTGTGGGGATGCTCACCTCGGGAACTACGAACTACATGGGGAGAGGCAGGCTGGACAGGGGGCAGGGCCCCGGGATAGGAGCCCCCTGCCCCGAGGGGGGGTGATGACTCCACCCTCGCCCCTCCCATGGAATAGGCATGCCACTGCTCATTTTCTGCCCCCCACCCCAAAGTCGGGCCCTGAGCCAACTTGGGTCTCTTCCATATCTAATAGGACTGACTCTGAGCACATGCTGCCTATTCCCCAGCCTGGGCCTGACCGTGCATCTGCACGCAGTGCCTCAGGGCTGCTGGCAGCCTAAGGGTAGGAGCTGTAGGGAGTAGGAACCCACCTCCCCATGCCTGTCCTCTCCTGCCTCCCAGGGCCCCAGGAGGACTGGGTGGCCTGAGCAGGGTGGAGCCCCCTTTCTTCAACTCAGGCCACATGGAGAGGCCACCCACAGACAGCAGAGGCCGGTGCCTGGGCCTCGCACTCGCACACCTTTCTGTCCTGATGAGAGGCCTAGGGCACTGATCCTGCTTTAGACAGTTGTGGAAACTGAAGCTCAGAGAAGGAAGTGAGGTTCCTGCATTTCAGATGAAAATGACATCTGGAGAAAATAGAGGAAATGGGACGGAAGTTGCTTTTCTTCAGGGATTAGAAATATTGTTCCACCCCACCACCAACACAAGTGTACACAAACCACACACACACACACACACACACACACACACACACTCACACACACATGCATGCAGGCATCTCTTCTGTGCTCCCTACTGGAGTAAAAGGGGGGAAACTGGGCAGGGCTCAGAGGGGACCAGCAAGGCCTGATATGTTTCTTTCTGTGTGATAGCTCACTGCTGCCACGGCTCTGCAAGGTAGAGCTTATGATTCCATTTCACAGATGAGGAGACGGAGTGATGATGAACATGACGAAGTGACTCACTGATGCCCTCACAGCTAAAAGTAGTAGAGAGGGGCCTCAAACTAGAGTGTGTCTGTGTCCAGAGCCCGTGCCTTTCAGAGCAGCTATGCTGAGGCCTTCTCCCTTCAGCCTGGGATCCCTACCCTGGAGATGCCCTGGCACGGCCCATGCTGGGTACTGAGTGGCTGCAAAGCCCCAGAAAGGAAACAGAAAGATGGGGGGTGGGGCAGGCATAATGGGCGTCTATCACCTGTTACAATAACTCCTGTCTTCAAAGTGCTTCCAGAGACATGCCACACATACCTCACCCAGAGAAGAAACGAGAGAGAGAGAGAGAGAGAGAGAGAGAGAGAGAGAGATTATTATCCTTATTTTCCACATGAGAAAAATGAGGACCAGAAAGGGGAAGTGACTTGTTCAAGGTCACACAGCTAGACTATAGAACACTGCTTTGAGGGTTTTTTTCTTAAATTGCAATCCATGGTAAAGCAAACAAACTTACATATGTATACTTGTGTGTAGATGTATATGCATATGTGTGTGTATGTAAACGTAGGTATATATAAAATGGAAACGAAAGTTTCACGAAACAATACTAATCCTTACAGCATGGGTGTACTCTATTTCACGTTTTAAAATCCTAGTCAAGGTTCACGGAACGGATTACAGGACTTGCTAACAACTTGTACTCTGTGGTTTGAAAAAGACTGCTCCATGCCACTCTCTCACTTTGTCACAGCTTACCCTTCCCCCTCCCCATATCCTCAAGTCCATTCTCTAGTAGATCTGTGTCTTAATTCCCATCTTGCCCCTAGGTTCTTCATGACCTTTTTTTTTTTTTCTTAGCTTCCATATATATGTGTTAGCATACGGTATTTGTTTTTCTCTTTCTGACTTAACTTCACTCTGTATGACAGGCTCTAGGTCCATCCACCTCACTACAGATACCTCAATTTCGTTTCTTTTTATGGCTGAGTAATATTCCATTGTATATATGTGCTATATGTGCCACATCTTCTTTATCCATTCATCCGTCGATGGACCCTTAGGTTGCTTCCATGTCCTGGCTATTGTAAATAGAGCTGCAATGAACATTTTGATACATGACTCTTTTTGAATTATGGTTTTCTCAGGGTATATGCCCACTAGTGGGATTGCTGGTTCATATGGTAGTTCTATTATATACACTACCAAACATAAAATAGATAGCTAGTGGGAAGCAGCCGCATAGCACAGGGAGATCAGCTCCGTGCTTTGTGACCACCTAGAGGGGTGGGATAGGGAGAGTGGGAGGGAGGGAGACGCAAGAGGGGAGAGATATGGGAACATATGCATATGTATAACTGATTCACTTTGTTATAAAGCAGAAACTAACACACCATTGTAAAGCAATTATACTCCAATAAAGATGTTAAAAAAAAAAAAAAAGACTGCTCCAGGTGCGGGTGGGGGCGAAAGGTCACAGACTCAGTTCTGCCACCTCCAAAACTAGAGCGGGCTCTCAGGTTGTGCTCTGCTGCCTTGTTTTGTAAGAGAGAAGAGAGGAGGCCGGGCTTAGTCAAGCAAGGAGAGGGTGTGATGGTGAGAGATTGGACTGGGGAGCTGTGGCCTATGGGGCCAGAGGGAGACCTCCTGGTTAGGGCTTCCTGCTCATCTGGGCAAAGGTAAAAGCCAGAGGGACCTCAAAATACTGGTTCCTGGAGGTACAGAGAACCAGCGTGCTAATACTGATGCCTAATAGGGTGAGGCCCGTGACAGAAGGGAAGGGATCTGATAGAAGGGGAGGTGGAATCATCCTGTAAGAGGCGTGGCCCCCACACATGCGCATGTGTGCCTGTGCCCACACACACACCAGAGAACTTCCATCGCAGCCCCCTCCCCGCAGTGGGGGATTGGGGTTTGGCGTTCCCTCTCCAGTCTGCTGTGGACCTTGGGCCCCTGCTGCTAGAAGGGGAACAGCTGCCCCATCCTTAGTGGCCCTTGATGACCTGGGCTTCTCAGAGGACAGAGGCCAGTGGCATCTTTGGTCCAACCCTTGCCCACCAGAGGGACCCAGCTGGGGAGGGGGCAGTGCCAGGCACCCTAGGGGGAGGTGAGCGCCTCTGCTCAGGACTGGCTCCCATTGCAAGGGAGGGCTCAGCCCCAGCATGGCCCCTGGGCACTGCGGATGCAGAGCTCAGAGAAGCCAGGGAAAAGGCCGGGGGTGGAGGATTGGGGGACTATGACCTCACAGCCCAACACCCTCCAAAGGATGATGGCTCAGAGGCACAGGGGGGATGGGAGCAGCAGAATATCAGACTTGAATGTTAGAACTGCCTAGAGTCCAGACGAAAGAGAGGAGGTATTGGAAGTTAAAGAACCACCAAGAGGATTTTCCAAAGGAGTTCAGAAAGGTCATGCACCAAAGCTACAAATTGGGTCAGACAAACAAGTCATGGGAGAATGGAGTCACAGAGAGGGAAAGTCAGAAGGTGGTGAGGCCAGCAGATAGGCCCAGGCGCACTGGCAATGGGGAGGTGCCCAGTTTCCCTCGTTCCAGCAGGTGGGATAAGTAACTCCTGTCTGCCCCTCTTGGCTCTCTGCTGGGAGAGAAAGCTAGCTGTGCAGCCCCTTCAAAGCAGCCCAGAGACCTGGACTTGGAGGCCACAAGATCCAAAGGCTGCTGCTCTGGGATGACAGGGAGGAAGCCCACAGCCTGGCACCCAGAAGCAGTTGTGACCAGGAGGGAAGAACAAACAGCGGCAAGGGCGCACCAAAGTGCAAAAGAGGCCAGGAGATGGAGACTTGGGTGACATTAATTAAGAACAAGTGTTTTAGAGTCAGACTGCTCTGGCTCAGAGGCATGGCTCAAAGGCTTGGCTTGGCCACAAACTAGTTTTGTGACCCTCAGCAAGTCATTTAATCTTGCCGAGCCTCTGTTAGCTCACGTGTAAAATGAAGATGAGCATACCTCATACCTACCTCACAGCGGGTATTGTGATTCCACGATAATGTATGTAAAGTGCTTATTACAGTCCCGGGCACGTGAGAAGTGTTTCATAAATGGCAGCAATTATGATTATCACTCACCGTTCATGCTACATACCTCAAGCAAGGTCCCCACCTCCGTGCCTTTGCTTGGGTTCTTCCACCTGCCTAGAAACTCCCTCACCTCATCACCACAGATTCAAATCCTGCCCATGCCTTAAGGCCCTGCTCCAAAGTGACCTCCTCCACAAAGCCATGCCTGATTGTCTCTCAGTTGCCCAGCTCCTTTTCCTCCAAAGCTCTCAACATTGTGTCTGTGCCTCTTTTCTGGCACTCGTCACCTTCTATCTTTTACTAGGACTATTGTTGGCATGTCCTCTCTCTCCCACTAGATGGACAGCTCGCTGAGTAGAGGAACCACATCTCACTCAGTGCTGATTCACCGCAGTGCCCAGCCCAGTGACGCTGAACGCACTGTTGTCATTTTAAATGACTTCATCTCCAAGTTCAGGGTCTTGAAAACAATTGCAGATATGACTCTAAGAACTCATGGAGACTGGCAGATTTGAAAGTATAGCATTGATTTTCCTCAAAATGGGGGAAAGGTAGACTTTGGTGATATCGAGCCACTTAGCTCAGTCTGGAACTTTGACAAAATCCTCAAGAGAACCATCAAATTGCTGGTTGTCAGGAAACCTCCAAATGAAGCTGGAAGGTGAGGAAGCAGTGCCAGGGCCAGTTGGGCTTCACTCTATTTTGTGATTGTGCTGGTCTCTTGGAGTTCAGCAAAGCTCTGACATGAACGCTCGCACTGCCCTTGTGAACAAGCTGGAGAACTGTGGGCTGGAGAAGTTTCTATGAGGGGTATTTGTAGCTGAACAATGGAACTTGAACAGCCTTGATTGGTGTCAGCCGGGAAGGAATTATTTAGCATGCTGCCACAGGGTCCTGGGCCTCCATCCCATCCCACGCATAGAAGTTATCAGTGACCTGGAGGAGGACGCAGAAGGTCTGGTCACCGTCAGATTTCCCAAGATTCGAAGCTGTGAGGCCCAATTAGTATGCTGAATTGAAAAATGAAAACAAAAAATATTCTCAACAGACTGGGAGCAGGGGCCAAAACCCGTCAGATAAAATTGAACAGGGGTCAATGTGAGATCTTGCTTTGAGACTCAAAGCCCAACTTCACAAATATGGGCTGGGGAGACAGGGCTTAACAGCCGCATGAGTGAAAAAGTCCAAGGGCTTTGAGTTGACCACAGGCTTCACAGAAGCCAACACTGTGACGTGGTGGTGGAAAAAGTTAATGAAATCTCGAGCTAATGAAATCTCTAATGAAGAGAAATACAGTTCCCAGATGCAGGGAGGTAATAGCTCTACTGTACCCTGCCTATCCAGACCATCTGGAATATGGGGCCCGACTGTAAGCCCCACATTTGCCAAGGCACATTGATAAACGACCAGGGCGGGTCACCCAGGCTGTGCAATGGGGCTCCTGGACCTCGGTCTGAAATAGCAGTGTTGTGCGCGGATTCAATCATATTGAGCGCTCACTTCGTGCTAGGCACCGTGCAGAGGACTTTATGGATGTGGAACCTCCACAGTGGCCCTAAGAGAGTCGCCATCCTCCGGCTCAGAGAAATGGAGTAACTTACCGGAGGTCACGCATCTAGGAAGTGGCAGAGTCAGCACCCAGTCCAAATCTGCTTGGCTCCAAAGATCATGCTTTTGCACAAATAGCTAAAGACCAGCACAGGGCAGAGGGAATAAGGGTGGTCTGTGTGGCCCAAGTAGGCATATCTGGGATCTGTGGGTGGAAACTACTTTAAAGTATGATTTCAGCTCAATACATACATGGTTTTGCAGTTTTGTTTTGTTTTGATCTGTTTTGCTTTCTCTTTTTATTACAGAAAATTTCAGATAGATGTAAAAGTAGACAGAATAGCTTCATGCGTTCCCGCGTATTACCAGTGACCCACCTTCAACAATTATCAACTCATGGTCAGTCTTGTTCCACCCCCATCCCAACCCACTTCCCATCCAAGGATTATTTTGAGGCAGATTCCAGACATCCCATCAGTGTGTAAACAGACAGGGATTTTAACAGTCAGCCCTGTCCTGAGATACAACTGGCATCCAGGAAAGAGAGGGAAGGAGCACATTGTCACTGGAGGGGTAAAAGTATCCTGAGGCCATTATCCATTCATTCAAATGGAGAATGGCCACAGCCAGCTCCCTCTTTTTCGGACATAACTGAATGGGTGGAGGCAGGTCACAGAGCAGAGGCTGGTGCTGCTATCTGGGCAAAGGAGGCTACCAAGGTGCATTGGACTTGCAAGGTTTTTCTCCAGGGGCATAGGCTAGGGAGCCCCTTACCCTCTCCAGCTTAGAGCTGGCACTGCCCTACCCTTGGTACTCAGGGTTTGCTCAGAAAGAAAAGGGCATATATTTTCCTACCCACAACACACACACACACACACACACACACACACACACTCTTAAACACACTTACATACTCACACACCTTATTAGAGTCTTTGGAAGGCATGTCCTAGGACGCCTCTCACACCTTGCCCTGGAGCCTGGCATGAGTCACCTCCTCTCCATGGACATGTGGGCACAGGTCTTCATGGGCGCTAGCTATGGGAGCAAGCAGACTTCAAGGCCTCAGGGGCTGCCACCCCCCAGGCCTAGCCTACATTTCTAGCAGGTCGTTCCTCTGGGCCCTGCCCACTCCCTCCCAATGCCCTTTAAACATAGCCCTTCTTCACCAGCTCCTCCCTCAGCCTTCAGTAGGGCCCCCCGCCATGCAGTGCCCAGATCGACCAGGGGGAGAGCACTTGACCCAATCAAGGCCCAGAATCCCCTCCGCTTTGGCAGGGCTCTGGCCCCTGACCTGAATGGACATTCCCAAACAGGTCAATAGCATAAGAGGTATACAGGTTGGTTTTGATGGGTCCCACACTCACATGACTAAGTTAGTTCATCAGTCTTTGACTAGAGGGCAAGGGTGGTGCTCTCTCTGAATGAAGAGCAATGGCAATTAGCCTTTTAAATACGTAAATATATTTCCAGGGAAGGTAGCGGAGGAGATAGCAGTGGGTGGAAATTACATGACTGGCAATACTGGTGGTTGTTGGTGATAACAGTGGTGGCACAAATGTTAAAGTTGAGGCAGGTGAGGACAGTGATGTTAGATCTTATTAAGTTGATGATAATAGTGATGAAAGTGGCAACGGTGGCAATGAGGGTAGAAGAAATCATGGTGGTGGTGGCCATGGTGGTGGCAATGACTGAATGTTTGGGCTCCAGGCAGCTATCTTTGGTGATGTGGAAAATGCTTCCCACAGCAATTCTAAGAACCAAGTCACTTTCTGAAGGCTCACAGCCTGTCCTGAGAGCAGCCCCCTGGCCAAGAGCTGAACTGAACACTCAAGTTCTGGAGATTCGTCATGGTGACACCTGCTCAATTAGGTCCCACTGGAGGCAGTGGGGTAGACCATATATACGGCTTCTCTGGGGGCCTCTCGGCACAGGATTCTGTGCCAGGCCAGAGGAGAGTGAGTTCAGACCCACACTGGTCTCAGGCAAAAGAGACACCCTCCAGCACCTTTTATCCCATCTCATCCACCCCTAGGTGTGGCTTCACAAAGACTCAGTCAGGGAGATCACTGCGCCAGACTCTGGGCTTCTCTTGCAACTGAAGGCTCCATAGTGTCTGGGGGACAAGAGGCTGCATCACTGATGGAGGCCAGGAGGCTCTTTTTTGCCCCCAGGAAGATAGACTCCCTCATCCTGGGCTAGAAGCCTAGCTGGGAGCAAGATGGGTTGGCCTCTGAATCTCCAGGAGCTGAGGCCTTTTGAGTTGGTAACCTGAGGCCCCTAGGGAGAGAGAACGTGATTTGGGAGACCATGAGGAAGGATTCACCCCTGCTGTGCCTACCCAGGATCAGTGATGCCAAGTTGGCCTTCTTGGGGGGGGGGGGGGGCCCACCCCACTCATTCTGTGGGGGAGTGAGAAAAGGAGGGTTTTTGAAGCCAGACAGATGTAGGTGGGAATCCAAGCTCAACCACTTCCTGACTCTGTGCCCTTGGTCAAGTCCTTCCACTTTGTTGCAACTTAGTTTTCCTCATCTGGAAAATGGACTCATAATCTGGAGTTTTCAGAGGTTTCTATGACATATTTCTACACTGTGCCTGCCACAGTTCCCAGCACACAGTGGGCAGATGTTCCATGATTAGCAGGATTTCCTTTTCCTCCCTTTGAACCTCACTGAGAGACTAGTGCCAGTGCCTAGGACTAAGGGCCCCGGAAAGCCCCTGGTTCTGTCCCCAGAGAGACCCTGAAAATCTCTTTGCAATAAAAGGGTCCCCATTACACACCTGTGTAAAAGCACATGGGGGGTGAGGGAGAGGAGTTGGGCTACAGCTGAGCTGCTCAATGAACATCCCTGCACCATCAGGGCAATAAAATGCTTCATGGTCACTCAAAAAAAAATTCTCTTCCCCAACACCTTACCCACTCTGTGCACCCAAATACCCCCGAGTAGGAGGCTAGGTGGCCAAGAGCCTTGAGTTGCCACCATATGACACTGGGAATACTCCAGGTTAGGCACTGGTCAATAGGGAGTTCTCTCAGAATGCCAAAGGGTGATGATGTTTTAGTGACCGGGAGAGAGAAAAGTGGCTCTTCCTTGATGCCTTGGGCAAATGTGGCAAAGCTGGCCAAGGAAAGGACACTGTGTGCTTTCTTCCTGCTCTGTGGTCCTCTGGCACCTACTCCCAAGCCCCTCCATCCAGTGCAGAACATATGTTATCAGGTGACATCTCATACATTGTTGGTGGGAAACTTTCTACCGTTTACCTCGGCATGCGTATCTGTGTGTGTGTGTCTGGGTGTACGCTGTCTCTTCAAACTAGACTGCAAGTCTTCCAAGAGCAGGGGACACCCCTTCATTCCTTCTCTCTCCTCTTAGCACAGGGCCGGGTACCTGGAAGGCTTTGGTTCAGCCCAGTTCTTGCTTCTGTGGTTGAACAGCTGCTCAGGGTCCTTCCAAAAAGTGTGAAGATTCCAAATCCCTCCTAAGCTCTGGGTCTCTGGTCTGAGGGGCCCTCCTGGCTCCACTGAGACTGTCATCCTTGTTCTTTCTTTTTCTGGGAAAATCTGTACAGGCCTCTGACCTGAGATCTCTTGGTCTCTCCAGTGTGTCTCTGTGCAAGTGTCTCTGTGAGTGAATGTCTTCCAGTCTCTGGGAAATGAGGGTGGGGCCAACGCAAACATTGCAACTGAATAGAATCTTTGTAGCCTAATGATTTTGGAAGATGATTTGCACGGCAGGCTTATTATTTGGAGGATGGGAACCAGCTGTTCCCTCTCTCCCTGACAGCAGGATAAGAAGGAGTGGACCAGAACTGCAGTTGGAGAGACTGAGGTTTCTGACCTAGAGGTCCACCAGCATCCTCTCTAAAAGCTCCCAGGGCAGATCATTTTCTCCTCAAGCTCCATCTGGATGAAGCGCTCTTCTCTTTGGAATCAAGGGTGGACACAGTGACCCCAAGAGGCCCGGGGAACAAGAAGACACAGGATAAGCAGCAATGCGCAAGACACGTCCCAGAAGCCGGAAATAAGAGGGCCATGTGAAGTCCTGGGATACAGACTTGGGACCCCTTGGATAAGGAACACCTTCTAAGAGACTGTGAGTGGCCACAGGGGGGAGCTATTCCTCACTGAAGGCCAACTGTGCCAAGCGCTCTTGAATCTATGAATCGCATTTATCCCTCAAATCAAGGCTTTGAGGCAAAGGGTTTACTGCCCATTTTACTGATGAGGAACCCGAGGTTCATTTGGAAAAGAGAAGTGACTTGTCCAAAGTCACACACGACAGCAAGCAACAGGGCTGAGATTTGAGCCTAGGTCTAACTCCAAAGTCAGTGCTCCTTCCTCTGCCACCCAGACCTTAGTGTCTAGGGAGAGCAGTAACAAGCTGCTGCTGGTAGGGAGGGAAGAGGGGAAGAGGGTGGTATCTACCCACTGGTGCTTGCCAGGAGCATGGCTATGCCTCAGGCCAGGCCTCACGGGTGAAGCTCCTCGGGATCCAAGTGCCCTTGGCCTTTGATGTCCCAGGTTTGGTGCCAGGGCTGGTGGGGGGTAGCCTCTGTACTAGAGCCCTTTCTGGCTCTGAGGAGAGCAGGTGTCAGGGACCCAAGCTTAGGACCGACTGAGAATAGGCCTGGCCCCGTTTAAGGGAAAGCCCTACCAGGGCATCCAGGGCTTTCTGACAATGCCATGGTAGTGCTGTCTGAGATAAGATGGGTGGTCCCCACTGTCACAGAGCTATTGAGAGGCTGAGACAAGAGAATGTACATACTAGCGCCTGGAGATGGTACCACCCACCTGGGTACTCATTAAGTGTTGGAATCTACGTGGCCAAACGAGGGCTAATGTGGTGAGGCGACCTGGGCCCATTGGAGGTGGTGAGAGGGGAAGCTGGAAATCCACAGGATCTGGGGCCTGGCAACTCAAACCCCACGTCCCCTTCTTCAGGAGGGCCTCTGCTTTCTCCCACAAGCCTCGAACAGCAGGCTCAGTTCTCTTTCTATGTCTTAGCCACCTCACTTGCTCTGCCCTTGCCCACCGGCGAAGACATCTCTCCTCCCTCCTGTCTCTGCAACAAAGTCATGGGCCCTTTTGTGTTTTAAGGACGTTCCAGGTATTCTGGACAGAGAAATAAGTTGTGGAGGGGGAGCAGTGGTCACCAGAATAACAACTGTGGGGAAGCCTCCAAGGGTCAGGAGAGTAGAGTTCCAGTTGCCCTTGGCATTCATTGAAATGGAAATGGAGCGGGGGCAGCCATTCTCAGAGGCCTTTCCCAGACTCCTTTTCTTCCATGGTCCCATGCACATTGCTTGTAACTTCATTCTTTCCCTCTTTTATGCCTGAGCTCAGGGCACCCATATCCCCCAGCAAGGAACCCCCATGCTCAGCTTCCACCCCCATCCCTCCTCGACATCAATAGGCCCTGGGGGTAGCAGAGGTCCTCTTAGGGCAAAATAATAGGCATCGCGATTCCATCATTCAATTTCAACCAGACTCAAGTGGGTCATTTACATGAACCCTGGTATGGCAGCGCTGGGAGGGAGCTTACAGATCATCGAGGTCATCCCTTCCCTCTGGCCCTAGCCTCTCAGGGAATAGAGAAGGAAACTGAGGCCCAGAGGAGGGAACTCCCCAAGATCATACAGTGAGCAAGAAACCATGCCAGGACCAGAGGCCAGGGCTCCTGAGGGCTTGAAGGGCTCTGGACGCTGGCTGCTTTGGATCAGACTTCGCAACTCTGGAGGCCAGTAGTCTGGACCACGGAGTCTCCGAGGGTGCAGCAGAGCCAAGTCCCGCCTACCTTCTGCAGGGAGTTTCGGAGGAGGTTTTCCCCTAGCTAAGGGGCGCCTTAGACAGTCCCTTGTCTCAGAGGAAGGAAATTCCCATCTGCTGCTAGCCTATTGCGTGGAAAATGCTCTCACGTGCATTCTTTTATTTCATCCTCGAGACCAACCTGCAGCATTATTATCCTCGTTTTGCAGGTGAGGAAAGGAAGTGTCAGAAATGTGAAGGGACACATATGTGAATAGGTCACATAGCTAGAAAGTGATGTTCTGGGCCTGGAGCCTGTGCCCTGTGACCTCCATCCTGCTGCCACAGAGGGCTCCTCAGAGTTCATTTCAGCCATGCCCCTGTGCCAGCCCACGCTCTTTCCCCCTTCCACTTCTGACCCACCTCCCACTCACCTGGTGTGACCTGGGGAGGAGTGGCCAGGTGAGGGATCCACAGAGCAGTGCTCCTGGGAACACCTGGATCCTCACTCAACCACCTCTGAGTACCCTGACAAGTTGGGCAGCAAGCAGCTCTCAGCACACTGCAGAACCAACAGCGGGTGTGTGTGTGTGTGTGTGTGTGTGTGTGTGTGTGTGCGATAGCCGGGTGTCTAGGTCAGTTCACAGCTGTGCATGAGGCTCTGTACAAATGTCTGAGTCTATGCATTTGGGGTTCCATTTGTCAGGGTTGAGAGAGACGTCTGGAACCGTGTGTGATTGTATACATGCTTCTGTCCACATGTGTCACTGCATCTGTGGATGTGTATTTCTTTGTGTAAATAGTGTCTGTGCCTCATGCACCCGCGACCATGTGTGTACCTGATTGTAAGCAGGTTTGGCAATCTCTGCAGTGCCTGGGCATGGGTGTGGCACCTATGCCAGTATCTGTGCCTGTCGACACTGATTTGTGTCGGTGACCAGGTGGGCAGAATACAGTGCATGTGATTTATACAAGTCGCTGTGTCTACAGAAGCATGATTGCCAGGGTCTCTTTGTGCAGCTAGGGAAACGTACACACCTGGGTCCAGGCCTGGGGCTCTGTGTGAGGACACGTGTATGCTGTGCACACGAGTGAGTGTGTCTGCACACGCGTCTGTGGCCTAGGACGCCTGGTACATGTGGAGTTCCGGGCACACTCAGGCCTGATGTCAATCCCCACCAGTGAGGCTCAGCAGTCCCTAGCGACCCCAGCTTTTGTGTCCCGCCCCCACGCCGAAGATTCAAGACCCACTGCGTGTGAGCATCCCTATTACACCCTGCCAAGTGTGCTAATCCCCCTGGGGAAGTCATTATCAACAACCATACACAGCCAGAGTTGCTTAATCACTCTTAAGAAATTTCTTTATAATCTGAGTAAATTACTTTAATTACTTGCAACTACCAATTAGTGTTTGAAAGTTTCCCTTCCAGAGAAACAAGCCTCTCTTGCTCTGGACTTCCAGTCCCCTCCTCCTCAGGGGTTAGGACGGCTCACCTGGCCACCCTTCCTGCGAGGCACCAGGCTGCCCCCTCCTCCACCCACAGGGCCTGGCCACAGTAGCCCAGTCCCTGGCTTGGCTTCAGGGGGCACTCAGTTTCTCACTGGCGCTCCAAGCACTTTGTCCTGACCCCAAGGCCCATGCCTGAGGAGGAGGCTAGAGCAGAAGCAGACCCCAGCTCAGCCTCTCCCAGCACACCCCCAAGGGGCCTGGCTGAGTTTTGGTCTTGTCCCAGGCTCTGCTGCCAAAGGGCTTCCTCCTCTCCAGTCACCTGGTACACAGGGCAAGTGGCCACTGCCTCTTAGCTCATTGCATCGAAAGGGTACAGTGAGTGCAGGTACCTGAGGGCCAAGCCAATCTTCAAGTCAGGCTGCTGCCGGTTTCTCTGAACCCCCAGAAGAGGTGCTGGCCCTCCCCAGCTTGCACCCCCAGCCCAGGGAGCCCCCTGGAAACTCCCAGAGAAAAAGCAGAGTGCTGTAAGAGGAAGAGGAGAAGCCCTGGCTTTGGTTGGTGTCCTGGTTCTGCTTCACCTTAGCTGCACGACCTCGAGCAAGTCATTTCCCCACTCGAAGCCTCAGTGTCCTTACATGTAAAATGCGGAAGGTGAGGCTGACCTCATACGTGGGCGTGGAGATTAAATCCCTCTTCCCATGGCACCAGGGGGTCACCCAGAACATGCTAAGTCCCCATATGCCAGGAGCAGGGGACGCTGAGAAACAAAACCCTATTGCTGCCTTCGGGGAGTTTCCAGTCTCATAGGGGAGATAGGACATAGGGAGAAATAACTGGAACAGAGGGAGAATTATGGTACTTGCCCTAAGAAAGGGACATATAAAGTATTGAAGGTGGTCAGAAAAACAAGAACAGAAAAGGAAGGCTTCCTTAAGGAGGCTGTTTCATTTGGCACTCAGCTCACCACCTAATTCCTCTTCATCCCTCCCTGGCTTCATTTAGACTCTGCACACCTGGGCTGAGCATCTTCATGTGGCTGGATGCTGTTTGCATTGTCATATGGGAAGGTATGAGACGTTCCCCAGGGCTGCTCCTGATCCTTTGGGTGCCTTTGTGTGTGTGTGTGTGTGTGTGTGCATATGTGTGTCTGTGTGTGTTTGCATACACACGTGCACATGAATGCAGAGATGAATGCGTGTGTCTCTGTGTGTTTGCATACACACATGCACACCAATGCAGAGATGAATGCGTGTGCGTGTGCGTGTGTGTATGTGTGTGTGTGTAAAATCTGGAGGAGAAAAAAAGTGGGTGAGGACAAGGAAAGAGAAGAAGATGCCAGGGAGCAAGTCTCCCCCCCACCCCCAGCTGCCATCAACTCTCTCCCTCTGCCCAGTGCTGGGCAGCAGCCCCTGCTCACAGAGAGAAAGGGGCCCACCCTCTCACCCACTCCCCCTTCCACTCAGCCACCCCGCTCCATCCATGTTACGGCTTCCAGCTACTCCTGATTTCTTCCGATCTTTATTCGGACAGAGTTCCCAGAGTGTTTGCTCCTCCCATGTCCCCTTAGATTGTCCCAATTGTCCTGACAACTAGGTGCTATTAATGTCTCTTGTTTTAAAGATGCAGGAACTGAGGCACAGGGAGATGGTAGGACTGAGCTAAAATAAACTGTGTTACAAGGTAAGCTCTTTAACCCATAGCCCCTTCACTATATGGCTTGGCCTCTGGAGGTCTCACCAGCCATTTGAGGGGCAGGCCTGGGGAGGATTGGAAGGGAAGGCAGCTTCCTTGTCTGGGATGCTGGGATCACCTGGGTCCCAGCTCCATACCCTTTCTCTAAGCTTCAGTTTTACTGCCCTCCCCTTTCCCTGTCCCACAGAGATGAGGGAATCAGCAGCCCCCTGGGCGGGCGGTAGGGCTGCGGGGGTTAATTAACTGTTTCCCAGAAAGCTTTGAAGATGAAGGCTCCTCTTGGGCGGGGGTGGTGGGGTTGTGAGCGGGCTTGCAGGCAGGCAGAGCCACCAATGAATTGGGGCGCCAGGTTGTTATTAAGGAAAAATCCCCAGCTTCTGGCCTCCACTCCACCCACCCCTTCCATGTGCTGCCAGTGAGCTCTCCACTTTGCAAGCTCTCTGGATTCCATGCCCTACCACGCCTGGGCGTGCTCTCTGGAGGTGTGAAGCCCTGGTGGAGGAGGGGGCGAGACCCTGGCCTCTGGAGGGCAAATAAGGGAGGGAAAGGAGGGACCCCAGGCTGGAGGCCATGCAGGCCCCAGGGGCCACAAGGGGGGGACGGGTGGAAGCACTGCCCAAGCATCCTGCCTGTGAGCTTGTCCCAGCTCGATGTAAGGAGGGCGGCTGCTGGCTCCTGCCTTGGCTCACCCAAGCCAGGATTCCTCTGCAGTGTGACTCTATGTGGGCCGGATCCAGAGGTCCAGAACGGTGGCTCTTGATTCAGTGCCCTGTACCCTCAGAAGACCAGAACTGGCGTTGGAGATGTTTTTCCCCAGGAGAACCAGGTAGAAATAGACATCCTCTTACCTGCAGTTCAGAAGGTTTCCATCTTCACCTCCTTCATTTCTTCCTCATCTCCCTCCCTCTCTCCCAGTGCTGCGTGACCCTGACCCTGTCCACCAGGAGCTTACAGTCAAGGTCGGGGGACAGAGTTGTAATAGGATAAAATATAACTATTTAACCCAACATTCCTCTTCTGAGTAATTACCCTACAGAGGTACTCACACATGCACAATGGTATACGTAGAATTGCAGTGTATATTAAGAGGGGCAAATTGTATACAACCTAAATGGCCATCATTAGGGGGCTGGTTTAATAAACTATTCCATACTATGGAATCTGATCTCATATGGCGGTTGAAAAGAATAAGATAGACCAACACATGCAGAATGGAAAGATGCCCCACACCTACTGTTAAGGTTAAAAAGTAAGTTGTAAAACACGCGTGCACGTAGAGTAAGACCCCTTTGTGAAAAATGAAACTAGTTCTATGCCTCCGTATGTCCTTATGTCTGTGTGCGGATGGCATAGAACAAAGTTCCAACTTCCCCCCCATCCCCCCCGCCAACCCCCGGGCACTGCTCCACTAGGTCTGGCCTGCAGGTGGGGGCCTGATGCTTCTTCACTGACCTTCGTCTTCTTAGCCCAACAGTAGCAGAAGTACAAGGCAAGAACAGGAAGAAAGCGAGTGCCCGCTCTGGGCCAGCCCTTTACAAGGACCGAACATGTGTGGCTAAGGTCTCCCCAGCCGAGGCTGCCCAGCACCTCTGGAAGTCATCCGTCCCAACCTCTGCCTCCATCGCAGATGGCTTCCTCCGGCACCTGTCAAGCAGGATCTCCCCAGAGCTAACAGCATCTACCCAGCCTCCAGCAAAGCATAGCTCTCTGCCCCAGTCAGGGGCCAGGAGTCTGTCAGGGAGTGTGTTAGGCCCTGAGAATGGATCTGGGGGGCCAGAGGTAAGGTGTCGACCCCCCCCAAGTCTGGTGGCGGGTAAAGGAGGGATGGTTCGGAGGGGACACAGACACCGAACTGGGTCACACTGAACAGAAAGGAAATTTGTAGTGAGACTCCTGGAGGGGTGCTCTCAGAACCCATGGGAGCTGCAGAAGCAGACGTGACAGCCAGGGAAGCTCCGAGCAGCCGTGAAGCAGGAAGCACGGTGCAACAGGGCCTGGTCAGGATGCCTTCGTGGTCACGCAGACAGCATGGCATATCCACCCCTCCGCTGTGGCCCTTGCTCCAAGAGGGAGCAGCCTTTTGGCGGAGCTCCAGTCATGCACCAGCCCCTTTGACCTCCAGAGTCGAAGCAGTTGCCTTCGATTACCCCCACTGTGGCCACATAAGATGGAGAGAGGGAATTTCTCAAAAAGAAATCAGGATGCCATGAGGAGGGGGTGAGGGGAGCCCCCAAGTGACAAATGACCATGACAAGGGAAGCGAGGACACAGAACAAAGCCGTGTGCGCTGAGGGCGTGGGTAATGTGGGAGAGTCCGTTCTGAGCATCTCCTTGGCTCCGTACAGGGCTCTTTTCATGTGTCACCTCCTCCCTGCTCACCCCAGCCCTGAGATACCAGCAGTATTACCTCTGTATACAGATGAAGGTCTGCAGGCACAGAGGCAGGGAGGGGGTGACTTGTCCAGCCCAGTGTCATCACCCACCAGCTGGCTGCATGTGGACTTGAACCCGAGATTCAGGCCCTGCTCTCCTCTCCGTCCTCCCCATGGTGTGGGGGGAGCAGCCCCTGCTGTTCAAGCAGCCCCTAGGGATCTGCCTCGAGAGTTCTGTATCAGCAGCATCCTCTCAAGCTCCCCTCTCCCTCTCCTGCCTCCAGAACTCAATCCTCAGCAAATCTCGGAGCTCAGTTCAGCAAGGGTGCTTGAGGCCTTTGGTGCCAGCTGGCCTTGCGGGAAGAGGCAGGGTGAACTGTGGTCACATTCCCTGGAGGCTCTCACGCCGGCTCCTTACAGGGCTGGCTGGGATCCCCCTGGCTGTGGGAAGGCCTGGGAAGGAGCCTCAGCCCGGGGACGTGAGGCGGGGGGAAAGCCAGGAACTCCTCCAATTCCCATTTCTGCCCTGTGTACTACCCCATCAGGCAGCACTGAGGCAGACCGGGGGCCGCCTGGAAGGCAGGGGGACTGGAAGATGGCTGCACACGGTACCCCAGGCTGCCCAAGGGATAAGGAGTGTATCCTTCTGGCTAGAAGGAGGGCTCCCAGGTTCTCTTGTTACCTTACCCCTCCTCTGAGCTGACTATCCAAAGCGGCACACCTACTCACACCCCCCATCCATGCCACAATTGCCAGGCCACAGTGATCCGGGTCAGGACACAAGTCCTTTCCAGGCACTCGGCTTCATCACCGAGCCCTGGCTTCTCACTCCGGCTAGCTGAATCGTCCCCTTAGGGAGATGAGTCTTGGGGGACCCTGGGTAGGTCTTTTCAGGGCCCTAGATAGATCTAGGCCACCAGCTTTGAGGTCTACACTATCTTTCTGTGGCCATGTCTGAGGGATTAACCTTCCTCTGGACTCAAGGCTTAGAAATCCTTGACCTGTTCCCCTTGGCCCATCAGCTATGTGGCAAAAGTGAGAATTTCAGCCTGGGTGAAAGTTCCTTCCCACTGTTGCTTGACTGAGCTTAGAGGAGGTACACGGTGGCTGGCGTGGCAGGTGGCGGGGAATGGGACAGAGAGACCTGTTGCATCCCAGCCCTGCCCCTACTGGCTGTGACTTGGAGTCACAGCTTTCCATTGCAACCCCCCAGGTCACAGGATTGATGGAGGATCCAGTGAGTCAGTGGATGTAAGTAAACTGTACCAATAGTAATTTACTGGGTGCTCACTATGTGCCAGGCACTATTCTAAGCACTTTATGGATATTAACTCATTGAAGCCCTACAGCAACACTATGACCTGGGAACCTATTGCTCCCGCGGCTTTACAGAGAGTTTGAGGGAGACGCAAGGCACAGAGAGACTAAGTAACTTGCCCTAAGTCACAGGCCTAAGAAGGAACGGAGCCAGGAGTTAAACCCAGGCAGCCTGGTTCCAGAACCTTCACTCTATACCACTGGGCCATATACTATAAAAGACTGCCCTGGTTTCAGTATTATTTTCTAATAGCTGCCTCTAACTCAGGCTGGTTCCAGCTGGAGCTCTTCAGAGAGGGGACGGGAAGGAAGATTCAGAAAGGAGAAACCATGTGCTTGTTTTCTCGAAGCTGCTGGAAGGCTGCAGGGGTCGGCTCCACCCGCGGCCCTTCCCCGGCCACAGCCTTGGATTTGGGGGACCATCTGGGCGGCTCCCGTCTGGGGGAAGGATGGTGGGGCCGGAGCAGCGGGTGAGCCGCTAATCAGAAGCAGCGGGCCTGCCAGGCACAGCCCAGCCGCTTGGCTCGCACCTTGGCAGCAGCGAGTGCCTGCTGAAAGGGCGCTGCTCCACCCGGAGCTACCGGCAGAGGCAGGGCGCTGACGGAGGGCCCAGGAAGCCCCTCCCCGGGGGGCGGCTGCCCGCCACTTGGCTTTGATAGCCCGGTCTGAGCAGCAAGTCCACGGTCCGGCAGCTCCTCGGGCATTGCACGCATTCTTCCTGGCCAAGAAGGAACGCAGCAAGCTAACGGGATCCAGATGTGGGACTGCCTTGGGCTCGAACCCCAAATACCAGCCAGGCTGCTGGGAGACCTGGGGACACAGAGGAAGGTTGCTGGGGACTCCTGGCCTCCTTGAGGGCCTGGAACTCAGCCCCAAGCCCCTGGAATCATTCTCTAGGGGCCTGGGGGTTGAGCCCGGAGCCTCGACCCAGACCTCTGCTCCCTCTTTTGATTCTGTGCTTCATCCTGACCCTCAGCCTGTTGGACAAGGCAGCTACCCCCATCCACAGGAGTTGGAGCGCCCAGTGGGTAGCTTAAGAAGGCATTTGCAACGTCCTGTGCTCCTGTTCCAATCTGACACCGGCCAGCCGAGTAACCACCCTGAGCTGGTCCTCTTTGTTGGGGGTGGGGGGAGGGGGGACTTCGGTCAGCCATGAGTCTCTCAGGGGTTACAAGACCTGAATGCCAACTGCAGCTCCACTGTATCCTAGCATCACGGCCTTGGGCATGTCACATCAGTTTTCTGGGTTCAGTTATCCTATCCCTACAATGGGAGCATGTGTGGGCAGTTCTACCATGTGAGGAAACATGGACCCTGGCCCTGAAAGCTGAATCTGGCACCTGGGGGCACAGAGGGAAAGGAAGACAACTCCCCGGGGAGCTCAAGTTGGTGCCACGGCCCCTCACTCTTACACGCTTCCTTCACCCTCAGGGCCAGACTGTACTAAGCAAGAGGAAAGGGTGCCTGGGACCCTGCTGCTGGAGCTAGAGGGCTGGGAAGAAAAATGAGTGCAGGCAAATCTGGGGGCCTCCTCGGACAGATTCCTTTAACAGTTGCTGCCACTCAACCCATGGCAGTGCGTTCATCAGTATGCTTTGATCCCAGACTCCATGAATATGTGGCAACACAGAGTGCTGGATAAATGGTTTGTAATAGAATGTGATGGGCTCTTAAAAGCTCTCCCTATCTCCACGGCTCTTTTCCAGCCTCCAGCAAGCCCAGAGAGCCTGAAATTGCACCATGAGCACTTTACAGTAAGTTATTATTTGCCATTGACACCACAGTGTGAATTAGTTGATTAGCTGGCTGGAGAGCTAGGATGGATTGTGGGGGGGGGGTCATGGGGAGATCACTTCAGAGGCTTGTAGAACTGCCTGGAAGTGTACGTCTGGGTCTGACTCAGGTACAAGGGAAAGCAGTGCCAGGCCCCCAAGATGCTGGGCACAGATTGGAGAGCTGACAGGGTAGCGAGACTGCACCTCCGGGGGCACTAGACTGGGAGCAGAGGACCCGGCTTCGAGTTCTGCCACTGCCACTGACCAAGTTGTGTGACCAAGGTCGGGTCGTGCCCCTTTTCCCGAGCTTCAAGGTCTCGTCCATGTACTAGGTAGAGCCTGCCTTGGATGGGGACAAGGCGGGTGGAATGATCTCCGAGTGCTATTTTAAGGAGAGTATTCAAGGATCTGAATGTCTCAATGCAGCTCTGAGCTGCACCCAACCTAAGGTCTCCCTATGGTCCTGAAAAAGTGGAGGAAGCAGAGCCTTGGGAAGAGAAATAAGAGAAATTCTGGGCCATGGGAGCGGGAAGCAGAGGGTTCCTGCTTTGTAGGAGACCCAATTCCTCATCTACATAGGCTCAGAAAGGTAGCTAAAGAAGGAGGGGAGGAAGCAGAGAGGGAGTGAGAGGGCTAACCCCAGTCTATCCCCCTCACTGCATTCTCTTTTAAAATAAAACCCATTTATATATAAATGTTGGCCTGATGCCCAGTCTCTGTAGAAAAGCTTTTCTGTATTAAACGCTACAATGAATTAAATTAACCATAATGATTTCTTTGTGAATGAAAACCTCTCTCTCCCTCTCTCTCTCTCTCTCTCTCTTCCCCCCTCCCCCCGCTCCTTTGTGACATGGTTTTGATCAGGTTTTCCCCTCCCTCCTCAACTGCAACACCCCACCACCACCCTCTTCACCCCACCACCCCCCGCCCTCCCCATGCCCACTAACAGCACTGCCCTCCCAGCAAGTGACCAGTTCCATAAGCCCTTCCCAAGGTTAAACTGATGGTTCCTGGTGTCCAATGTGGAGCAGAAATTGGTCAGCCTAGGGGACCCCGTGTGCAGAAACAGAGCGGAGGGCATGGCCTGGGAAAACACGTGTCCGCCAGGGCTCCTGTGTGAGGCTTTTCTGGCTTCAGGACACCTCTCTGAGCCTCACTTACTTCACCCATAAACTGCAGTGAGTGAGACTGAGTCCAGCAGACTGAGGGGAAAGTGGAAGGGGGCACACACGTGTGTGGGCACTGTGGCTCACAGGAGAGAAGTGGAGGTGAGCATGGGCATTTGTGGGGAATGCCCAAGAATGCCTGCACCCAAAGGGCATCTCCAAGTGTGGGACCCTGGACTCTGGTCCATGCTTGTACGTTTAGCCATGTGTGTGTGCCTGGCAGAACACGGGTTCATGCGAGTCTTGATCTGCAGGGAACCCGCTCAGGGCTAGGCCCTATGCATGCAGAGAGAAATCAGATGAGCTCTGCCTTTGGGCTCTCCTAGAGGCTGGGCAAGAACCTGTTAGAAGAGGGGCTATGGCTCCCAGCTGGCAAGAAGCAGGGAAGGCTTCCTGAGGGTGGTGCCTTTTAACCTGGGGGCTGGAAAGAGGGGCCCCAATAACAACCACCTTTCCAATGAACACAGAGCTTCATATTTCCAATGCCCTTTTATAGGTATTATGTCATTTCTCTCACACATGAGGCCTAACAAGTATGTGCTATTATCCCCAGTTTAGAGATGAGAAGACTGAGGATTTCGAGCCTCTAGTACCAGTCAACTCAACAGCCATGGCCACCCCCAGCCCACCACACATATTCCATCTCTGCCAGCCCCAGCGGCCCTTGGCACCTATAGCCAACATGGTGACCACAGTCCTTAAGCTGTGCTTCGTGCAGCTTTCTTCTACTTCTTCGCCACCACCTCACAAGGGTCAAACCTTGGGGGAGGACTCCTTTCCATAGCTCAGTGTCCCCATCTGTACCATGAGAGGTACTCAGAACACAAGCCACATCCCTGAAAACCACCAGGCGATTGTCTGCCTCCGGGTCTCTTCCCACACTGCTTCTTCTGCCTCTGTGTATGTCCCACATACCTACTGGCCTTTCAAGTCTCCTGGGTGCCTAGTTAGAACTCCATCACTGCCTCCCTTGCACTCCCTCCCTGGACTCCCAGCACGACACCTCAATAAGACATTCAATGATTGGTGGACATGTCTGTGTCTCCCACCAGATGGTGAGGTCCATAAGGGCAGGGGTGATCTCCGGTGCATTTCTGTTTCTCCAGGACCCAACACTGAGATGCATGTGGAAGGAAGGGAGGAGGGAGAGCTTTTTCAATGCAGAGTAGACTGAGGTATTTATAGCCTTCATTGTCCCCCAAAAAATGTTGAGATAGATGAACATTTTATGATAGTTCTATGATATATCAGCTTTGAAAGGGTGAAGTCAAAGGCAGGGGGCTGCCATCGAAGGAAAGCTTGTAACAGGTAGAGAGGAGAGTGTGCTATGGCTGGGGCTAGTGATGGGAAATGGATGACTCTCAGGGTGATGAAGTCTTCCTACCAAGGCTGAAAAGCCTCTGGAAAAATCAGGTCCTGACAGCATGGAGCAGCAATGGAGCAGGCAGATGCTGCAGGCCCCCAAGGGCCAACCCCATAGACAAAGGCAGATCCCTTTCTAGGAGCTGGGATCCTCAGAAGATTCGTCGTGGGAAGACACAGGAGCCTTAAAGCACACAAGAAGTGAAGGGTAGGAGTGTGGAAGAGAGCCCCACACTCTGCCTTTCACTCCACCTTCCCTGTCCTTCAACTGGTGGGCACTAACCCAGGCCTGGGATTGGTAGGGTTGCCCCTGGCTCATGAAGGCACAGACATCCAGCTCAGGCAGAGGCCAGAGAGGTTGGCAAGGCCAACTCCGGGCCTCCAGCTCCTCGGAAGCCCCTCCGTGGAGGGCACCCATGGGGACCACATGGGAGACCAATCAGTGAGGCTGGGCCAGAAGAGTTTGGCGGGGTGCCAGCAGGCCTGCCCTGGCACGGAGCTGTGAGCGGATGGCCCTTGCGACTGGTCTAATTGCTGTCTCATTTGTTCTCCCAGGGGCTGATTCCAGAGCCAAGCAAAGGGAGGTTTCTGCTGGGAGACTTGAGGAAGCCTGAGGAGAGGTGGAGGGCCTGGCATGTTGAAAGGCCCTGACAAACCCCAGCATGCTCAGGGCAGAGACCCAAGTCGATGGGGTTGGGGAGGGGGGTGGACAGGGAGCAAAGAAGCCAGAAGGGAAGGGCCTAACATTCCCATCATGTGCTCTTGGCTACCCCTTGACCCCATGTCTCTCTCTAGCTCCTTTTCCCAGGGTCCTCGCTCACCCGTTCCCACTTCCCCACCTGCTCTTGCCACCTCAGCCCACTGCTGTCAGGCTTCCATCCCTACTTCAGCTCTCACCCTGACCCCAGAAATCGAATTACAAAAGTCAGTGGATGCTTTTCTATCCTTAATTCCAGTGGACCTCTCAGCCACATTTGATATCTGTGACTCCCTCCTGTTTCCTGAAAATCTCTACCCCCCTAATTCTATCTTCTCTACTTAGATGCAGCTTCCCTGGTCCATCCTCCTACTTCTCTGACCGTTTTTCTCTCGGTCCCTTTCCCAGGCCCCTCTTCTTCAGCACCCCCCTTAAACGTTGGGTTCCCCAAGGTGCTGCTTGCAAGCCTCACCTCCCCATAGATGCTTCCCAGGCACGCTCAGGCCCTCCTGTAGCTTCTAACACCTCCTCTGGGCAAGTGAATTCCAAATGTCACCTCAGCCTGGACCACTCCCGCAAGCTATAGCTGGTATAAACGTGTACCCAGTGGTCACCTCGAAGACACTGCAGACCCACCTTGTCCCAAGTAGAACTTATCATACTCCCAGGCCATACTTCCGCTAGTTTCATTTATCAATCCACTCAGGCTCTCAAGCTAGAAACCTTCTCTCCCTAACCCCTCACATCTAATTAATTACCACGACCTGCCAATTTTACCTCCTTAATAGCTCTGGAATCCATCCCAAGCATTCCATCCCTACAAACACTGCCCTAATTCAGACCTTTATCATTTCTCTGCCACCAGAGTGCTACCTCCTCTGACCAGCCTCCACGCTGCAGCCAGAAAGCCCTTTTCTGCAGACAAATCTGAGCATGTAATTCCCCAATTAAAATCCACCAGTAATTCCCCCATCATCTCCAGAGTAGAGTGTAAGTTCCTCAGCCTGGCATACAATGCCCTGTAGGATCTGGCCCTGCTCACCTACCTCACCTCTGAGCCTTGGCATGTACCATGCTCTTTCATGTCACACTTGGTACTCTCAGCCTCCTCTTCAGGTGACAAACTCCAACTCACATGGGTAGCTTGGTGGGCTGGCTAAGAGTGTGGGCTAGGGAGCCTGACTGCCTAACCAGGCGAGTCACTAACTTTCTCAGTGCCTTGGTTTCCCTAACTGTAAAACGGGGATAACAAAGGTTTTTCTCTCATAAGGTTGTATTCATCTCATAAGGAAGTAAATTAGATCATGCTTGTAAAGCACTTAGAACACTGCCTGGCACATATTAAGTGCTGTATAAGTGTTAGCTGTTATTGGCTATTATTCTCCCTTCAAGGACCAGCTCACACATTACCATCCTTGCAAAGCCACCTCCTCCTCTGAGACTAAGATAAGTAGCCCTCTTCTGGGCCCCTAGAGCCCTGGCTAAATTCCACTGTGGCACTTGAGACCATCTGTCTACTGCTTGACCTTCCTTCCCTGCTACTTGATATCAAGGACTGAGGTTTATTTATCTTTGCATCTCTAGCCCCTAGGCCAGGACTTTTCATTTGAGCCTCAGACCAGTCTGATAATATTAATGTTAACTCCATTTTGCAGATGAAGCAACTGAGGCTCAGAGAGGTAAAAGGGAATTTCCCAAGATCACACAGCTAGAAATTGACAGAACATGGATTTAAACCCAGGTCTGCATGATGCCAACCCCCCTGACCATTCCACCTTATCTAACTGCCTTGGGGGAGGGACTCCTGAAATCTTGTCCTGGAGGGAAGGGTTAAAGAAACTAGTGGATGCCTGGAGGAGACGACTCAGGAGCAAGGACAGTCACCTCCCACCCATCTGTTACCGGTGCTGGTATGTGTGTTTCAATAGTGGTGCCAACACATGTGTTGTTGAGGTCATGCCAGAATGCTAGGGATGGAAACCCAGAGATGAGGACCTTCATCGCATAGCCCCCATCTACCTTTGTACCGTCCTCTAGAGTTTACAAAATTCTTTCCCATCCCATTTTGTCATTTGATCAGCCTCACACACCTGGAATGAGGCAGCCATGGCTCATATGGGGCAATGACTTACCCCAAGTCACCCAGCCCTGAAGTGGCAAAGCCAGGACTCCAACATCTAATCAACACATAAAGGCTTCAATAAGCTCCATTTCCTTCCAGCTGGAAGTCTGAAGAGAATGAGACCGTGGCTGGGGAAGGTTCTTCCCCTGAGAAATGGGTATGTGCATGTTCTTGGATTGGAAGAATCAACATTGTGAAAATAACTCTACTACTCAAAGCAATCTACAGATTCAATGCAATCCCTATCAAACTACCACTGGCATTTTTCACAGAACTAGAACGAAAAATTTCACAATTTGTAGGAAACACAAAAGACCCCGAATAGCTAAAGCAATCTTGAGAAAGAAAAATGGAGCTGGAGGAATCAGGCTCCCTGACTTCAGACTACATTACAAAGCTACAGTAATCAAGACAGTATGGTACTGGCACAAAAACAGAAATATAGATCCATGGAACAGGATAGAAAGCCCAGAGATAAACCCACGCACATATGGTCACCTTATTTTTGATAAAGGAGGCAAGAATCTACAATGGAGAAAAGACAGCCTCTTCATAAGTGGTGCTGGGAAAACTGGACAGCTACATGTAAAAGAATGAAATTAGAACACTCCCTAACACCATACACAAAAATGAACTCAAAATGGATTAAAGAACTAAATGTAAGGCCAGACACTACAAAACTCTTTTTAGAGGAAAACATAGGCAGAACACTCTATGACATAAATCACAGCAAGATCCTTTTTGACCCACCTCCTAGAGAAATGGAAATAAAAGCAAAAATAAACAAATCGGACCTAATGAAACTTAAAAGCTTTTGCACAGCAAAGGAAGCCATAAACAAGACTAAAAACCCTCAGAATGGGAGAAAATATTTGCAAACAAAGCAACTGACAAAAGATTAATCTCCAAAATTTACAAGCAGCTCATGCAGCTCAATATCAAAAAACAAACAACCCAATCCAAAAATGAGCAGAAGACCTAAATAGACATTTCTCCAAAGAAGATATACAGACTGCCAACAAACACATGAAAGGATGCTCAACATCACTAACCATTAGAGAAATGCAAATCAAAACTACAATGAGGTATCACCTCACACCAGTCAGAATGGCCATCATCAAAACATCTACAAACAATAAATGCTGGAGAGGATGTGGAGAAAAGGGAACACTCTTGCACTGCTGGTGGGAATGTAAACTGATACAGCCACTATGGAGAACAGTATGGAGGTTCCTTAAAAAACTAAAAATAGAACTACCATACAACCCAGCAATCCCACTACTGATATATCCTGAGAAAACCATAATTCAAAAAGAGTCATGTACCACAATGTTCACTGCAGCTCTGTTTACAATAGCCAGGACATGGAAGCAACCTAAGTGTCCATCGACGGATGAATGGATAAAGAAGATGTGGTACATATATACAACGGAATATTACTCAGCCATAAAAAGAAACGAAATTGAGTTATTTGTAGTGAGGTGGATGGACCTAGAGTCTGTCATACAGAGTGAAGTAAGTCAGAAAGAGAAGAACAAATACCTTATGCTAACACATATATATATGGAATCTAAAAAAAAATGGTTCTGAAGAACCTAGGGGCAGGACAGGAATAAAGACGCAGACATAGAGAATGGACTTGATGACACGGGGAGGGGGAAAGGTAAGCTGGGACGAAGTGAGAGAGTGGCATGGACATATATACACTACCAAATGTAAAATAGATAGCCAGTGGGAAGCAGCCGCATAGCACAGGGAGATCAGCTCGGTGCTTTGTGAGCACCTAGAGGGGTGGGATAAGGAGGGTGGGAGGGAGACGCAAGAGGGAGGAGATATGGGGATATATGTATATGTATAGCTGATTCACTTTGTTATAAAGCCGAAACTAAGCCGAAACTAACACACCATTGTAAAGCAGTTATACTCCAATAATGATGTTAAAAAAAAAAAAAAAAGAAAAGAAAAGAAAAGAAATGGGTGTGTGAATGCTGCGATGGTTTGGAGGTGACCTGCCCAGAGGATTGAAAGACAAAAAAGAAGGTCTTTGAACCTCAGTATTCTCATCTGTAAATGGAAATGACACCCCCAACCTCACATGGTAGGTATAAGTCTCAGATGAGGTGATATACGTAAAACAATCAGGCAAATGCCCAGTGCATCTTTAAGCACCCAAGAGATACAACATTGCATCTGAGTTCTTAGAGTGTTCGCAACGGTGACGAAGATGTTGGAGGAAAGTCAATGTCACGATCCAGGCAGAGCTGGGTTTTGAAATACCACCTCTGCCCCTTACCAATGGTACGGCCTTGAGGAAGGCACGTAACCC
This sequence comes from Mesoplodon bidens, assembly GCF_964165515.1. Classification (NCBI taxonomy): domain Eukaryota; kingdom Metazoa; phylum Chordata; class Mammalia; order Artiodactyla; family Ziphiidae; genus Mesoplodon; species Mesoplodon bidens. The sequence goes on along the minus strand of NC_138163.1, from coordinate 83,757,151 downwards.
CATGAGTCTTTCTTGCCTCATTCGTGTCTGCCTTACACAATTGCTGTATATAAGAGAACATGTGTGGAATGGCTGACACGGGGCACGCACTCATCATGGCAGACACAGTGATTACGACTTTGGAGTCCTACCACCTGGATTTCGAGCCCAGCTGCTTTACCTACCAGCTGTGTGACCCTCGACACATCACTTAACTTCTCTGTGCCTTGGTTTCTTCCTCACAGAGCTGGTTGCAAAGATTAAATGAGGGAATACATGTAAACGTCTCTAACAGCTTCTGACACAGAGTACGTGTGGGCGATTATTGTTACTATCAGACAAAGGCCTGAGAGGCATGAAACACCCCCCCCCCACCTCTTCATGAACAAAGACATTAGTTGAGGCCAGTCAGAACAGATTAATGGGGTTCCTTTCATTCAGCTTCCTAAAGGCACAGAATGACTCCTCCAGGGCTGGGGCCCTGCTTGTAGGGGTTGCTGTGAGCAAACCGAACTTTAGCCAAGATGCCCCAGGCTCTCTCCCAGATTAGGCCAGAGCTGTCGAGAGCCATTGCAAAAGCTTTGTTGGGCTTGGAGAGCTCAGAAACCCGTTACCTGCCATCCCACTCCCTCCCTGTGGGGCCAGAGGTGGGAATTCAGGAATGAATCCACCTTTCACACACCTGACTCGGGAGCCTACGGCTGCACAGGTTACAGGGGCTTGGGTTAATGGGGCCTGGGCAGGACTGAGGGCTGGTGCCTGGGGTCCAGACCTAGCCAGCTGAGGGCAGACAGTGCCCCCTGAAATCCCTGTTCTGACTTCATTTACAACAGGCTTCCTGGAGACCCACTGCCTTTTCCCAGGGGCCTGCTCTAGGTTTTCGTAGCTTCTCCCAACGACTCAGGCCCACTTAGGCCTTTGGACGCCCAGAAGGAAGCAGGAGACCCAGTCCTGGCCCCCTTGGGTCAGTGATCTGGCTGGGGCTGGGCTCGGCAGGGCTTTAATGTACAATGTTGCAGTTGCGAGTAAGTGACTCCTCCCCACTTCTGCCCGCTGCCCATCCCAGCCGGCCCCGCCCCGCCCCCGGTGCCGCGTGGAGGGAAATCAGGAGAAGCCGAGGAATTGTTTGTAATTAGTGTGTTTTTAAAGGCTTTTCCGTGAGCCTTTAGCAGATTTCGGGGGAGGGCAGCTTGCCAGGGAGCACTGAAATGGAAATCCTGTGTTCTGGCTGGGACCCTCTTGGAAGCAGATTCTTCCCAGAGAAAAGGCTAGAAGCCCCGCCCCCCTCCCCCAGGTCCCCGTGCGCTGCTGTGGTCAAGGAAGGCTGGACTCAGTGATGGGGGCGTGGCTTTGTGGAATGGCATTCCTGCCCACAGGCCCCGGCTCTGCTTCAGGACACCTCGGTTCAGCCCCCACATGAAAGGCTGCTCCACAGGCCCCCAGCTCCTATATCCCCCCACCCCAAGGGCACATCCGTTCACCTCCCGCACACAGAATAGATAATCACCGGCTCTCCCCACTCTCCCCAAATGGGAAGCAGTGGCCCTGGAACATGGCACCTCCGGGGTGACCTCCTTTGAAGTTACTCAGAGGTCATGTGTACAAGCAGCAATTCTCAGAACAGAACAATCCCTCCCACCTGAACAGCATTTTACAGTTTGCAATGCCTTTGCACACCCAAGATCCAGTTATACCTCACAGCAACACCCTGAGTAGCTACGGTCTACTGTTACCGGTTCACAGGTGGGGCTGGGTGCATGACTTGCCCAAGGTTCCTCAGCTAGCAGAATAACAGAGCTGGGCCTAAAGCCTGGGTCTGTAGGGTGCCTTCTTCCCCTCCCCACCCCAGGCTTCCTCTCCCACAAGCTGGCTGACACGCAGGCAGGACTGTTCTGGTGCAATCCCGGGGCCTTGTGGTCTGGGATCATTTCCTGTGGCCTGAAGTACTTATTTGCAAGTTGTAAGGACTGCCCGGTTTCTGGAGGCCTCAATGAATGCTTCCAGCTGGGAATTTAACCTTCTCAGACCCAGCTGTGGCTCTTGCGAGCTCTCTGAGTTCCCACCCATTTTCCTAGACGCCGCCCCAAGGTAAGTCAGTCGCGTATGAGTGGGGGACAATGGAGCAGCACTGAATTGGGACCCAGAGGACCTGGCCCTGCCACCCACTTGCTCTGTAACCTTGGGCAAGTCCCTTCATCTCTCTGATCTCCAATCGAGACTTAGAAAGTATGCTTCCCTGCCTGAGTTCCAAAGCCTGGCCTCTTGTTTTCACTGGAAAGTGAATGGAACGGACCTCCCCTCCCACAGCTTCTCCACAGCTCAAGGTCTTGGGAGAACCTGGAATTATTGCATGTGAGAGCTGGCTACGTAGGCCCTTGGGACCAATGGAAATTGTCCCCTGCCCCTCCAGCATTGTACAGATAGGCAAACTGAGGTGAAGGAAGGGGAGTGACTTGCCCAAGTTCATCCAGGGATGCTAGTGCTAAGGTCAGGATTCAAATCCAGCTCAGTAGTGATGGTACCAAAAGTGGCACGGGAGATTTTAGCCTCCACCAGCCCCCCTAAGCCATTCCCAATAAAATACTACTAATAATAAATGCATACTCCGAATCCTATGTAAAGTGTGAATAAAAGCATCTTCAGAAAGCTTTGCAATTTTTGTTTATCTGCAACACCCATCCTCTAAGGAATCACAGTGTTTGCTGGCCTCCAGAGATGCCCCACCTTCCACTGGACGGCTGCTGTCCTGAAGGCCTTCCCGGTGGGGATGCAGCAATCATAGGCTCTTTGCACTCTTCCCCCAGCAGCCTCCTCTGTATATCTGTGAACGCGTTCCATCCCTGGATCTCTCCTTTTAGCTCAGGGCTAATGGCCTTGGGTCTCCCACCCCCAGCCCTCCTTAACTAGGGGAGGTTTCTTATACACAGCCCCACTCTCCTCCACCTCTTCCCTGACATTGGCTCTGGGAAGACAAAAGTGCAAGGAAAGTCTGCGATTTACATGAGAGTAAAGGAAGTTGCATCAATATTTCAGAGGTGACTTTGCGTGTCTTTCCCTGGTGTCCTCCTTCTGCGTAAAGGAAGAATTTCTGAGCCTGTCCTAGTACACAGAACATCAAGGAACTAGAGCAGGTTAGAGGTGCAATAGCCCTTAGAGACCTCCGATTCCTCCCTCTCAGATTACAGATGGAGAAACTGAGTCCCAGAGTTGGGGAAGGGCCTTAGAAACCCGGCAGCAGAGCCAGGACCAGAAACCTCTTCTGCCCCCACAGCCAATGCTTTTTTTCCACCCTCGCCTGTACCCTGCTGCTTCTTGTGCCCATGTGCAGGCTCACCCATGTGTGCACTAATGCGGGCTGACGGCTGCTGGGAGGGTCACACATGGAGCCACACACCAGCCCATTCACTCTGACACATACCCCAGCTGGCTGTCCCCCGACACATACTCCTCCATCCCTACTCACCGGCACCTACCCACCCCCATCCCCGCCACCCCACATCCCCTCCACCATCCTTGCCCAAGCTCACAGCCAGTCCCACATTGAATCACATGCTCCTCCCTGCCGGCAGCCCTCGGTCTCTCTTTGTCGATATGACTGTCCACAGCTGCGCAGAGAAGAGCCAGGCTCAGAGGTGCTCCCGGAGCGGGGGGCGCATGGGCGCTCAGTGCCACAGAGCTGGGATGTGTGTGTGTGTGTGTGTGTGTGTGTGTGTGGTATTCGTATGATTGTAGGCTGGATCCAGAAGTCTCCCCTGGAAGTCCTGGGACCCAGCCACACCTTAGATAAAGCAGAGCAAGGGGAGGAATCTTTAGTGTTTTGAGAGAGAACAGGAGAGAAAAAGAGACAGGGCTAAATAGCCTGCAAAATATAAGCCCAGGAGTGGAGGCCTATTCTGGCAGAGGTGGAGAGTGTCCTGGAGAAGCAGCCAGGCAGCTGTCCAGGCTACTTGGACATTAGCCTGGGCTGGAGTGGGGTGCAGTGGAAGTGGGGGCAGCCTCTCTAGAGCCTGGAGGAGAATTGCTGAGCTGAGGAGGGGCCAGGCAGAGGCCTCTGACCACAGATATACGAGGGTGATAGGTCTCTTGGGCTGGATGCCATTTGGACAGCGCCCGACACACTGTGGGTACCAACACATGATTACTAGATGGATGAATGAATGAGTACATGAATGAATGAATGGGTTCTGTCTCCCTTTATCACCATGAGGCCGGCCGCGGGTGGAAAGGTTAAAGGAACTGCTGCTTCAAGAACACAATCTGAGCCCTTGAGCACCACTGGCAGCACCAGGTGGCCTCCCCACACCTTGTGGGCACAGCAGGTGGGGCCCTGGCTCCTCATCTGCCTGGGCAGCAGCGCCCCTCATGGCCATCTCATCTAACCTCGCTTCCTTTCTGTTTGAGATGGGGAAACCGAGATTCAGTTTGGGGAACGAATTTTCCAAGATCCTATAGCCCACGGGTGGCAGAGCTCAGCCTGGAACTTGCTTTATCCAGGAGGTGTCGGCAACCCACTCTTTCCCATGGCTACTGCCTGTCTCTGTCGCCTCTATAGCAGCACCGTCAGCCCCAGACTCAGTGGTTTCTGGGCGTGGGAGAGCCATGGGGAGACCAGGAAGGGTGGGGAAAGAGTCAGAAAGACGAGAGGTGAACTGGGGAAGCAGAGGCAGGGCCGCCTGGTTGTGAATAAGGGCCATGCCTCTTGGAGAGAGATGTCTGCCACAGCCCCTTCTGGCCACCCTGACGCTGGTGAGGCTCAGCCAAGTGCCCCTCACTCCCAAAGGTCCTCGGGACAATGTGTGTGTTCCCCACACACCACACCACGCACGGGCACGCACACACACACAAGCCCAGGGTATGTGTCCCGCTGTGTGACGGAGGCGATGGTTATGGAGACAGTCTCCATCCCCCCACCTCACAGCAGGGCCTGACATGACAGCTAGAAGGGAAGTACTGGGTGGCTTGGGGGACAAAGGCCCTTGGATTCCGCATACCACCAATGGATACTTTTCTTGTTAACACACAATGCTGCTTGCATAACTGGAACTGGCTAGACACTGTGAGAAATGTTTAGGGCTTGAGAAAAAGCCAGAGGAGGAATAAATAGCCACAAAGCCACGGAGTCCCAGAGGCTTCTTTCCTGAGGACATTCTGCTCTCCCACCCTCCCACACTCTCATAAACGGGGGTCTGGAAGGCAAGCTGCAAAGACGGGACAAGCCCTCATCTCAGCGGCCCAGACTGGCCCTGTTGGCTCGCAGGGTTCTCCTCTGTGGGCAGAACCCAAGGTTCTCTGTGGCGTCTCATCTTCTTGCCCAGCTGGCCAAGCACCCCACTACCCACCGGGCCTGGCTTCCCACCAGTTCAATCTCTAGGCTATGCCCAGGCTGGGAGAGCAGCCGTCAGACAGCTGTCAGGGCCAGGGCTAAAGGGATGTCTCCATGCACCCTGGTTAGGTCTACAGAGTGAAGCCAGTTGTTTCAATTCAGCTCTGACCCTGACCCCAATCTTAGCCCAAATTCCAGTGATGAAGCCATCCCTGAGATGGGAAGCAGTGGCTTAAAGACCTGGGAATGATGTGGGGAAATGAAAAAGGAAGCTGATTTTAGCAGATGATTTGGGAGAACCACTTTGGCCAAAAAGTGGCCAGCTTCTTTATCTCCTTAGCTAGTCCCCTCGGCATTGAAGAACGTATAGGTATTATCTTAATACAGAGGGCCAGGATGAAAGTGCAAAGGATATTGTGCCAAGATGCTTTGCCCAGGTGCTCAGGAAGTCGCCCATCTGAATGTAAGGGTAGGCGTGCAAGGCAAACAAGCAAAATGAAAGGATACACCCACCTCCCCCTGCCCACCCCCTCTTAGTGGCCCAGGGCCAAGCCATCCAGGCCCAGGGACCACGTTTTGATAAACACTTGTTACCTGGAGCAAGTAGGGTGTATAGTAAATGACCCCGTGACATCCAAAATTCTCCCATTCTAGGATTTGGGGTGGGGAGGATCAGAAACATTGCCTTCTCTGGCCCTTTCTGCTTGGTTACTTTGCAGACACTGAACTTCCTGTCTCCATACCCTATGCCTTTTCTGGATTCAAGACTTCCTGGAATTTCATTTTCTTCACACTGACTTCTGCCTTTCCCATCCTCAGAAAATCCCTACCATCTTTTGGGAGTGGGGCTCCTTGAAAAGAGTCCACTCCAGTCCCTAAGCATCCCCACTCCAGTTCTAGCTCTGCCTGCCCCCTGGAAAATGGGTAAGTGGGATCTGGTGACTGGCACCCCTAGGTCCCTAAATGAGAAGCATGTTTGTTTATAGCCAGATGAAATCCATCCCTCCTCCTACCCCTTCCCCCAGCTACGTCTGTGTATATGTCTCAGAAGTTCCTGCCATGGCCTCTACACCAAGCTGGCTTCTCCCAACCTTCCCACCCCTGGATCCCTGAGAGGCGGGGCTGAGGCAGCTGCCACATTCAGCGTGGCAGAGCCGCTAGCTCAGTACAAATCAGAAACACATTGGAGGCAGGCAGGGCGGGAGCAGACAGCCCGGGGCTGGGGCCCATTAAGGCCGGAGCCCAGCCATGCTGTTTGCCGTCTCCACACAAGGTTTCAGGTCTGCCTCCTGATTGTTTGTTTGTCTCGCGATGAGAAAGGCCGAGAAGGCAGCTGACAAGGACCATGGGGGGTGGGGGGGGGAGGCCCTGGCTCTCACCGTTCTCCCCACCCTGGAACTCATGGAGTGCAGGAGAAGCAAGCTGCCTCATTTCCCCACCCCCACCCCCAAATTCCAAACAGATGTGCAGTCAGATTCTTCCTCTCCTTGGTTGGGGGAAACAAAAGAAATTAAAAATGGGACCCTAGAGACCCTAGAGAACCCTAGTATAAAGAAGGGATGAAAGGGAGATACAGGAAGGACTTCCAGAGGTGCACGTGAGACGGGAGAGGTGGGAAGCAGCTCGCCCCTTCTCCTAAAGACAAGTTCGTGAAGATTCCTATCTGGGGCTGGGCAGTTGTTGCGGGGAGGGGGTATGCCTGGAAGGATGATTGCTCTGGGAGGTCCCACTGAGTTTCAGATGGAAAGGATTCAAAGATGTCTGCAGATATGAATAGAATCTCTATATCTTGATTCGCTGAGTCCTGACTTAATCAGGGCTGGCATTCGCCATCATGGAGCGCGGCCCTTGCAGAGATAGAGGCTCTGCGGCCCAGAGTGGGGAAGACATGGCTCAGGGTGGCGCAGACCAGACTCTGGACTAAGTCTAGATCAGAGGCCTCCTGACTCACTGTCTAGTGCTCCTTTCACTTCACACTGCTCCCCTTTCTCAGTGTTCTCTGATTTCTCTAGGAAAGCAGATGCCCCAGCCCTCTCAGTGTGTCTGGCCCCAGCTCCAAGCAAGGGTCTGGGCTCACACTTTCATGGGCTCTCTGTGAAGTCTGAAAGGTCTCTCTCGATTTGCTTGGTAGCCGTGGTCCTCCATGAGGAAGTTTATACTAGTGTCCGCCACCCCACCTCCATCCCACTGCCCAGGCCAGCCTCAAACACCCATAGCTGGTTGTGGGCAGTGTGGTCAAACGGTGAGCACCCAGCTCAAGTGACAGGGCCAGTGACCTTATCTCTGGCAACAGAGCTTCCAGCCTGCCACTGGCTAGGCCTTCCCCTAGGAGGAGAGTCTTGTCCAGCCCTGTTACCGTCTCTGCCCAGCTCCCCCCTCCTCTCAGATCTGCCCGCCACCTGGCCAGGTCTGCCCTAGCCCTCATCTCCATTCATGCCCACCTGAGGCCAGGTGAGGCTGTCTCTGGATGCCCTCTGCGCTCCTGGCAGGGCTTGGCTGTAGATACCCACCACTACAGATACATGCCCACACACATGCACACACACTTGGTGTGTGCACACACATACACCGTTTCCAGAAGCATCTGGTGGTGGTCGCTCTGCTACTTGGGCCCAGGGAGCTGGCCTAGCCTTACCCTACCATTAAGACTAGCAGCCCAGCAGTCACCCATGACCCACTATCTGCTAAAAGCCCTGGCCCCAGGGGGCTTTTGAAAACTCCTGACTGTGGGTATCTAGGCCAATGCAGCCAAAGATCAATGCAGCCAAAGATCAATGCTAAGGAACAGGTTTGGGGAGATGATGGCCAAGGAGATTAGATTCTCTTTCCGTGCTCTTGTACTCGCACCCTCCTCTCTCTCTCTTTCTCTCGCACACACATACACAAACACACACACAAATGTCCTCATCATTCCCCTCTCTCTCTCTCCCTCCCTCCCTCCCTCCCTCTCCATCTCTCTTTTTTTCTTGCAGTAAATTCCAACCAGATGGGCAAGCTTCTTTCCCACTTCTGAAGTTGAGGGGGAATATCAGCCATGGGGGAACCAGAAATCACTCCCTTCCTCAGAGTGGATCATCCCAGCCTCACTGGGTCTCCTCTTCCAGTGCCTCACGCCTCGCTGGATTAAGCCAGATATTAACAAGTATTTCCTAAATCCTTTTTGTTCCGAGTCTACTATCGACACTTGGGTTTCCCTCTCGGCAGGGCCTCAAACAGAGTTGGGGGGAGGGGAGCAGGACCCACTTTCAAGGATTCAGCTATCTGCAGGGCCAGACCCAGGCTGCAACCCCATTATCAGGGGAAAGAAGAGCTCAACTCCTGGGCATGACCGAGAATATCAATGGAGTCTTGTGTCTGCTTGGACGTGCTCTTTAAGCCCAGAGACGAGCACAAACAGAAATGGCAGCAACGACAGCTTTTGGAGCGGTCGAGTGCTGCTTCTTGCGTTGCAGCAAGAGCTGGGTCTTGTTATTTGAGCTACAGACAGAGGGATTTACATGTCTCTGTGTGATTTTTCCCTCGCAGAGTCGAGGCCCAGAATCCCTGTGCATGGCAGGGCTGGGACAAAGCCTCTCACATCTAGGGATGGTCCCAGAAAGATCAGTCTGGACGTGAGTTGGGCTGAGCTGCCTGGTTTCCTGGACCTGCAGCCTCTTATGCCCACAGCTGTGGCCACAGAGCCAACACCCTGGCCCCTAGGGTTGACCCCAACCTCAGCTGAAACTTCATCTGGACTCCTGGCTTGGGGGTCAACATCATCCACAGCTGGTCTCACACCAATGTGTGCCTCTGCCTTGTACCCCAGGTCCAACAGCCAGCCCCCTAGCCCATCAGCCTGGGCCCATCCTAGGACTGCAGAAGGACACCATAAGAGTACAATCCTGGTTTGCTTCCCTGACGAGTAATGCTCATAATGATAACCAACACTTTTTGAGTTGTTCCTATGTGCCAGGCGCTTGTCCAAGGGCTTTACATGTATCCTGTGACATAGGATCTCTTAACATTACTCTCATTTTACAGAAGAGGAACCTGATGCACAGAGTTGTCCAAGGTCACAGAGCTAGCAAGTGGCAGAACTGGGATTCGGCCCGGTGTAGAGATCAGGCTCTTAAGCATGTAATCACTGCCCTCCAGGACTGCTGCCAGGGTTCCCAAGATGGCAGCCAGGCCTCCCGACCCCATGCCCTGTGGCTCTGCCTCCATGAGCTACCTATCAGAGTCTCCTTTCCGGATATCACCCACCTGCCTGACTCTGGCCCAGCTTCTGACTCGGGGCTCGCTGACCTTCCCGCCTGCCAGTCTGGGCCCTGGCTCCTCGCCATCTGCTGGGACCTTCCTCCATTACCTATCCTGCCCTGTCCGGGCATCTCTTCAGAACTGACAGGATGGTTACTGCTGCTGGATACTTAGCACATTGCTGTCTAATAGAAATATAATGCAAGCCACGTGTGGAATGTTCTAGTGGCTAGGTTAAAAAAGTAAAACTAAAAAAGTGAAATGAATTTTAATAATGTCTTTTATTTCACTCACTATATCCAAACGATTATCATTTCAATATGTAATCAACATAAGAGTTATTAATGAGATCTTTTACTTTCTTTTTCCACACTCAGTCTTCCAAATTCAGTGTGTATTTTATGCTTCCAGCACATCTGACCTGGGCACTACCGAACTGAACAGCATAAATCTAGAGGCAGACTGTGGGCCTGAGGAACCCCGGGGACAGACATAACTAACCTGGGGAGGGGGGGATGGTGCACTGTTGCGGGGGGCAGAAATGATGCTGACTTGGGGGGTTCAGAGACCCGGGTTCTCCTCTCGGTGCTGATGCCAAGTCACCGGTGAGCCTGAGTAACCCCCTCACCTTCTCTGGATACTACAATGAGAGGGTTTGCCTAAAGACCCTTCTAGCTGGAACATTCTACTCCCACACCCCTGCTGTCCCCCCTACACGTCCATGGTATCTAGTTATCAGTAAGAACAAAGTCCAGTAAGTGATGAGCACTGGTAGAGCTCCCTTTCTCCAGAGCATACAACTGTGGCCTCTTCTAGAAATATCCCTGGTTACCTGGAGCTTGGCCCTTTATTCCTCATGGCCAGTGGACTTGGCCTTGGACTATCACCGAGAGACTCCTAAATCTGTGCAAATAGAGACTGGCCATCTTTCCAGTCACAGGAGCAGTTTGAGCAGAGGTGAGCTCAACAGTGTAGCGGGCAATCAGGCTTCACCTTTCTAGAAAACCTGGCCAGCTCAGTGTTTCTCGTGTACATCCCCCTCCATGTTCTATGTATCCCACACCAACCAAAAAGGTTTGGTACAAGCTTGACTTTATGGAGTTTAGACCATGGGGGAAAACTAGGTATATTGAATATGCTTTTACCAACTGCACACGCCCTTGGGAATTCTGTAATCCACAACCCGCACGTCCCTGCCTCCCCACCCCACCCAGAGCCACTGGCCGAAACTGAAACCCTAGAGCCTCTAGATGAGCTTTTTCACTATGGTTCTGATCCTGAGAGTTGAGGAGACAAGGGCATTTACTAGTGGTTTGGACTAGTTATAATACAACTGGAACAATGTTGGCCTTTTAAAAAGATTCTTCTAAAGAAAGTATAACCTGTTTAAAGTTAGTATTGGAGTAAAGTGACCTTCTTATCACCAAGGTCAAATGTCCGTAGGATTAATTGTACTTCCAGTTCATGAAAGGATTTTTCTGTGATGATTCCAGAATTGTTTATGAAGGTGGAATAGGCCAGCGTAAGTGTCTAGAGGGGCAAATCTTGCAGGTGGGTACCAGGACACAGAAAAAGGGGTGTTTTGCTTGTGCATTACCCCTGAGAGCATTGTGTCGAAGACTTGGTCTCAGCTCCTGGCCATGGGAGCTGTAGGCAAGTTTCTTTCCTTCTCTGAGCCTCGGCATCCCCATCTGCAAGGTGGGACTGAACGGAGCCTGCCCTGTGCTACTGTGGCCCAGAATGGTTGTGAGGGAGGCCCTGATGCCATAACTAACAGTTGCAAATGGATGCTATAAACTTCCAAGTGTTGGGCTCACCCAGAGGAAAACAGGGGTGCAAACATGAAGATTCCTGGTGGCCTCTGGCTATCTTCGGCATGTTCAGTGTCCATGGGGAGACTCAGAAAATGCTTTGTCCACTGTGGTCCTGGGGTAGACCAGACTCTAGGAAGCAACTGGAGCCCAGGAGGGAAGACAGGCATTCCCTGGGTCAGAGGTGAGGCAGGAAGAGGCAAAGGATTTAAAGATCTTAAATATGGTCTTGAACAGAATTATTAACAATAATTTTTAAAGCATAGGGTGCCTATGGTATTCTACCTTTTCGGAAAACACTTGGGCAAATCTTTTTTTTTTTTTTTTTTTTTTTTTTTGCGGTACACAGACCTCTCACTGTTGTGGCCTCTCCCATTGCGGAGCACAGGCTCCGGACGCGCAGGCTCAGCGGCCATGGCTCACGGGCCCAGCCGCTCCGCGGCATGTGGGATCTTCCCGGACCGGGGCACGAACCCGTGTCCCCTGCATCGGCAGGCGGACTCTCAACCACTGCGCCACCAGGGAAGCCCTCGGGCAAATCTTAATCTTCATAACAACTCTGGAAAGTGAGAACCATGATTATCTCCATTTTATTGCTGAGGCCCAGAGAGGGTAAGTCATTTATTCAAAGTCACACAGCTAGTAAATGGCAGAGCCAGGATTTGAATTCTAGGCTATCTGATAATAAAGCTACTCTCTGCTCACACCATGTTGCTCCTGACATCAGAAGAATCGTGGATGAGCACATAATGACGCTGCCAGGCTCCTATAGTGCTGTCCAGGCACTACTCCATGTCCTTTACTCATATTAGCTCACTAACGCTCACTACAACCTTACAAGCTAGGTACCATTACTATCCTCCTCGTTGCATAGAAGAGAATGCTGAGGCACAAAGTCACTTATCTAAGGCCACCCTGCTGTCAAGAGGCAGAGCCAGGATCTGAACCTGGCATCTGACTCCGGAGCCTTTAACCACTTCTCCATGCTGCGCTTTAAGCCAGGCTGTGTTCCCCAGGCAGTGGCCTGGAGTCACCACCTAGGAATTCTTGGGTTAGCAGCAGCAGGGAAACCACCCAGGACCTCCTCTGCAGGCTGAATCCAGCAACCATTCCCCAGGAGCATCAAGCCGCCATGCTCACCTTTTAAGAAAGCCCAGCCAAGCAGAAGCAAGCTCAGCCTGACAGAGAGGCAAGGTGGTGTAGTGGAAAGAATGTGGCCTCTGGCATCAGACAAACCTGAGTTGAAATCTTGGCTTTAGAAATTACTTGGTGACCTTGGGCAAATCACCGAACTTCTCGGGATGTCAGTGTCCCACCGCTAAGGGCTGTTGTGAGAAGCAAATGAAATGGCTACATAGAAAAGTGAATTATATACTCCAAGGTGCTCTTGAAGGTTAGTTGGAATTGTTAGTTGTTCTATAGGCCTAAGTTCCTCTGCCCAGGCTGAGCCAAAGCGGCGACCGAGGGAAGTGGGCTTTAGAAATGCTAATGGCCTGCGTGAGTGGCAGGCGGAGACAATGGAGGAGAGCGCCTTGAATAGGGCGGCGGGGCCTGGGAGCGGGGCTCCCCACGTGGGAGCGGAGTGGGGGAGGGGCGGGAGGGGGGCGGCCGTTCCCAGCGGAGGGGATCCGAGACTGGGCTAATTGGAAGGGGCTGGAGCTGCGGGGGCAGGAAGGGGGAGGGGATTACCTGCGGGTCGGCGGCCCACGGGGGCGGGGCTCCCAGGAGGGGGTCCTGACGGGATCCTGGATCGGGGTACAGGAGCCCCGGGCCTGGGGCCAGGTGTGCAGACCCCCTGAGCTGGACACCCAGAGATAGGGGGTGGGGGGTGTGGTGGGGCCGGGGCTGGGGGTGGAGATGAAGCAGGGGGTTCTGAGTCGGGCAACTCTAGGCCCAAGCCTGGGCTGGAGGTAGGAAAGACAGGGGAGCTAATTTCTAAAGCCAGCTTGGATCCTGACCTCCTTGGGTGACCTGGGGATGAGCCTCCCCAGTGCTAGGACTCTATGGGGGCAGTGTGTGTGTGTGTGGTGTGTGATGGGCTGGCTGAGGGGATGCGGGAGCTGGGCCTGTAACCTTCTCCTCTTTCCTCTCCTCCTCCCCTCCATGCCTTCCCTCTCTTCCTCTCCCCCAGTCCTCTCCCTTTGCCCTCCCCTCCGCCTGTACCATGAAGGCTGTTTTTGTTCCTCCTCCTGGCCTAGCCCCCGAGGTGTGCAAACAGGAAGGACCTCTCCCCGGGCAGTGAGTAAGGAGGGAAAAATGAGGTGTTGAAAAGATGACAAGTCGCCCTGTCAGAGCTCACCTTGGCAGGGAGCAGGCGGCAGGGGCCGGCGGGTGGTAGGAGGGGGGTCCACCCTGGAAGCCAGCCTACATGTGCCCAGAGCCAGGCAAGCTGATCCTCAACAAGCAGGCACTGTGTATGCGTTTGTTTGGTTTAGAAAAGCCCCCCCCCCGCCCCGTTCCCACCATCAAAGATTCCTTCCTTTCCTTCCCAGTAGGAAGAGTAAAGGCCGCTAGGCCAGCGGTTTAGAGTGTGATTGAAGGGGGCAGGCCAATGGGAGGGGGCTGTGAAGGAGGCCCAAATCCCTCTTCTAAGCTCCGAGCCTTGCATCCAACAGCCTCCTGGACATCCCCTGGCATGTCTCAAAGGCACCTCAAACTTGACATCCTAAACTGAATTCATCAATGCCACTCTCCCCATGCCTGCATTCTGTCCCTCCTATAGGGTTCCTATCTCAGTAACTGACCTCATCATCCAGTCACCCAAAAGCCTAAATCTTGGGAGTCATCCAAGACTTCCTCATACCCACCAATTGGATCAGTTTCCTAATCTGGTCAGTTCTCCTTCTTATCTCTTGAATCTGTCTCTTCTCTCGCTCCTCATGGCCATCATTCTATGTTAGTTTCATTCATTCACTCATTCAACAATGATTTATTAAGCGTCTACCATGTGCCAGGCACTGTGCTATAGCCACTGAAGATTCAGCTGTGAACAAATCCAGCTGGCTCGTGCTCCTGTGGAGTTTTGTGCCCGACATGGCTGGGTTCACTGCAGTGGGATGGGGCTCCCTGGATGAGCCAGTTTCCAAGACTCTTCCCTCCAGAGCAGAAGGGTTAAGAGCAGTGATTCTGGAGCCAGCCTGCCTGGGTTTGATTTCTGGCTCTACCACTTATAGCTGTGAGACCTCGGGCAAATCACTTAATCTCTCTGTGCCTTGGTTTTCTCACATGGAACATGGGAGTGACAATGGCACTTACCTCATAGGGCTACTATAATGACTGAGTACTTATTTTTTATATACTTTAATATTTATGTATATTTTAAGTGCAAGCACAGTGTTCTATTAGCATGGTTACTTTTATTATTTAGAGTATGGAGTGAGGCACAGGGCCTGATGATAAACCAAATTATCGGAACCCAGTGGGAGGCCTGCCTGAGAGGCAATGGATCAGATCGCAAGAATATGGCAGTGGGTGCTTGCAATGGCCCCGTCAAGAAGTCTGCATGGGAAATCCAAGAGTCCAGATTAGCTAGCAGACGTCTGGCATAGGAAATCCAGGTATAGAATCCAGAAGTCCAAAGGGTAGGAAGCAAAGGGTGGCAGATTAGTTACTGTCAGAAAGGCTGGGGTACCAGCCCCAGCTCTGCCACTTCCTAGTTGTGTGACCTTGAGCAGGTCATTTTCCCTCTGGAGACTTAGTTTCCTAAGGATAGCAGTTAACAAATACTAAAAAGCTTAATATGCATCAAGCACAGCTCTCAGCACTTTAACTGCCCCTCAAAGAGAGCTACTATTATTGAACTCCCATTTTATTGATGAGAAAACTGAGGCACCGACAGGTTAAGGCACTTGCCCAAGATCGCAGAGTAAGTGAAATGCAGACACAGGACCTGAAAGCAGGTATCTTTGAGACTGGCAATCAGCTCACCTCCTTTGCAGAGCTGTTGTGAAAATTGCGCGATATACTTCTGGAAGTATTTGGTAGCAGGTTGGCAGGCTGCCCAAGGAGGACTATCTCCAGGCTGTGGGCTCCAGCTGCTGGGCTGAGTCAGGAGGAAGCCTGGGCCTCAGGCATCTAACAGGACCTGAGCGATGCCAGAGTCGCGGGGACA
The DNA here is from genome assembly GCF_964165515.1 of Mesoplodon bidens. NCBI lineage: Eukaryota > Metazoa > Chordata > Mammalia > Artiodactyla > Ziphiidae > Mesoplodon > Mesoplodon bidens. The sequence goes on along the minus strand of NC_138163.1, from coordinate 83,741,691 downwards.
GGCCAGAATCCCCTGGTCAGAAGCAGGGCTCAAGGTTAAGCCTGGGCTAGAGGCCAACGGGACTCGAACCCCTGAAACTGCTCGAGGGCAGAGACCGTCTTGGTCTTGCCTGGATTCCTCAGTGCTCCACAAAAGGAAGTGCTTAGTAAATATAGGAAGGAAATGCCACTTCTAGAGGGTCTCCTATATATGGCCACTGCACTAGTCCCTCATGTCCTCTTCACAGCGGTTCCATGAGGTTATCGTCCCCATTTTACTGATGAGAAAACTGAGGCCCAGAAAGGTCAAGTGACTCACTCAAAGCCCGGAGCTCACAAGTAGTCTTTGAACGCAGAGAAGAGAAAAAAACCAGAAAAGACAAAGACCCCAGCCCCCCATCCATGGCTGAGGAGGAATGTACATTTTAACTCTCTAATGATACACTTCTCTGGTGACCACGGGTCTTCCGTCTATGGTCTAGGCTTTCACTGAAGACCCCAGAGGAGCCCCTACCCCTCGCCGGCCTGAACGTATCACTCTGGGACCCCTTCACTTAGGAACGAAGAGACCAGTGGGAACTTCTGACTCCCACAGACCCAGAGGAGCTCCACTCTCTTAGCCGGGAGGACTCTGGACAAGCCTCGGGCTTTTCTTTCCCGGTGCCCAGCCTGCGAGGGAGGAGTCAGTGCAGCAGCCGTGCCTAATCAGGCGGGGCCCCAGGACACAGAAGCTCCTTCATCCAGGCCTGAGGAGGGGTCAGGCCAGGGCTCAGGGAGGGGCCAGGGCAGACACTGAGCCCATCCAGCCGGGACCAGCCCACATTCCTCAGCGGGCCTGGATGGGGTGGGCACGCTCCACAGGAAGCCAAGCCCTTCACGAGAGGGGCTCAGCCACCATCTGTGCATACAGACAGCGGTGAGCAAAGGGCCTCGGCCGGCAGAGGCAATTGCACAGAAAAAAATAGCAAACATTTTACTTCCTCCTCCTCCCCCATCTCCCCGCACTCTGCTTCCAAAGGGAATGTTGGACTCCTGTTAAGTATTTTTCTCCAGACCAGGGCCAGGCATCCGGAGTCGGCCTTGCTTGGTCACTGAAGAGAGAACGATGTGTGTGGGGGGATTCTTTCTACCCAGGGAGTAGTGGTTTTTCTTCTGAGACCCAGGCTCCTGCTGGTCCAGCTCAGAAAAAAAGAGCCAGGAGAAATGATAACGAACAGCAACCATCCTCTTATGCTTATACTGCGTATTCTGTCCATCTGTTATTTCCTTTGCTCATTCCAGCCACCCTATGAAATAGGGATTCTTTTGTCCCATTTTATAAATAAGCAAACCGAGGCTGAGAGAGGGTGTGTGCCTTGCTCGCCACTCACGGTGAATTAGCGTGAAAACTGTTTCTGACGCAGGCCTGACTCCAGATGCCCTGGTCTCTCTGCTAGCCCGCACTGCCCACAGCCTGCCTGCCTTCCCTCAGGAAGAGCCAGCCTTGAGAGGCTTGAGTCCGTTTCCCAGTAACATTCCAATTTTGTTTTTCCCTGTTTGCTCTGATCACCTGCTTGTTGAAGGGAATTTGAGAAAGGCCCTCAAAAGGGAAAGAAAATTAAAATCACCCACAATCCTACCACTTTTAGCTAACATGATGGTTGAGGTAGATTTCCTGATTGTTCCTCTGTTATGCACATATACAATCTGGAGATCTCTTTTACATACCTGAGATGTTAGTGGACCTGCTCTAGGTGCTGGGCCACCCACCAGCCCCACGCTGTGTCCTCAGCTGAACGTGTGGTTCCTCTTCTCTCTGTAAGGTTTGCTCCGGCGGAAGTTTCTGGTTCCCAGGGGCCCGTGCACACACACCATGCTATGTCATACCCCTGCCTTTGTTCATTCAGTTCCCTTTGCCAGAGGTCTCTGCCCTTCTGCCTCCCTCCCTCCTTCCTCTCTCTCTCTATTGGTCATGTATACACATGGTTAAAAAAAATCAAATTAACAAAAACTCCAAAGGGGCAAAAGGGCATATAGTAAAGGGTGTGGCTCCTTCTCACCCCTGACCTCAGCGCGTATTTCTTGTGTCTTTCCAGAGACATTCTATGTACAAGTAAGCACTGATGTGCATGTACCTCTTGTGAAACACGCATGGCAACTGTGTCCACTATTCTATGACTCACTCTTGTAACTTCTTGGTTTTTGGATACTCTTACACTGCATTAGCTGCAGGTCTGCCTCATGCTGGGTAAAGGCTGTCTAGTGAAGCATCTGATGGCTGTGCCATAATTTATTTAACTAGGCCCCTAGTGATGGACATTGAAATGCTTTCCAGTCTCTTGCTACTACAAATGATGCAACAATAAATATCCTTATACAGACAACCTTGTGCTTTTGCTCATGGAGAAGAAATTCTACTAGTGGAATTGCTGGATCCGAGAGTGTGCAGATTTTAAATGTCAATACATTTCACTAAATATCCCTTCAGACAAACCGACTGAAACTCCCACCGATAGACTACGCTGGAAAGGACCCAGCCTACCCTCCTTCCCTCCTTTCTTCATCTGCCTAATGCCAACTCATGCTTTCGGAGTGGTCTCGTCCAGGATGCCTCCAAGGACCAGCCCCCCTGCCCAGCACAGCCAGCAGGGCTGACTCTTGCCAGTCATCCCATGTTTGCCTCCACATAGTGCTTTTCACAAAAGACTGCAAGCCTCTCTTTACACGTCTGTTTCCCACCCTCGACTGTGAGCTCTTTGAGGGAAGGGCTAAGCTTTATTCATCTCTTGCAGGCCCTGCTCCAACACACCACGGGCAGAAGGTCAATAAATATTTGTTGAACTAAATTAGTCAGCTCTGAATCCCCAGCTCCAAGCACAGAGTTTGCTGAATCCAAGCGTGGTCTGAGCTGAGCAGTGCCTTTGGCTTGGTTCCTCTAGGTCCCCGGACATTTGTCTTCATGGGTTTGGTGCTCAGTCTCTACCTTCCTTCAGGCTGGCTCCCAGGCCCTGCTTGAGCTGCATTCCTCCAACTCTGTAAGCAGTTACTATCTCCTAGTCCTTAGCTGCTGTGGAAGAAGTCCTCTATGATCTGGGGATTGTTTCGCCTCTCCCTCCCACCCAAATGCCTAGTGCCCTCTTGTCTGGGTGCCCCTGGGAAGCTCTTGCCCGATCCCTCAGTGAGCTGCTGGGAGGCTGGCAGGCTGGGGTACCTGTGGCCAGCAACCCTGAATGGGGTCAAGCTGGAGCCAGGCTGGACTTTTACACTGAGGACCAGACCCCTACAGGCTCCTCACCACACTGGGACTGGGAGAGGCGCAGAGAAGACAACCCTGCTGCCCTCCCCCGCCATGCACACGTACTCTTGCTCTCCCTTCAGACCTGCCACCGCCTTTACAAACCTCGGTCTCCTTATGGTTCACCTCCTGGGGGTGACAGGAGGGTCCAGCGACATCACTGAATGTGAAGAGGTCTGGGGAAATCTTATCCAAATGGAAGGGATTATAAAGCCTAACATTCCACCACCCTCTTTGGGATAGTGAAGTCCAGAGGGTGGAAATAGTACGAGAGGCATGCAGGGGCCAGCAGAAACCTGCAGCAAAGTCCCATTCTGCAGATGTGAATGCCAAGGCAGGCTGAAAGTGTTGCTCAACGGTCTCAGAACCCGGCTTGATCCATGCCAGGCCTTGCCAGAGGGTGGGGCCCGGTGGCAGATGGACAAGCACCGTATCAGCCCCATGTTTGTCAGAGATTCAACTCAAGCCAAAGAGGGATGTGCTGAGGCTGTTTGCCATGTATTTCTCGATCTGCAAGATGAGCACCACTTCCTAGCCACCGGCCCTGGGCCTAAGAACAGCCTCTGAAACACTGGGGATTCAGCAGGACAAACAGAAAACGGGACAGAAGGTGTAAGAAGGAGAGGATGGCTGATGGGGACGAAAGGGAGGAGGAGGGGGGTGGAGCCTGCAGAGGCTGGGGGTGGGTCACACGCACCTGGTCCGGCCAGATCCCTGTGACTCCTCCCAGGTTCTCTGAACACACCGCCCGCCCTGAGCCTACCTTGGGGGAGGAACTCATTCATCCTGTCAGCAAATGCTGCTGAACACTTTTGAGCCCAGCACTGAGTGCCAGGACTTTGGAAATGAGTCAGACACAGAGAGCTCCTGACCGCGAGGACTCACGGGGATGGGACGCAGAGAGGGAAGGAGCTAGGGGTATCATAAAATATTGTTTTCAGGAACTGGCACGTGAACAGGGCTTCTTAGAGAATGGATAGAATTGACAGGGCTGGTAGGGACATTTCAGGTCAGAGGTCCAGACACAAATGTAGAAGGACCTAGCTGGAACAGAGGGCTGAGAGGAGGTCATGCCTTAGAGCCAGGAAAAGCCTTATGATGGCTCAGCTGTAGTGCCAGCTGTGGGGACCACCTCAGGAAGCTGAGGTGCTCTCTTGCAAGATGAAGTGGTTTCTGCTCCAAATCGGTGACCAAAATGGGAGGCTGTTTATTCTGCAGCCAGGAAGCATGTCCAGAAACCAAGACGTCCAGGGTGATGGGTGGCACCTTCCATGAATACACCAAATAACCTACCCTCAAACATGACTGCTTTGTGTGTCCCCAAGGCCTGCTGTTCTAGAACCATGGCAAGAGGTGCCAATAAGGGGTCCACTGCACTGTAAACAGAAATCGCCTGACCCTTGGTCATTGGGGATATCTCATATGACTAGGAAAACAGGCACAAAAGTGGGCTATGGTGTCGGCAAGTGTGCCATTTAGGGTTCTTAGTTACAAACAACAGAAACCTACTTTAGTTAATTTAAGCAGAAGAGTTTCATTGGAAAGCAATGGCGGAGCTTGGGGAATTGTCAGAGAGGATAGAGAGTCAGAAACTGGCAAGAACAAGGGAACCAGGCAGACAAGGACAGGGTCACATCCCGCCCCCCGGGCCGCCACCACCCTCAGCACCAAGGCAGCACAGGAGCAAATGCTTCAAGACCCCGGCTCCTCTGATCTCCTACCTCCAGACAGGCATAAGTGTCTGATGTGCTGAGACTGAGGTCTCAGTTCAGGCTGCTTGGGCCCTGGGCCTGGGTCTCAGGCCTTGTTGGTGTCCCTAGTCAGGAGAGCCTCACCTCTGGCACAACCCTCCACAGCAATAGGCTTCTCAGACAGGCCCTGGGGAGGGGTCCCTTTACGTGGATGTACGAATGCTGACCCTAAGGGAAATCGGGGCTGCTGCTCCACAAGGAGCAGGGAGAAAGACGACCAGGACCCAAGGGGGTTCCTAACACATCTCCTTGTGTGGTGCCAGTTAGGGCACAGCAAAGGTTAATGTTAGGCCAACCACCACAACGCTACCCAACAAGGGCCCTCCAAGGTCGCAGACTTCTAAGACACCATGACAGCTGAGGTGCTGGCTGAAGGCCAAGGGGGGACACAGAATGGCTGTGGGGGACGAAGTTATAAATAGTGGCTTGACCAGTTGCAGAAAAAAAAAAGACTGTGGCTTCCACCACATATTTCCATGCTTGCAATGAGAGAAAAATTATTTTTTATTAATTGGAAACTATTTTGATTTGACTTATTTTGTTAACATTCACGAAAATACACTGACACTATAAAAAAAACCAAGCAGACTGTTTCGGGTGAAAAAAATCAAAAGCCCCCTTCCTTACTCTTTTCTTGCAAGCCCCTGTCCCTCCCCAAAGGTAACCACTGCCATCACTTAGGTATGTAGCCTTCCAGACACTTTTATGCATTTGCATATATAGTTTGGTCTTGTAAGGTTTTATTTTACATCAAGATTGTACATATTGCTCTACAGTATGCTTTTTTTTTACTTAACATTATGTCTTGGAGATCTTTCCATATCAGTACATACAGGGTTTTTTTAATAATTTTTTTGTGATTCTATAATGCCTTTTCCATTAATTAATTAATTTATTTATTTTTGCCGTGTTGGGTCTTCGTTTCTGTGCGAGGGCTTTCTCTAGTTGTGGCAAGTGGGGGCCACTCTTCATCGCGGTGCGCAGGCCTCTCACTATCGCGGCCTCTCTTGTTGCAGGAGCACAGGCTCCAGACGCGCAGGCTCAGTAATTGTGGCTCACGGGCCTACTTGCTCCGTGGCATGTGGGATCCTCCCAGACCAGGGCTCGAACCCGTGTCCCCTGCATAAGCAGGCAGATTCTCAACCACTGCGCCACCTATACAGTTTTTAACTGTTGCATAGTATGAATTCTATATAACCAATGTATCTAAGTTGCGCTCAGGGACACGTACCACTTTACATTTTGAAAGCAAGCTACTCCCCAAACTGCCCCCTGAAAACGCTGCTATCGTTTACATTCACACCCACAACACGAGTGCTCCCATTTCTTCTCTTTGTAGCCCAAACTAGATATTATCACGAAGAAAAACTATTGCTTTCTGATGGACACAATCGGTTTCATTGTCGTGTTAATTTACACGGCACTGATTGCCAGTGAGGTTGATCATTAGCAATAGCCAAGCTGTTGGAGCTGAAAACAGCTCTCCAACTGTTGGGAGGAGCATCAATTAGTACAATCACTTTGGAGAGCAGTTTGGCAATATCTAGTTAGAATGAAGATGTTCTAAACCTAAGATGCCCAAATTTCACCTCCGTATACTTATCCCTAGGGAAATTCACACGTGTGCACAAAGGAACATCTCTTAAGTATGTTCGTTGCTGCAAAATACTGGGAAGAACCTAAATGTCCACCAATGGGAGAATAGATAAATTACCTGTGGTTATTCATACAATGGAATATTTAGTATACAGCCGTCAGAAGGCATGTATCAAAATGGCTAAATCTCAAAAGCAATGTTGAGTGAAAAAAAGCAAGTTGCAAAACGATACATACATTCTAGCAATTATGTCCATTTAAAAAACAAACACTCTATATTGGTTATGGAGATACACACACACACATATACATACATATGTACACAAATACACACACACACACACACACACACACACATCTAAAAATGTAGACGAGAAGTAAACAATTTCCTGGGTAGTGCTTACCTCTGTGGAGGAAGGTAAATATGACGGGTGAAGAACTTCACCTGTGCCTGAAAGTGTAAATTTATTGGAGAGAGAGAGAGAGATCTGAAGCCAATATGGCTAAATGTTCAAACCTGTTCACTTTGCGTGGGTGGGTACCTCTGTTTTTCGTAGCACTTGTCTGGCATATATTTTTCTGTTCCTTTTGTGTCACTGTGTTAATGTATACAATCAGCATACAGCTTTTTTTTTTTTTTACCCACTTCCTCTGAGACTTGCTTTTTTCTAAAAGGGAATTTTAACTCCTTCACCCCTACACTCCAATTGGATGTATTCCTACCATCATTATTTTTACTATGCTTTCTCACTGTTTCTTTCCTTCTCATAGACTGACAGAGTATCCTCTACTCAACCTTTGCCCCCTTAGTAGCCTGACAACCATACACTTTACCCCTACTTAGAAATAATTACCCTTACTTTTGCTGTTGTTGGAGTCAGCATTTCCAGTGAAACTAAAGTTTTTCTCCTAGTGGGAACACCAAAAAACCCTATTTGGGATGCAAATGCAAGAGATCAATTATAAAGTCACTTAGTACCACGATTTTAGACAAAACCAAACAATTCCACTATACCATGTAAAACCAAAAGGAGAACTTTAATAAGCTTTTACGGCACTGCAATTACAGGAACATTAACCCATAACATGCAACAGAAATGATGATGCCCTTTGGACAAATTTAACAGATAAACTTGATGTTACAATCAACAGCAACATATTCTACTGAAAAAAACAAATGCAACTTATTTCACCATTCAGGTTAGAAAATGTATGTTTTTACTGCAATCGCAAGTAGCATTTAGAAAGTTTAGTTTTCCCTTTCTAACCTCTAGAACACAGGATGATTTTTTTTCAATGCAATCGTACACAACCTTTTTCACACTGGAAATAATCACAAGGAATCGACAGGTGGAGAGCAATCGACTGACTGATTTCGTTTTAATGATTAATTTGGAGAGGGCTCCTGCAGTATTGTGGATTTCAGATGGGGAAAATCATCAGACCAGGAGGTAAGAGCCTTGGTCTTAAAGCGGGGGAGGGAACATGCAGCGGCACACGGGGCAAGTGCCTGACTTCTGAAGCCAGATGGACACACAGGGCTTGTGGAAATAGTGGTGGCACGGCAGCTCCGTTGCCACCTCCCCCTTCACATATTCACTGCAACAGATGGGGCAACACATCTCCTGCCCCACCGCGCTGTGATCTTCCGTGACCAGGATCTCGGGAAGAGCGTCGATGCTCTCCTTGCTGGCTGGTGGATTGGCCACCTCCACGTCCACCGCGAGAGACTCCAAGTGCGCCAGGGCAGTTTCCATTGCCTGGGCCAGGCGTTCTTCAAGTGCCATGTACGTGAGGAACTGAGGATCCACGTAGGAAATGGCTTCAGCCACCCCCAACCCATCCGCAAACCCATCGAAGAGGCTCCAATCCACTTCAAGGTCTTCACTGACACTGGAGTCATCTTCAAGGTTGTTGTTGCCGTCCAGCATGAAGACGCTGGGCTGCAGAAACTCCTGACCGGAATCATTATCCCCCTCACTGCTGTTCTCGTTTTCATTGTATTGGAGCCAAGGAACTTCTTCTTCGGTGGTTGCCCGTTCCTCTTCCTGGAGAGACGGCCCTCGAACTTCTTCAAGTTCATTGCCGCCACTGCTGCCAGCACTGGCACCAGCACTGGGGCTGGCGCTGGCACTGGCACTGGCATTCACTCTGGCTTGCTCGGCTTCATGCTCTTCTTTTCCTGGCAGAGTCTCCCAGCTCTCGCCACTGGACGACAGATTTTGCTCCCGACCTCGATACTTGCGACGCAGAGCCGCAGTCCACTCTTTGTCACTGTCAGAGTCTTCTTCGAAGTATCTGTAGTAATCATCGCTGTACGTCCAGAAGTCAGGATCAGCCATGGTTCGTCGCCGTCTCGGTACCTTTTCCGGCTTCACTTGGTCACTCCTGGCTTCCCTCTTGTCTTCAGGGTACTTCGGCTCAGGGTAGCCACCTGAACTCTCGCCTCTGCCTCTTCTTGCCAGGCCATCCGAGTGGCCTTCATCAGCGTTGGCAGTCTCCCTCCACCTGGAAGTACTGTGTGGCATATCATCATCATCATCAGTATCAAAAAAGATTTTTGGTTTCACGCAGTTGGGACTTGCCGGATTTCTGATTTTGGGCCTCACCACCGGCTCCTCTGAACTCTTTGGGGTGTTTTCCCCACCACCACAAATACTCACAGGAGCCCTGCTGGGACACGCAGGTAAATTCTGCTCCCGTCTCTCCCTCTCCAGGCTGTTGCCATTTGTGACCACCTTGCCTTCAGCAGAAGATGGCTGAGGGGCCATGCTATTTGGCTGCAGGAACTCAGCTCTGCTACCAGAGCCCCGTGCTGTAGGGGCCGGGTCGAACTTGTCAAGCTCCTCTCTCACATCGCGGTTAAAACTAGAGAACTGTAGGGGCACCCCAGCCAGAGACCTCGCCCCCTTCTCTGGGTCATACAGCTTATCATCTTTAAACTTGCCAGTTTTCCCTCTCACTGGCACTCGCTCAACAGGCCCAGCCCCCTCCTCCTCACTATCATCTGCCCCGAAACAGTCCACATGTCCATAAGCCATTCCTCTTCTGCTCCCCGAAGCCCTGTACTCTCTGGGCGGGTACCTGGAGTAGTCCTCATTATCAACATTCAGGCTGGTTCCCGAGCTCTCGCTGTCATCCCAACTACGACGAGTGGTGGAAAATGGTGATCGGCTCCTCCTCTTGGTGGTTTGACTGGGGGCTGATCTGTGCATTGGGACTTCGGATGACGTCCTTCTCTGGCCGGAAATCCTTTCCTGCTGGCTCGTGGATGGCCTGAAACTGACATAAGCATGCCTTCTTCCATACCTCCTGCCTGTATTGGACTGATACCCTCCTCCTGGCTTGGGCCATACAGGCTAGCTAGATTCCTGACCCATTTGCTCTGACTTAGGAGGGTTTCCAATACAGCTGGGGCTTGAGTGGAAAGGCTCCTGCTCCCTGGGCACGCTTTGGAGATGGGAAGGTCAAATCAGCTCGGAATAAAGGAGCAGGGAGATTTATTTTCACTTCAGCAGGCAGGTTACAGAAAGAATAAGGGGCCTTTAAAATTAGTTTCACTTTCTTCTAAGGCCTGGAGTAGCATTCCAGTGACTGTCAGGTGTAGACCTGGAACACATTTTTAATGTTGGCAAAATAATTACAAAACTGGGTTTGTAGGAAAGCCAGACTCTGGGGAGAATCTGACGGAAGATGGGGGAGGGGTGACTGGACGCTGGGAAGATAGGTGAAGCGCTGGAATTGTGCCAACATGGGAAGAGGAAAGATGGCTGTGGGTTTTTTTTTAAATGGGGTATCTGCGTTTTTCGGAGTCCTGTATACATACAGGAGCAATGCAAATTGGAATAGGGGTGGAAAATATAGATCACCATCACTGTGTATGCGAGAGTGTCTACGCGTCTGTCAGGAGGAGAGGGGCAGGTGGAAGGGGGACCAGGCAGGTGGAAGGGGGACCAGCAATCATGAAGTGGAGAGACTCCTGTATTTGTAGGGGGAAAGGGCAGGTGACAGTGGCACTGGGAAGAGGCATGAGTGTCAGGCAGAATGAGACCCATTCTGGATGTGGGTATGAAAATGACAGGCATGGATGGGGTGGCTTCAGGGGAGAGGGGCGTGTGTAAGCACGATAGACAGAGAATGTGCATGTGGTTCCAATGTGTGATGGCTGGAACTCTAGGGAGGAATGCCTGTGTTTATGTGCCTGTGGCAAGCCAGGAAGGGTATAGTGGCACTGAACAGGGGGTGTCCTTGAGTTTGTGTGCGTGTGTTCATCAAAATGGGAGGCAACAATGGAGAAGGGTCAGTGTGAGCATCAATATGGGGACAGCACTGGAGAGGGAAGTGCGTATGGCAGGCGGGCAGGCGGGTGGGCACCAGCAAAAAATGTCTCTATGCATGGATGTGGCGAGCAGGAAGAGGGGGATGTCCCTGGAGAAGGATTTATGTGTGTGTGTGTGCATGGCAGGGACCAGCGAAGGAGGCTGTCTAGGCACATAGGTAGCAGACAGGGAGCACCTGAGAGGGGTATGTAAAGGAGCGTGTGGGTGCGTGTGCATGTAAGTGGCATAGGAAAGAGGAGCCAGCAATCTGTGTAAGTGGGCAGGGGGTAAGGCGGCCCACAGGGTGTGTGTGTGTGTGTGTGTGTGTGTGTTGTGTGTGTGCTCACCAGAGCAAGAAGAGGCAGAGGGAGGAGGGGGATGCTTCTATAGGTGTGTATGTGGCAGGCGGTGAGAGGCAGGGAGAAGCACCGGAGAGTGTGAGGCTGTGTGTGTGTGTGTGTGTGTGTGTGTCTGTGTCTGTGTCTGTGTGTCAGTCTGTCTCTGTCTCTCTCAGGGGAAGGCACTGGAGACTGGGACAGTGTGTGAGAGGGTGTGTGTGCATGTCTATCCAAGCATGTGCGGGGGAGGGGGACACGAAGGAACCTTGAGTATGAGGGGGGCGGCGGTAAGGCAGCCGCAATGGAAGGTTTTTGTGCATGCGTGTGAGCGCGCGCATGTGCGTGTATGTGTGTATGTGCGGGCATGTGCGTGTATGTGTCCCTGCACGCGCACGCGAGACACGGGGATGGGAGGGGGTCCACAACGACATAATGAGACGGGGAAACATTTAACGGCTCAAACGGTAGATCCAAACCGATGTGGCAGGGAAGGGGGAAAAAAAAGAAAAGGGCGTGTGGGGTTATAGTTTTTCCCTGGGAATGATTTGTTTTTCTGACAATTCTTTTCCTGGTAACAACATATTTGCCTAAAAATCTTCACCATTTACCATTCATCAAAACAACTTCAAAATGGGGAAAGAAAGGCCACGGATAGCTCCGCAGAGGGGCCAAGAAGGGAGGCAGGAGGAGAGGGGAGGACAGGCGGAGAGGGCCGCGACCACCACTCCCCTCTCGAATTCAAGCCACCCGAGCTGGGACCGAGCCACACGTAAGGGGCCGGAAGATGAAGGATGGAGCCCTAAATCGGGCCAGTGGAGGGCACAGGCCTCCCTCTGCGGTCAGGTCCCACGTCCGCCCCACCCCTTCCCGAGGGGCGAGCCCGAAAATCTGTTCATTAGAGCCCACCCCACCTCCACATCCTCGCGCCGGTGCCCGGCCACTCGCCCCACGCCCGGCATTAGAGCCCACCCCACCTCCACATCCTCGCGCCGGTGCCCGGCCACTCGCCCCACGCCCGGCCACTCGCCCCACCGCCACGTCTGGAGGGAGCGAGGAAATAAACAGCCTTTCACTCACCCAGTCGCGACCCCTGTACGCTCTCGGAAAGAGAAGATCCCGCGGACCTCCAACCGCCACAACCTCCAGAGCCGCTGCTCCCGGGGCTCCAGCTCCTCCCACTCCAGACAGCGGCGGGACGGGCGCGACTGCGGCGGCGGAAGTGATTGTACCGTCGCGGCGGCCCGCCCCCTTGATGTGGCGGGGGCGGCAGCTGCTCTCGACAAATCAGGGTGGGCTCGAAAACATTATTTCATTTGAAATGATGAAATCGTCAAGGATACAGAAAAGGTCAGCAAAAAATGTAACCAACAGCCAGCTTTAACAAATGTTAAACATTTAGTCATTTGCCCTTCTGTTCTGGGCTTTGGGTGGTTGTTGTTGTTTGAAATAAAATGAAATCCGAAAACTCTTTCTGCTTCATTCTGATGTGAAAGTAATGATATTAATATATCCTATCTTATGTTCTATGTTATGATCTGTAGAGAAGTATCACGGTACTTAGGGTTGCAATCAGCTGAATTTTTTTAACCTGGTGGTTGAAGCAAATTGAACTGTTTACAGTAGAATTTGTTGCTGTTAATCACAAAATCGAGGTTCTCTATCCAAAAGAAATGATCAATCATTGCAGCACAACATGGGTTCACATTTTCGTAACTGCATTGCCCTTCAAAATATTATAGCTATGCCTTTGGGATTTATACAATTTTACTGAACTCCGAAATCTTTTTTTTTTTAATTGCACTTTACATATATCTCTAATATTTGCGTTAAATGTAAAGACTGCCTATGTTCACAACAGTAGCAAAGCTTTGTTCTTTACTGGGAATAAAATGCATAATAGAAGAGCAAGAAATTTTAGGGGCAACAACAAAATAGAAATAGGATGTACAACTTTCAAACCGTTGAAGAAATAATATATAGAACAAAGAGAAAAAAATCTAACAAAAGGCAGAAATGGAATGGGAGGCAACAAGAAAGTATGTTAAAAAGGGGGGGAGCAGAAAAAATCCAAATATGTCAGGATGTATTATGGGTTAACATCTCCCATTAAAAATAAAAAAGCAAACTCTCATTTTAGTTTTAGCATTTAGTTTTTAGAAATCCAGTTATAATTCAAGAAGAGTCACGTACCAAAATGTTCATTGCAGCTCTATTTACAATAGCCAGGACATGGAAGCAACCTAAGTGTCCATTAACAGATAAATGGATAAAGAAGATTTGGCACATATATACTATGGAATATTACTCAGCCATATAAAGGAACAAAACTGAGTTATTTGTAGTGAGGTGGATGGACCTAGAGTCTGTCATACAGAGTGAAGTAAGTCAGAAAGAGAAAAACAAATACCATATGCTAACACATATATATGGAATCTAAGAAAAAAAAAAAGGTCATGAAGAACCTAGGGGCAAGACGGGAATAAAGACACAGACCTACTAGAGAATGGACTTGAGGATATGGGGAGGGGGAAGGGTAAGCTGTGACAAAGTGAGAGAGTGGCATGGACATATATACACTAGCAACTGTCAAATAGATAGCTAGTGGGAAGCAGCTGCAAACCACAGGGAGATCAGCTAGGTGGTTTGTGACCACCTAGAGGGTTGGGATAGGGAGGGTGGGAGGGAGGGAGACGCAAGAGGGAAGAGATATGGGAACATATGTATATGTATAACTGATTCACTTTGTTATAAAGCAGAAACTAACACACCATTGTAAAGCAATTATACTCCAATAAAGATGTTAAAAAAAAAGAAATCCAGTTGTATGCTGTTTATATGCTTCACCTAAAGCAGAAATAGGAATAGAATATATATGCCAGTTAAATACCAGCAGAAAGGAAGGAAAGAAAGAAGAAGGAAGGGAGAGGAGGAAAGATGGAAGGAGGGGAAGGAAGGAATTTTAGAAAGAAAAAAGGATAAGGAAAGAGACATGTAGCAATGTTCATATCAGAAAAATCAAGAACTCAAAGTAAAAAGCATTAAAGAAAACAAATCAGGTTGTTTCATTCACCGAGGAGATATAATCACTAAAATTTATATGCCAAACAAAGTAATTTCAAAATATATGAGGCAAATATTATTAGAATTATAGAAATCAGAAAGTCTGCAATTATAGTAGAAGACTTAACCACACTTGCTTTGGTATAGATAGAGCAAATAGATTGCAAAATAAACAAGGATATAGAGAGATTCCACAACCCAATTAATAAGCCTCATCTAATGTATATGTATTTTTGTAGTCAAGAAATAATGTATTTTTTATTTAAAATATTTCAAACATACAGAAAAGTACAGAGAATTAAACATACTTTTGCCCACATGTACTTGTCATACAGACCAAGCACATTTTATTTTCTTCAGATCCTCAGATACTTCTGTCTTTGAAACAAAATGTTACAGTTGAAGCTCTCACTTTATCCTATTTATCTTACTTCTTTTCCCCAAAAAAGCACCATTTAGAAGTTTCTTTCTTGTGCATGTTTTTTTCTTTTTTCTATATATATATATATATATATATATATATATATATGTAACCAATATGCATTATTGTTTTATGTATTTTACATTATGTGAATGGTATAATAAATATAGCCTTTTGAAACTTAAATCTTCATTTAATATTAATTTTTGTTAGCGATTTGATACATTTAGATCTAGGTCATACATTTTAGCTACTGAATATGATTGTATCAATTTTCCAATATGATATTACTATAATATATCATTGTATGGACTTCTGTTGCATGAATTATCCAATTTCTTTATCTCTTTGCCTGCTGATGGACTTGGGTTGTTCCCGTTCTGTGCAATTATAAGTGAGGATTTAATGAACATCCTGGGGCATGTCTCCTTGTGCCCATACTGAAAAGTTTCTCTGGGGCAGACCTTCCCAGCTGGGTAATGGGGGTTCTAATGTATTGATTCCCTTAGCCCTCCAGAAAGATGGGCCTGGCTTCATGCAGCTGCTGCCCTGGGGACTGTTCCCTTTGGCTAAGAGCAGGCTGTCTGTTCATCCCAGTGAGCTGGTACACATATTAGCATTTTAAACATACGCTATGATGTGCAAAAGATTAGAAAAAAACTGCTCTAGTGTATGTATTTTGAAGTAGAATTTCTGGGTCAAAGGTGTAGTAGTTAACTATTGCTGTATAACAAATTGCCTCAAAACTTAGTGGTTTAAGACAACCGACATTTATTATATCACAGTTTCACAGGTCAGGAATCTATACATGGCTTAGCTGGGGTGCCTCTGGCTCAAAGTCTCTCATGAATTTGTGCTCAGGCTGTCATCTGGGGCTGCAGTCTCATATGCAGGCAAAATTGGGGTAGGAGGTCCACATCCAAGCTCTTTTACATGGCTGTTGGTAGGCCCCAGAAGATTCACTGCCAAGCTCACTCATGTGGTTGCTCTCTGGCTTCAATTCCTTGTCATGTGGGCCTATCCATAGGCTTCCTGAGTCTCCTCACAACCTGGCAGCTGGTGAGAGAGAGAGCCAGAGAGCACCTAAGATGGAAGACATAGTTCTTCTATGACTTAAACTCAGAAGTGACATCCCAACACTTTTGCCATATCCTATTTATCAAAAGTAAGCCATAGAATTTGTCCATCTAAGTTATCAAATTTGTAGGCATGGAAATGCTCATAATGTCTTTATTATCTTTTTAATGTCCACAGGATCAGTGGTGATGGCTCCTCCTTCATTTCTGATGTAGTTTTGTCTACTCTCCTTTATCCTTGGTCAGCCTAGCTAGAGACTTACCAATCTTACTGATCTTTTCAAACAGTCAGCTTTTTGTTTCATTGATATTCTCTATTGCTCTATTGTTTCCAATTTCATTTATTTCTGCTCTTTTATTATTTCTTTTCTTCTGCTTACTTTGGAAATAATGTGCTCTTCTTTTTGTAGTTTCCTAAGGTGGAAGCTTAGATTATTGATTTTAGATCTTTTTCCTTTTCTAATATATGCATTCAATATTATAAGTTTCCCTCTAAGCACTGCTTTTAATGCATCCCACAAATTTTGATAAGTTCTGGTTTCATTTTATTTCAAAATTTAAACAAATTTCTCCTGAGATTTCTTCTGAACCCATGTGTTGTTTAGAAGTACGTTGTTTAATCTTCAAATATTTTGAGATTCCAGCTATCTCTCTGTTATTGATTTCTAATTTAATTCTGCTGTGGTCTGAGAACACACTTTGTATGATGTCTAGTCTTTTAAATTTGTTGTCTTTTAAATTTGTTAGGGTGTGTTTTATCACCCAGGATGTGGTCTATCTTCGTGAATGTTCCATGTGAGCTTGAGAAGAATGTGTATTCTGCTGTTGTTGGATGAAGTAGTCTATAAATGTCAATTAGATCCAGGTGATTGACGATGCAATTCGGTTCAACTATGTCCTTACTGATTTTCTGCCTGCTGGTTCCGTCAATTACTGATAGAGGGGTGTTGAAGTCTTCAACTATAATAGTGGATTCATCTGTTTTTCGTTGTGGTCCTACCAGTTTTTGCCTCACGTATTTTGATACTCTGTTGTCAGGCACATACACATTAAGGATTGTTATGTCTTCTTGGCAAATTGACCCCTTTTATCATTATGTAATGTCCGTATTTATACCTGATAATTTTCTGTGTCCTGAGATCTGCTTTGTCTGGAATTAACATAGCTACTCCAGTGTTCTTCTTATTAATGTTAGCATGTATATTTTTCTCTTTAATTTACGTTTAATCTGTCTTTATGTTTAAAATAGGTTTCTTGCAGACAACATATAGTTTGGCCTTTTTTTAAAAATCCATTCTGATAGTCTCTGCCTTTTAATTGGTATAGTTAGACCACTCACATTTAAGGTGATTGTTGATATAGTTGGATTAATATCTACCACGTTTGTAACTGTTTCCTATTCATTGCATTTGTTCTTTCTCTCTTGTTTGTGGGGAGAGTCTTCCATTCTTTTTCTGCCTTCTCTGATTTTAATTGAACATTTTATATGATTCTATTTTCTCTCCTCTCTTAGAATTTCAACCATATTTCTTATGTTTACATTTTTTAGTGGTTGCCCTGGAGTTTGCAGTATATGTTTACAACTGATCCATTCCCACTTTCAAATGACACTATACTACTCCATGGGTAGTGCAGGCACCTTATAACAGAATATTTCCAATTCCTTTCTCCTGTCCCTTATAACACTGCTATCATTCCCTTATCCATAAGCTATAATCATCTAATACATTGTTGTTATTATTTTTTGGTGAAACTGCTATTCGTTGGATCAGTTAGAATAAGAATAGGGAAAGATCTTATTTATACCTTCATTTATTCCTTCTCAAAAACTCCTCCCTTTTTTTAATGCAAATCCAAGTTTCTGACCCATATTATTTTTCTTCTTTCTGAAGAACTTTTAACATTTCTTCAAGGCAGATCTCAGAAGTGACATCCAACACTTGTTTACCATATTTTATTTATTAAAAGTGTATTACTAAGTCTAGCCCACACTCAAGGGGAAGGGATTACATAAGGCCAGGAGTTCCAGGAGGTAGGGGTTATTGGGGCAGAAGGGGGCAGGAGCATTTCAACTTCAGTAGATATTGCCAATCTGTTTTCCAAAGTGGTTTTTACCAATTATTGTTCCACCTGCAGTTTATTCACATCAGTGTTTCCCCACATCCCACCATTCTTGATACCTTCATAATTTAAAATTGTTGTCAAGCTGATGAGTATGGAACACTGTTGTTTGACTTCGCTTTTTCCTAAATTAGTAGAGAGGTTAAACATCTCTTCACATTTGTTGGCCACTTAGATTTCTTCTTCTCTGAATTGTTTGTTCATATATTTTGTCCATTTTTCTATTGGGGTTGTTTGTCTTGTTATTATTGATTTCTAGGAATTCTATTTATGTTCTGGATACCAGATGTTAGTTATATTTGTACAGTTGCAAATATCTTCTAGCTGGTGTTTTCTTTAAATGTAAATATGAAATTATAAAAGTACTTAAAATAAACCATGGGGGAATGTTTTTTTATAAGCCTGAAGTGGAGAAGACCTCTATAAGTTGACAAAATGTACAGGAGCAAAAAAGGGAAAGTTTCAACTTCACAAAAACAAAATGTTCTGGCAGGCAAAAAGAAGTCTATAAATCAACAATTCTAAGGAAATTTAAAAATAAATGAAAACCTGGGAGAAATATTTTCTGCGAATTTCACAAATGGCTCATTTCCCAAATACATGAAGAGCTCCTATAAATCAATAAATGACCCACAAACCAATGTTAAAATGAGCAAAGGATACAAATAGACATTTTATTGGAAAGGAAATACAAATGCCACTGAAACACACAAGAAGATGTTCATTCATAAAAATAAAATGAGACACCATTTCACCTGTGAGACTGACCAATATGAAAAAGCTTGTAAACACTGTGTGGTGGAGGGTGTGGAGCTTCAGGAACCTTCAAACATTTCTGGGGTGTGGGTAAGTAAACTGGTAGAGTCTCTTAGTTGGCAAGTTGACAGTATCTATCAAAATTACTAATGCATATAGTTTTTGACCCAGAAAGTCTACTTCTAGGAATTCACTTACAAATATGCTTGCACATGATTTGAAATGAAATATGTGCAATTCTATCCATTGCAGCATTGTTTTTAATAGTAAAAGAACAGAAAGAACCTAAATCTTTATCAAAAGAGAAATGAATAATTATTATGGTAGAATACTTACTATAGAGCAACTAAGATGCAGAATCTAAATCTACATGTATCACAATGGATACATCTGATCATATTGAATGAAAAAAAAGATGTCAGAAGATATTCACAGCATAATAACATTTATATATGCTTTTCAAACACATAGAGGGCATGTAGTTTAAGGATTGCTCCATCTTCCAGAGAATTGTTCATCTGATCACTAAGAAATGACTCTCCTTGATTCTAATAATACTTTTGGTGTTAAAGTCAATCTTGTCAGTGATCCTGCTACCCCATTTTCTTTTGAAAAGAATTTTTTCTGGTATATTTTTATTCATCTCTTCTTTAAAATCTTTTAAGGTAACATCTTTATAATTATACACAAATATGTATATAATTTTAGATATGCTCATAAAGAATCCTATGTGCATATTTTGTAAAATTATAGTCTTTTCTTCTTTCTAGTTTTACTTATCTCCCTTCTCTGTCCATATCACTGCTCCCCATAACCTATATCAATAACCTAGTATTCATTATTTCATTTTTTTCATACTTGTATAATCATATACAGATATATGTATACTTATGTATATATATATATATATATATATATATATATATATATACACACGTGCAATACATGTGTGGGTTTTTATTTGTCCTTTTTTATTAAAATGAGATCTATATATATATCATCACTTTTTTTTTAAATAGATCTTTATTGGAGTATAATTACTTCACAATACTGTGTTAGTTTCTGTTGCACAACAAAGCAAATCAGTTATATGCATACACGCATGTCCCCATATCCCCTCCCTCTTTTTTTTTTTAAACCAGAACATTTATTGCATGACTAATAATTGAAATCCTTAAGATGAACTGGATACTGCAACAGCTGCCCTCTTGGGTTTAGGTGTTGTTCCTTCACGGAATCCATGCCTGAATCTGCAGTATACAATTTTTAGGTGCCTCATTCGACCAGTCCCGGTGGTATTTCATCTTTTAGCTTTAGCACTCCAGTTATACTTCCTCTTCCGCTTGGCAAGGTAGCCACATTTACCACAGGTCGACTTCTGAAGGTGGTAGGCCTTACTTAGAGCCACAGCGGCGGCACAACGTGTGCGTCTTATTCCGACGCTTTCCAAACGAGGACGTTCCCTTCGTCATCTCGCTTCTGCCACCGAGACCCTCCCCTCCCTCTTGAGCCTCCCTCCCAACCTCCCTATCCCACCCCTCTAGGTCATCACAAAGCACTGAGCTGATCTCCCTGTGCTATGCTGCTGCTTCCCACCAGCCAACTATTTTACATTCAGTCGTGTATACATGTCCATGCCACTCTCACTTCGCCCTAGCTTCACCCTCCTACCCCATGTCCTCAAGTCCATTCTCTATGTCTACCTCTTTATTCCTGCCCTGCAACTAGGTTCATCAGTTTTTTGGGGGGGTTGGGGGGGTTTTTTTGGTTTCCATATATATGCGTTAGCATACGGTGTTTGTTTTTCTCTTTATGACTTACTTCACTCTGTAGGACAGACTCTAGGTCCATCCACCTCCCTACAAATAACTCAATTTCGATTCTTTTTATGGCTGAGTAATATTCCATTGTATATATGTGCCACATCTTCTTTATCCATTCATCTGTCAATGGACATTTAAGTTGGCTCCACGTCCTGGCTATTGTAAATAGTGCTTGCAATGAACATTGTGGTACATGACTCTTTTTGAATTATGGTTTTCTCAGGGTATGTGCCCAGTAGTGGGATTGCTGGGTCATATGTTAGTTCTATTTTTAGTTTTTTAAGGAACCTCCATACTGTTTTCCATAGTGGTTGTATCAATTTACATTGCCACCAACAGTGCAGGAGGGTTCCCTTCTCATCACACCCTTTCCAGCATTTATTGTTTCTAGATTTTTTGATAATGGCCATTCTGACTGGTGTGAGGTGATACCTCATTGTAGTTCTGATTTGCATTTCTCTAATAATTAGTGATGTTGAGCATCTTTTCATGAGCCTCTTGGCCATCTGTATGTCTTCCTTGGTGAAATGTCTATTTAGGTCTTCTGCTCATTTTTTAACTGGATTGTTTGTTTTTTTGATATTGAGCTCTATGAGCTATTTGTATATTTTGGAGATTAATCCTTTGTCTGTTGTTTCATTTGCAAATATTTTCTCCAGTTCTGAGGGTTGTCTTTTGGTCTTGTTTATGGTTTCCTTTGCTGTGCAAAAGCTTTTAAGTTTAATTAAGTCCCATTTATTTATTTTTGTTTTTATTTCTGTTACTCTAGGAGGTGTGTCAAAAAAGATCTTTCTGTGGTTTATGTCAAAGAGTGTTTTTCCTATGTTTTCCTCCAAGAGTTTTATAGTGTCTGCTCTTACATTTAAGTCTTTCATCCATTTGGAGTTTATTTTTGTATATGGTGTTAGGTAGTGTTCTAATTTCCTTCTATCACTTCTTGTTGTTCTCACTCAATAACACTCCCTGAAATCGATTGGTATGACTCTAATTACTAACCTTCAATGGCTACCTAGTGTTTCATGATGTGGATATACCATAATCTATTCGGCCATCAACCTACTGATAAATAATTATGATTTTCAAGTTTTTTAAATGCTATGATCAATGCTGCAACACACGTCTCTGTACGTATAGGTCCTTAGGTGCCAGGGCTTTCATTTCCATGGAATGGTGTCCCAGAGTAGAATTACTAGGTCAAATGATATATGTTTTTTTAATTTCAGTGGATGGTACCAGATTGTTTTCCCCAAAGACTGGAACTCTTCCTGTTTCCACCAGCAACGTGTTGCCTACAGCATGGCTAACTTGACTGATCCTGGAGCAGAGATTCCTGACCCATGCTGGGCCAAATTGGACTTTACTCCTGTGGATGTGATACTCAAAAGAGACACGCAGAGACTGGGGAGATTGGAGTGGAGTCATGTTCACATCAATCAACTCTGAAAACCAGCCCAGTCTTACTTTTTGCCCAAGTTAGCCAGAGTTGAGTTCTGTTGCTTACAACCAAAAGAAACTTATAAATCCCCAAACCTGGTCACAAACTCAGCCTCGAGCCCAGATACAGATTCAGTTCTGATCCTGGCCACAGACTCAGTCCTCACCCTAGTCAGAGACTGAAGTCCATTCCTGGCCCCAGACTTCCCTGACCCCTGCTCGGCATCTCTCTGAGGGGTGCTCCTGGTTGCAAGGGGGGCAGGTGAGCTAGTGGGTACATTTCATCCAGAGCCTGGAACCCAAAAGTAAAGGCCTCTTTGTGGCAACTAATGCTGATGACTTTGGAGACAGAGGGGAATTTCTTGTGAGGAATAACTGGTAAAATCTAAGTCAGGGATGTTTTGGGGGCCTCTGGGTTGTGGGGAATAAGGGATCAAAAGGGAACCCAGTGGGAGATGGGATCAGGGGTTTGGTTTGTGGAGGTAGAGAATGAGGGCAGTGAACTCTGGACCTAGCTGAAGGAAGTGGGGACAGAGCAGGGATGTGGGGAGGGCCAGCCATCTGGAGCTGGATGTGGCTGGACTGAGTTGCCTGCTAGAGCCTGGGTGGGTCCCAAGGTCCCGTGCCCCGGGATGAGCAAAGAGGAGTTGCCATCGAGAGATGTCGAAACAGCCTGCAGCCCAGCGGCCTCCTCCTTTGTCTCTCCCAACCACCTGGCACCGCCTGGACCAGCGGCTGGGACCCCAGGCTGCCTGGCCCTCTCCCCGCTGCCCTGACTTTCCACAGGCTCCAAAGCCACCTGCCTCCTCCTCTTTCCCTCCAATTGCCCCCGCCCTTCATCTTTTCCCCTGGCTCAGCTTCCCTTTGCGTGCCTCTTGCTGAGTTTCAGGGATTAGGGCTGTCTACCATGGGACACAGCTCCCTTCTCTTCTCCCCAGAGCCAGGAAGCTCTTGCCAGGATCTGGTCCCAGCCTTAACCCCAAGGATCTCTCTCTGGCAGGAATCAGGCAGAGCTTGCTGGGAGTGGGGCTGGAGGGGCAAGCCCAGAGTGTGGGGAGGGGACTAACATTTGTCAAATACCTATCATAAGCCAGGTACTTTACTTCTACTCTCTCACTGTATCTTCAGAGCAAGCTGGTGAGGTAGCAATTCTTATGTTTAGATGGGGAAGCTGAGGCTCGGCGATTGTAAGGGCTTTGTCCAAGGCTAGAGGTGGCCGAGCCGGAATTTAGAACTGGGACTGTCGACTCCAAAGCCATCTACTTCTAGGCCTAAGGTGAGAGGAATGAGGGGGCCTCAGTTCCTAACTAAAAGGGAGGCCCAGGTAAGGAGTTTTCTGGTGGAGGCCTAGAGCCGCTTACTGGATCCATGGCTGGGCTCCTGGCCCTGAGCTGCAGGGAGTGAGTGGAGACGGCTCACTGGGCTGGGACGCTGGCTAAGCTATAGAGGCAGAGAACAGGTTCCCCTCACCCCTCACCTACAGCCTCAACTCAGGCAGCACTAGGCCACTGTCTTTCCACAGGGTTTCCCCTCAACCCTGAGTGCCTCTGTGCTTCTATCCACAAGGAGAGAAGGGAGCAGCTGGTGATGATGGGAGTTGGCCAGGGTGGGGGAGGGCTGGAGAGAGGGCTGGGCAGAGTCAACAGGCCAGAACACAGTCAGTTCAGGCAAGAACTCGGAACTTCCCCTCCTCTGACCTCACTGTTCCCACTTCAGCAATGGAGAGATTGTATTAGATGATGGCTGAAACCTATGGCAACTCTGCCAGTGTGTGTGTGGTGGGGAAGTGCTGGGGCCATGTCAGCGGGGAGAGCTTTGCCCACAGAACATGACTGGGGGAGTGGCAAGGGCAGGAGACAGGGTGAGCCTGGAAGACGTACCAATGGCTGGCATGGGAAGAGCTTCTTTGGGCCGTGCCTGTGATCCTAGCCCTGCCCCTGGCTGCTCCCTTCACAGTAGAAGGGTGGAGGATAAGCAAATGGGGGCCAAGGTTATGGAAAATGTGCCTCTTTGAAAAGGACACTAGGGGAAGTGCAGAAACAGGCTGTAAACATTGCTGGTTGCCCTGAGAGGGAGAGAAAACGGCACCTCCAAAAAACAAGTAAAAAAGGCCACCTTCAAGTTTCCACAGAGACACGAGGCACTCGCTGGCCTCTTAAACTGGGCTCTAGTTCCAGGCCTGATAAGCTTGCTTGCCATGCGACCCTGAACAAGTCTTCTTCCTCTCTGAGCCTCAGTGTTCCCATCTGCACGATGAGGGTTTGGGCCTAAATGCTCTCCAAGGGCTCTGACAGCTCTCATATTCCGGAATCTTCCGCAGGTCGGCTCTGAGTAAAGCCCTGTGAACTCAGCCCTGCCTCAGGCACTGACAGGTGAGTTGATCAGCTGTGGGAGTCAGAGTAACATTGAGACTTGGGGGTCATCCTAGGATTCAATGTGAACTCCTCACCATGACCTAGAGGCTTGGCTTCCTTGGTGTCTTGTCTATCTTTCCAGCCTCCCCTCTTCCCGCCTCTGTTGTGTCTCCCCACCCCACTTTCCACTAACCCCCTTTCCTGGCCTAGAACATACCAGGCTCCCTGTTGCTTCAGCACCTGCACACTTGTTATTCAGCACACTCGGAATGCACTTTCCTACCTCTTTGCTGACTAACTCTTCCTCCTGACTTGAGCTGAAATGCCACCTCTTCCAGGAAGCCTTTGCTCCTGGCCCGTTCCTACTCTGAACCACCCTTGTAGCATCACATTACCCATCACAATAGTAATTATTTGTGCCACCTTTTTTTTTTTTTATAGCTGTCTTTCCTCTCAAATTCCTATGAGCTCTGTGAGGGCAGAGGCTTTGTTTATCTTGTTCACAGCTCTACTTCTGGTGTCTAGTAGCCCAGAAACTTTCAACCCACAAATATTTCTTGAAGAATAGTTCCCAGCAGCTACCTTGTGTTGTAGACCTACTGGGGGCCAGGCACAGATATACAGGGTCTTACGTGGCCTTGGTATCACGCGCCCCCTTCTCATTTCTTAGGTGAAGTGATGGAGGGGCAGAGAAGTGACAAACTTTGTCATGCCCGACTTTGTCCTGGACTAGGTGCTGGGCCATGCAGAGTTGGGCCTGGCAAGCAGATCTGCCTGCTTCACGCCTCCTTTTTTGCCTGCCACCACTCTTCGGAGAGGAGCAGCAGCTGTGGCCTCTCCTCGTGTTCCCATAGCAACCAGTGCTTACCTCCCGCTCACACTGGTTCCTAATTGCCTGATTACGCATCTTCTCCCCCGCCAGCTCTGGAGCTTCTTGAGAGCAGGGTCCATGGCGGGCTCTGCCCTCCATTGCGTGCTCTGGGCTCAGTGAGTATTAGTTAAATGAACAAAAATGAATGCATGACTATCCATGCCCATGGGTTTTTAAAAGCTTTCATCACAAACAAGGTACCCGGCAGCCTGTAGTGGCTGGAGGGAGGGGCACTGGAGGACTCCTCAGCTCACCTCTGCTGAACAGTGTGCATGGCTGGCCCCCCTTCTCCTCTCTTCCCCTGCTGCTTGGGGAAGCTCTTTAGAAAACAGGCCAGGCAGCCTGCATGGTTGCGAGTGGGAGGGGGGATGCTGGAGCCAGTGCAACACCCTCTCCTAACAATCCCTCATGCACACACACACACACAGACACACACACACGCACACACACGCACACACATGCTCCCCTGCCACCTCCTTCTGAGGGAAGCCATCACAATGGCCAGCTTTTGCTGTGAGAATTACCAACAACAATTGAGTTTCATATTCACTTCTAATGCTCAGTTCACGATCTCGCCAGTCAGCCTCTTCCTCTCTCCCTTCCTACTGCAGCCATCTAACTCCGCTCGCCATCA
The DNA here is from genome assembly GCF_964165515.1 of Mesoplodon bidens. NCBI lineage: Eukaryota > Metazoa > Chordata > Mammalia > Artiodactyla > Ziphiidae > Mesoplodon > Mesoplodon bidens. The sequence goes on along the minus strand of NC_138163.1, from coordinate 83,715,885 downwards.
TGTTCTACCTGAGCTGCTCCAACAACAACCTCCCCGCCTCTGCCCTGTTTCCCTTCCTCCTCCCTCCCCATCCTCCATGGCACAGGCAGAATGAGTGTCCCGAATAGAAACCAGCCCGTGTTATTACCAGCCAGCCTCACAAGGGAGTCATCACTTTTGTGGCGGGACAAGAGTCTGTCAAAGCCACTGAGGCCACCAGATGGGGGGAAGGCAGAGCTACCAGTCCATCAGTTTAGTCCTTAAATGTTTGACTCCAGACCAGGCACTGAGCTAGAGTCCTGAGCTCACAAGAATGGAACCAAAATGAGTTCCTACACTAGTGGAAGGGACGGAAAAAATACCCTGGTATGAGCTGCACTTTGCACAGGATGCTATGGGAACATACAGAAAAGTATGCTTGTGCAGGAACAGGGAAGGCTTCACAGAGGAAGAGACATTTGATCTGGGCTTCCTATCTGAAATTTTGGTTGTGAACAACAGAAATCATCTCTGACTGACTGAAGAGAAAAGGGAATTTGTGGGGTTGGGGGGTAATCTATAGGGAGCTTACAACATCAAGGGAAAGGCTGGAGAACCAGATTTGGAAATAGGTGTAAGCAAAGGCAGCACTGGGGGAGGGGTTGGGAAGGTGTGGGAAGCAGAAATGGTTTGATCAGGATGCTGCTGCCGAAATGGATGAGGGCTGTTTCCTCTATTCTCATACTGCTGGCTCCAGATTCAAAGTCCAAAGAGAGTGTCCAGTGACCAAGCTTAGTCCTATGCCTGCCCGTGGCTAGCCTGGGCTGGGGACAGTAAGACTATGTGCCTTTGGCTTCCATGGCAGGAGGCAGACGCATGGATTTGCTGTTTCACCAACCTTACCCCATATGAGGCAGGGAAAATTCACTTAAAGCAAACAGGGGTCTCAGGAAGGGAGAGGAATGGATGCTGTGGAGCCACAAACCAACGAATGGCCACTTCCTCCCTGATGACAGGAAAAGAAGAGGAGGAGGCTCCAGGCCGAGAGAACCAAATGGGCAAAGAGCCAAACCCTGCTGGGCTTGAGGCAGGTGGGCAGCATCATATGACTGGAGTGTCGGGGGAAAGGCGAAGCCCCCCAGTCGGTGAGACAGAAGTGGGGAGAAAAGAGACCACAGCCTGCCCCATGGAGCGGGCCATAGGCGGCCAGCCTCCGGAGGAGAGGGGAGGAACTGACCAGATGGCATTTTAGGACTTTCACTCTGGAGGTGTCAAGAATGGATCAGAGGGACTTCTCTGGTGGTCCAGTGGTTGAGAATCCGCCTTGCAATGCAGGGGACTTGGGTTCAATCCCTGGTCGGGGAACTAAGATCCCACCCTGATCATTTTACTTCCTAAGTCACTTTGGCTTGGAAAATTATTTCTACATAGGTAGTACATTCAAAAATCAAAATAACAGAAGAAGGGATGGTGTGAGGAGTCTCACTCCACTTCCATCAACCTGAAGCCCCCCACCCGCCCAGACACACACAGATGAGACCCTTTTATTATCGGAGGGTAGCCTTCCCTTGCATCTTTATGGAAAAGTGAATATAATGTATATTCTTATTTCTCCCTTTCTTCCACAAATATACATTGTTCTGTACCTGGCATTTTTCACTTAACAATGTATCTTGTCAATCTTTCTCTTCAATACTTGGAAACCTTGTTTACTCTCTTTATCCACGCTATTCTCCTGGATGGATCTGCCATCGTTTATTTAAGCACCAGTTATATGTAAGCTTTTGCTATTGTAAACAATACCTAAACATATTTTTTTCCTAAACATATTTTTTAATCCACCCACTTGTTTCAGTCTCCTTTGTCTCCACTGTAAGAAAGCTACCACCATCTTTTACTCGGCTTGGCCAAATAGCTTCCTAAATGATCAACCCAGCTCATCTCTTGCCCTCTCTTCTCACAGCAGCCAGAGTGCATTTCCAAATCATGACTTTGGTCATGTCATTCCCCTGCTTAAACCCCTTCTGTGGCCTTCCCATGCTTTTAGGGTAAAGACAAACCCCGCACGATGGCATGAAGCCTTAGCTAGCCTCCTGTGCCCACTGTCCATCCTCGCCTTGACCCACTCCACCTTCCCCTTCTCCACTCTGCCCTGCTGGCCGCCTTCAGAGCTCTTTTTTGCATATGGTGTTCCCTCTACATAAAATACCCTCCTCTCCTCTGTCCACCTCATTTATTTCTACTTGTCCTTCAGATCTCAACTTACCCGCCTGCTCTTCGGGGAAGTCTGCCCTGACCTCCCTGCAAGTCAGAGCCCAGGATTATAGGTTCTCACCTAGTACCTTATGCCTCTCCTGCATCACCCTTGTCCCAGCTGTGGTTTCACGTTTATCTGTCTGATTCTTTGATTCATGTCTGACTCCTATTACCCCTTCATGAGATCCATGAAGGCAGGGGCCTTACCTGTCTTTGCTTATCATGAAGCCCCTGCATCTAGGAAAATTGTTGACTGAATTAATGCTGGTCCGGGAAGATCCCGCATGACACGGAGCAACTAAGCCCGTTCGCCACAACTACTGAGCCTGTGCTCTAGAGCCTGCGTGCCACAACTACTGAGCCCGCATGCCACAACTACTGAAGCCCGCGTGCCTAGAGCCTGTGCTCCACAACAAGAGAAGCCACTGCAATGAGAAGCCCGTGCACCGCAACAAGGAGTAGCCCCCGCTCGCCGCAACCAGAGAAAGCCCGCGCACAGCAACAAAGACCCAACACAGCCAAACAAACAAACAAACAAACAAACAAACAAACAAACAAAAAACAACAGTCACTCTCCTTGCTGTCACTGTCTCCTCTGTGCTCTGGAGCCCATGACAGGTCACCTTCTATACTCCCCACTCAACAATGCTCTGGCCTTTACCCTGGCCTCCCTCTACTTCATGGGACTCATTTGATGGTTGATCATTCCTTCCTCTTGGAAACCCACTCTCTTGTCTCCACTTGATGCCCCAGGAGCTCCCTCCCCCTGACTGCATCCCCCCCCCCAGCATCTCTTCCTCTGACCACTTCTGAGATGTTGGACTTCCTCAGGTTCCATCCTAAGCCCCTTTTTGCTTCTCACCCTATACACGCTCTCTTCAGCCATCTCATCCATGCTCGTAGCTTCCATCACCATGAAAATGCAAACAGTGCGTTTCCTGCCCCGGTCTCTGTGATGTGCCTCGGGCTCCTGTATTAATGCCACCTCTGCCTCAAGAATGTAAGTGGAGGCAAAGAGTAGAGACTGTATCTGTACTTGCTTACAATTGTCTCCCCAGCCCCTAAAGCACATAGTAGTCACCTAATTAAGTGCATGAATGGAGGGGCCCCATGCTAAGATGGAGAGCTGCCTCCTCCAGATGGGGTCTCTTTCTAGGCAGAGAGAGGGGCTGTGTGCCAGGTGCCAGGTCCTGGCCTTACCTGTGCTGGACTCTAGCAGATACCTCATAATCAGAATAAGCGGGGAGGATGGAATTCCAGGCAGGATTTACACCCAGAAGCCAGTAGTCCACGAACCAGCCCACTGTCCTAGGGGGTTGGTTCACCCCATCTGCAAACCACAGCCTTTGATCAGAGAGGGCAGCTCATGAGAACACGTGCCAGTACCATATCCAGCCGTGTCACCCTGAAGGGGAGCATGCAGCCGGCCATGGCTGGTGGCAAAACTGTCACAGGGGATGAAGGCACAGGCCGAGACCCCGTGAGCCAGGACAGGGAGCTGTGGTTGAATACTCTCACCACATGGAGGGAGACCAGGCCACCCTGCTCCCAAGCCCAGGGCCTTCCTGACAAAGGTCTGAGAGGGGGAGGCCAGGTTGAGGGGCAGAGGAATTCTGCTTGCAGCCCTGACACTGCTTGTGGTGCAGCCTCCTACAGAAGGCAGGTTTGAGTGAAGTCCAGGCCCCTGCTCTGTGTGCCATGAAAACTGGCACAAAGCACAGAATGTTCTAAGTCAGAGCTGAGCGGGTCGTTTGAGACCACTAGTTCCACCCACCTCGGGCTTCTAATGGGAAAACTGCGGTTGAGATTAAGGCAGAGACTGTCCTGTAGTTATTAACTGGCAGGCTGAACTATCTGGCTTATCTCTTGGCCAGTTGCCTTGGGCCTACTTGGCCCCGCAGAGTTGACAGTCTCTTCCTGCTTACATTCTAGCAGGGAGAGGCAGTCCCCAATTTTTTTTTGAATTAAGTAAAATATGAGGCCTGAAAGATGGTGGTAAGTGTTATGGAGAAAGAGAAAGCAGTGAAGGGGGGTTGGGAGTGCTGGGGGTTTAGGGTTTTAGGTGGAGTGGTCAGGGAAGCTCTCCTTGATAAGGAGGCATCTGAGGTAAATCTGAAGGAGATGAGTATGTGAGCCAGGCTCTCTACACCGTGCTGTGGGGATGCCTGGAAGGGGGTCTTGACCTCAGACTGCTTTCCCCCAGGGCCACAGTGGGAGGGCTTCCTGGGAGGTTGCCACATGGATTTTGGCCTGGTCACAGGGTCAGGAATAGACATATCTTCCAAAACTGAACCTGGACACAAAACCAAAGGCCTTTGACACCCTAGGTCAGGTAATGATGATAATAACAAGAGTAGATACACACTACTATACATGAAGTAGATAAACAAGGACCTACTGTATAGCACAGGGAACTATACTCAATATTCTGTGATAACCTATGTGGGAAAAGAATCTGAAAAAGAATATATATATACATATATATATATATATATATATATATACGTATGTATATATATATATATATGTGAATCACTTTGTTGTTCCCTGAAACATTGTAAATCAACTATACTTCAGTAAAAAAATAAACTTTTAAAAATAACAACAACAACAACAATAATAATAATGCTACTACTGAACTTGCACTGAGCACCTGCCGTTTGCCAGGCACTGTTTCATGCCTGCTATGTGTGTTATTTCATCCTCATAATGACCCTATGAGGTAGGTGCTATTTTTATGCCTATTTGATAGATGAGAAAACGGAGGCTTAGAGCAGTTACAGAACTTGTCCAAAGTCAAAAAGTTAATAAGCAGCAGAGTCAGGCTTGGATCCTAGGTCACCGGCTTTACACACAGCAGCAGGTTTTAGCTGTCTGGGTTGAGGTTGCCTGGAGGCAGAAGACAGGTTCCACTGTCTCTTGGGCTTTCTGCTGTGGTCCCAGGGCTGGACAGCTCAGAGGGAGTTGAAAATCCATGTCTAACATGGCAGCTGACATGGGTGTAGGACTGCACTGGGGGCCTCCACAGGGAAGGTGGACTTCTCCTCTACTGAAACATGAGCTCCGTGGGCGCAGAATCCTTGTCTGTTTGGCCCACTGTTCTATCACCAGTGCCTAAAACAGTGCCTGGCACATAGTAGGTGATCAATCGATACTGGAATCAACGAGCAAATAACAGAATGAATGAACATTCCATTCTCACTTACCAAAGGCTGGCCCAGACATAGAAACCGCCATCTTTCCAAACAGCCAGGCAATCTGGGTTTCTGCCTCCTTGAGGATGTGAGGCGAGAAAAGGCATGGAGGAACAAGGAGCAAGGGAGGCTTGGCTGGGGCAGAGCCCAGAGTTAAGGACTGGGAAGGTGATGGGAAGGGGTGCAGAGAGGCCTCCCTGTGTGAGCACTGGGCTGTATGCTTTACATACACCACAGCTCCAGGAGGCAGGGACTGCTGTGATGCCTAACAGAAAGATGAGGAAACTGAGGTGCAGAGAGGTAAATAGCTTGCCCTAGAGGACAGGGGCGTTGTAGAGCGGAGCTGGGATCGGCAAGACAGGCTGCTTGCTTGCTGCAGTCCCTGGCTGGGGTGCAGTCGGAAGCTCCCCCTCTTTGCTGTCTGCCCTCACCCACCCCAACCTCTTGAGCTCCTCTGCTTGCAGCCGTCCCCAACCTCCGCCTGGGAGCCGGCCCTACCTCTTCAGTCTCCCTGAGGAATAGGGGCTCCAACACAGCAGGACCTCTCTCCCATCACCCACCTCCACATTCAGGGCCAAGCCAGGCCCTGCATGGAAAAACAGGCTGGGAGTGAGATAGAGCCAGGTTCAAGTCCTGGTTCCTCCACTTAGTACTCAGAGAGGCAGGTCTTCTACCTCTCAGACCCTTAGTTTCCTCCTCTGTAAATGCGGAAACTGGCACCCATCCCATAGGGCTGTTGTGAGGATTAACGAAAATCACTCAGGGGAAGAAGGTGGATTCCAGGCAAGCTAGGAACCGGGAGAGGTTGTCATAATAATCTACCACATTACAGGTTACACAGCACATTCCCATTTATTTTTAGGGTCCACTTTATTCTGCACAACCATCCCATTGGGATGGTATTATACCTGTTTCGTAAATGAGAAAACAATTGGCCCAGTCAAAGGCATGTCATCTGGAAGTCACAATGCAGGGATTCAAAGCTGGGCGCATGTGACTCCCAAGCGCTCTTCACCACATGGCCAGCCCTCCTTTGCCCTCATATATAAGGTCTGGGGGGGGATGGTGGTGGTCTTATAAAGGGCTGCTTTATCCTGATCACCTGCTCCCAAGCAATGCTCGGTGTACTGGGCGGCTCTCTTTGAGGCCAGAGCTTCATAAAGAACTTTCCTCCCAGCGTCCCCACACCCCCATTCCTCGGTGGCGGCAACAAAGAAAGGAAAATGGCTGTTTACTCAGAAGGACTGGAAAAGACGAGGCAGGTCAGCAGGAATGCCATGCTGAGGAGGTGCAGTTCAAAGCCATCAAAACTCTGTCTCTGGTCATCCTTAGAGGTGGCCTACCAGAGAGGCCTCAACAAGAGCCTATCCCCTCATGGAGTCACAGCGGCCACCCGCCATGCAGGGCTCTGCCTCGTGCTGACAGCCGTGCAGCACCGTAGGTGGGCTGGTTCCCTTGGACAGAGCGCGTCTCTGCTTTTCTGTTGACCGTAAGGTCTTCTTTTTACCTTTAGTGGTCTGCTAATTTTTCACAAATTGTCCGGGCATAGACTTATTTTTATTTCTTCTGCTCAGTTCTTGGAGCGAATGCGCTTTCTCCCTGAGAACTCATACCTTCTTTCAATTCTGCAAAATTCTCCGCTATTATCACTCAAGTGTTGCCTTTTCCTCATTTGTTCCCCATCATCTGTGTGGACCTTCTGTGAGACTTAGGCTAGAGCCTCTCAGTACCTGCCTTCATGCCTTTTAACTGCTCGTTCAAAGTTTGTGTCTATGCTGGTGTGACTCCCTCGGTATTAGCCTCCGATTCACTAATTCTTTCCACGACTGGGTCCCAGCTATAGCTACCCCATTTATGGAGGTCTTCTTTTTTATTTCAATGACCATATTGTTTATTTCAAAGATTTCTAATGGATTTTCTTTTCCTTTCTCTCTTCCTGCTTTTGTGCAATCATATCTTGTCCTTTTAAGGACTATCATGCCTTCATTTATCTCTGCGAACACCCTAGACATGCTTATTTTCAAAATCTGTCAGCCTGCTCTCCAAAACTTCATCTGGAATAAATTTATGTACTGATTGTAGATTTTGTTGGCTCTCTCCGAGCGTTATATTTCTTTATATGTTTTGGAATTTGGGGTTGCAGCCTCATTTGGAGAGGGAGAGTCGGTGCTGTTTTGTTTGTGTTTATGTTTTATTGTCTGTCTCTCTCCCTCAGTGCTACCCCTCCTTCCCCATCTGGTGCTTTCATGGTTGCCTACTCTGGTCTCCCAGACCCCCCAGGCCAAAATCCGGTCTTATAATGGCGGGTCAGGGCTCTGCCCTTGGGGATGTTAGGGATCTCCAGCTCCAACCTGGAGCCCTTGTGGCTCGCTTCACTTCCTGATCATGAGTCAGGGGCTGGCCCCTCCAGCTCCCCATGGCCTTCCAGTCCACGCTGCCTTGTAGGCAAAATTCCCAGCAGCAGTGGCCATTTCCAGTTCTTACTGGGAGGGCCCTCTCCCTCCTCCCACTGGCTTCCATAGTGAACCTGGTTCTAGCCTCTCACCCCATGGTGGAGCCCTTGTAGCTCCCCAAGAGCTGACTTCTGGGCACCCCATGACCTGTGCTCCGACCTGGGGGCTGGTGGGCTGCCGTAGCGCTCACCACTGTGTGCTTCTGTGCGTGCCGCGTATCTCAGTTTTTGAGCTGGGCTGTCTTTGGGGGTTTCTCTTTTTACAGCATATTGATGATTCATCACTCTGGGTTTGGTGCAAACGGTTCTGTGACTACCTTAACTGGAAGTGCACTCTGATTCTATTGTGTGTGCTCCATGTATCATGATCATAAATTACTTAACCAATCCCATAGCACTGGACTTTTAGGTTGTTTTCCGCTTTTGACTAATACAAACATGAAAGCAATAAACATCCTTCATGTATTTGTCTAATTCCTAATGCAAAGTTGGGGGAACGAAGGGTGCAGCCACGTTTCAGTTGGATACATGTTGCATTTCATATGGACCACCCCAATCATCACCACCACCACCACCACCACCGATACACTGTCCCCAGCATCAGGCCTGTGGAACAGAACAAAGGAGGCCCTAGAAATGAATGAGGCTGTGATTTTGTGAACTCTACCTTGGTGTACAGGGGTGAGGCATTCTCAGACCACTTCTTCCCTGCCATGAGTTATTTCAGTTAATCTGCATGACATCCCAACAGGCTAGGGTAACATTAAGCCTCACTTGGTCAAGGACAATGCTGAGGCTCAGAGAGGTGAGATGACCACCTAAGCTGTCACTGGTAGAAAGGAGTCTACACGACGCTGAGGAGAAGCACGGGTGCTCCCAGTCTGCTGAGCTGCAGAGAAGAGGCCTTCAGGCCTTCTCTGAGCCAGGTGTTTAGGAACTTGCCCCTTCCATGGGGCCATAGCCTGCAGGGGTTGTGGGCAGCACCTAGATGTCTGGGTTTAGGAGGCTCCAGGGCAGCCTTCACCCTTGTGTGGGACAAGCACCGGCTTTTGCCACTCAAGCTCACCACTCACTAGTTAAGCAGCCATGGGCTCTGCCTCCCCTGCCTCCTCTATTTTCTCAACCAGAGGCAGCTGGGTACAGGAGAGAGCACATGGACCCCGGATTTAGATAGACCGGGATATTTTTTCTTTTTATAGCAATTTTTTTTTTTTTTTTTTGCGGTACGCGGGCCTCTCACTGCTGTGGCCTCTCCCGTTGCGGAGCACAGGCTCCGGACGCGCAGGCTCAGCGGCCATGGCTCACGGGCCCAGCCGCTCCGCGGCATGTGGGATCTTCCCGGACCGGGGCACGAACCCGTGTCCCCTGCACCGGCAGGCGGACTCTCAACCACTGCGCCACCAGGGAAACCCTATAGCAATTTTTTAAATCGAAGTACAGTTGATTACCAATGCTGTGTTAGTTTCTGGTGTACAGCAAAGTGATTCGGTTATACATACATATAGATTCTTTTTTAGATTCTTTTCCATTATAGGTTATTACAAGATTGCATATGGTTCCCTGTGCTCTACAGTAAGACCTTGTCATTTATAGACCTGGATTTCAGTACGAGCTCTGCCACTTTCCTGATGCTTGAGCTTGGGCAAGTTACTTCACCTCTCTGGGCCGTAGTTGCCACATCTGTAAAGTGGGCATAATAAGGCCTCTCTCGGAGAGGCATTGTTAAAATGAGAGGAAGTCCTGTGTGCTCGGCACATAAAAGAGATTCAAATAAGGTCTGTTTCTGACAAGAAGGGTGAAAGGTCACTTTCCCAAGCCTGCCCAGCCAATCAGCTGGGGCTCACTCTGTCCTGACTCCACATCCCGTATTCTTCCCAGTGCAAGAGCCCAGCCTCTCTCAGTCCTGTATTTCACTGTTCTTCTGTCCCACTATGTTCCCTCCTGCCAAAGAGAAGGAATGAACCCAAGGAGCCTGAGGCTCCAGCCCCTTTGCCTACTCCTTTAGCCCCTGCTTACCTCTCTACGGATGCTCAGCAGAGCTGGGCTGGCTGAGCTGCCTGACACAGGCACGGGCAGCCCAGGGATGCCCAGGAGGCTCCACCTGTGTCCCTGGACCCACCGCAGGTGTGAGCCCAGTGCCCTGCTCGGCAAAAGCTGCGACACATGGGGTGGGGGCGGGGGCTGCATGTCTGTGATCACTGAGGCCCCTGTGGCTCCGGGCTGCTCACAGCCTGGGGCTGGAGCCTGCAGATAAGTCTGTCTTCTGTCTCAGGGGGCATTGGCAGCCTATTAGAAGCCAGAGCAGGCCTTCCTATTCCAGCAGCGCCTGCATTTGCATTGCCTCTGAGGGGCAGTTAGGGCATGGGCGAGCCTTGGTAATTCCTGAGGATGCCCAAAGCGCTTCAAAGCCATGAGTTCATCCACCCCCCTGCCCTGGAGAGAGTGGCAAGGGGGGCAGATCCCAACCACTCCATAGATGGGCATCTGAGGAGGCCAGCTTCAGGCCCGCAGTGGACTAGGATAGAAGCTGTGGCCACATGGGGATCACCTTTGTGCAGGGCTATGGCATATGAAGATATTTGATTGCGAGCTCAATGTGAGGGAATGGGATGCCATGAGCAGAGGTGAGGCGGGGACCCTTGGAGCCCCAGATGCCCACAGCTCTCACAGTTTACAACCCGGATCTCAAGACAGGCAGAATGACTCTGTCACTGGTACCTAGCAAGATGACAGCTGAAGACTCAGGCCCTCCCAGCCTGGGTCACGGGCACACTCCTGAGGGTCTCTGGCCCTGGTCCAAAGCACACTGCCCAGGATTGTTCAACTACCACCCACCACCTGGAGGCTTTCTACCTTTTCATTTTCCTCCCAGCCCAAAACCCAGTGGTCCTGAGGGATCCCCAAGAGAGGAAAGCTCTGGCAGGGAACCCCCTTGCCAGAGAGTCTCAGTTTGGTGCTTATTGTACAGGTTTTGTACAGTCTTAACAAGCAAGGTCTATGTTGTTGCTTCATGTTTTGTGTAGGTGATGGTGGTGGTTCCTGGCTCCACTGGGCACGAGGGCCTCCAGGAGTAACACATACGGGCCTGGAAGTCCAAGCCCAAGCCTCCATCCTTCTTTGGCTTGGGGGGTCTCATGGCGTGGTCTTCTCTCCTAAGAAGGAGCACTTTGCCTGAGTATCAACAGGCTCTGGGAGCAAACAATGAACTCTGGACCCAGAAAGCCTGTTCTTAGAGGGAGTCTGGACACCTTGTTCCTGGATTTATCTATCGCCAGGCTTCTTGGCTTTGTCCCCTATGCTACAGGTCCAAGGACAGATGGGGCATTTGGGGGTTTGAACACACAGTCTGTTCTTCCCTCTGTTCTTCTCCTCTCCCAGCCTGATCAAAGGCTGCTCCGGGACCTGACTTCCCTGTTCCTTTACCACTGGGTTCAGGGGCATGGCCAGGGGCTAAGAGTGCTGAGACAAGCCACCCAAGCCCAACAGGACAGGAAACCAGCGAACCTTAGACATGAATGTGTCGTCATCAGTCACAAATCACACTTCCTGATTCAGAGACTCACCAAGTAGCAATGTCAAGACAGTCCCATCTGCCTCAGTCCCCTTGCATTGCAGCTGAGCAACCTGAGGTCCAGAGAGGGCAAGAGATCACACAGCAAGACAGTGACAGAGCCCAGGTCTCCAGACTCTCAGTTCAAGGTCCTTTCTCCCACACCCATGACTTTCCTGAAGAAGTGGTGACAAGTGGGAGAATCTGGGGGTGGGGGGGGTGCATAAGGCAGGGAGTCAAGGGGAAGAACGTGGGAATGGAAAGTCGCTGGGAAGCAAAGCCCCCAGCACTGAGTGGCAGCCCACCCTGGAGACATCAGCCTAGCTATCAAGCTGCTTCCATTGCTAAGGATTAGCACAAACATCCCCCAGCTGGGGGCCTCCCTGCTGGCCAGCTGTGCAGGCTTTGGGTGGCGCGCCCCAGATGCGGGAGGCCCCAGGCTGGAGGCTGGACTTTCTCTCTAGTGACGTTGTGTGCTCTCCCGGCATCCAGAGGGCATGGGCCAGCCTCTGGCTCATCTCTGCTGTCAGGTCCGGTGAAGGACAGTCAACACTCCTGGCTGATCAAAGGCACTCCCACCCTCTAGCCCCAGGAGTGCTGGGAGCGAAGGGGAGTGGGGAGAGCCCAGATGCCATCCTGCCAAGCTTTGAAGTCCCAGTGCATCCTGGGAAAGAATGGCTTTGGAGTGGGACCTCTGGAGCACAAACTAAACAAAAATTCCTGCCATGTGTTACAATGGAGGCAAGAGAGCTGAGTCCTAACACCTTTGACCAGTGCCTTCACCTCTCAGGGCCATGGCCTCCCCAACTGGGTCAGCTGGGCTCCACAGAGTAAGGGCCAGGCCAGTTCTGCTATCTTGTGACTTTGATTTTCTCTTCCTTCTCCCTGAGCTCAGGTGGGCAGGGAGGGCCCGGGCAGGCTGGTGCTCAGGGGTAGATGGAGTCTGGCACCAAGGACAGGATAGATGGATAGCTCGGAGTGGAGGCAATTATTCATTAATGTATTCATTCATCCAGCACTGAACATGTACCATGTGCCTTAGCCTGACAGCTTGGAAATAGGACACCCTAACGTGTTGCTCCACGACCCAAGAGACCTAGATTCTGAATTGGTCCAACCCCTCATTGTGCATCAAATCTGTTCGAGAGTGGGATGACGACGCCTGTTCTGAACTTTCAGCTGGCAGGGGCTGTATCCAGCAGGGGTTTTGGTTGAGTCAGATTCCAGCGAATTTAAACTGAAAAGAATCTCCTAGAAGACTTTGAGATGGCTCACAGTCTGCCGGAGAACCAACCTCGAAGAAAGGGCAGGCACACAACAAGGCAGGGAAGAATGTCACAGGGCCAAGGGACAGTCAGGCTAGTGTACTACCTCTGGCACTGCTCTTCCTCCATTCCTTACACTTGACACTGAAATTGGGAACCATTTCTTAATTGCCCCTGTTTCTTTACACGGGGAGAAAATGACTGGCTCTCAGGGAGCTAGGGGAGAGAACTTTTTGAGCTTCTGACCTTCTCCCCTCACAAACTCCCCTCTCCCCCTGCCATTTCTCCAGCTACTCTAGCCTGGACCGAAGCTGACTTTGTTTTGGACCCAAAACCCTGAACTCAACACCCCCAAGAACCCCCGGGCTTTCTGAACATGCCATGGGGCCAAACAGCTTCTTTTTCCTCCTCACGTGCGTTCTTTAGGGTCACATCTGGAGGGGCCAACCTAGCCATCTCCCTTACTAGTCCGGCTCACCTTGTGCCTGGCCCCAGGCTAATTCAAAGCCCTGTGACCTTGAACATGATGTCACCTCAGGGTCAAAAGTGAAAGTGGGGTGCCAAAACCCTTTGCCATCTGCTGAGGGAGGCACTTGCTGGAGGAGCAGGATGGCCCAAACCTGTGATTGCCCCCAGGAGAGTCAGTCCGAGGGAAGCCAGTTTGCTCAAAGCCCAGGGGACTGAGAGAATCTGGTGCCAGCCTGCCAAGGAGCCGGGCTGTGCAGGAGACCAGGCCCAGCTGGATGTGGAAACCACATTGGGGACCTACTAGTGCTGAGCCCCTCTCATAGCTGTTCCGAGAGCCCTCCAAGCAGACGCAAAGGGCATCTCCTGTCCTTCCCATCACCCGCTGAGATGGCAGTGCCCTACCAAGGTGGGGGACGTGGGAAAAAAGAAAAGCTTTTCTTCAGGCTTCACACTTTAGGACATTAGAAACATTATGTGGCTTGCTCAAGGTTATGTAGATGATAATGAGCAGAACTGGAATACCCAGGTCCTCAAGCAGGCAACAAAGTGCTCTAGCAAGGACCATGTTGTACCAACTCCCCTAGATAGCTTTCAGGACCTCCTCCTCCCCTGGGCCTCTTGCCTCAGGCCTTAACTCACTCAGAACCACAGTGTGTCAGGACTTGAGGAGACCCGAGAAATCAGTTATCCAGTCCTCCCCAACACACCCGTGTACACACACATGCACACACTCACGCACGCTCGGAGCACAGATGGGAAAGTGAGGCTTGGGGATGGAGAAAGGGCAGGCACCCAGCAAGGCAGGGAAGAATGTCACAGGGCCAAGGGACAGTCAGGCTAGTGTACTACCTCTGGCACTGCTCTTCCTCCATTCCTTACACTTGACACTGAAATTGGGAACCATTTCTTAATTGCCCCTGTTTCTTTACATGGGGGAGAAAATGACTGGCTCTCAGGGAGCTAGGGGAGAGAACTTTTTGAGCTTCTGACCTTCTCCCCCCACAAACTCCCCTCTCCCCCTGCCATTTCTCCAGCTACTCTAGCCTGGACCGAAGCTGACTTTGTTTTGGACCCAAAACCCTGAACTCAACACCCCCAAGAACCCCCGGGCTTTCTGAACATGCCATGGGGCCAAACAGCTTCTTTTTCCTCCTCACGTGCGTTCTTTAGGGTCACATCTGGAGGGGCCAACCTAGCCATCTCCCTTACTAGTCCGGCTCACCTTGTGCCTGGCCCCAGGCTAATTCAAAGCCCTGTGACCTTGAACATGATGTCACCTCAGGGTCAAAAGTGAAAGTGGGGTGCCAAAACCCTTTGCCATCTGCTGAGGGAGGCACTTGCTGGAGGAGCAGGATGGCCCAAACCTGTGATTGCCCCCAGGAGAGTCAGTCCGAGGGAAGCCAGTTTGCTCAAAGCCCAGGGGACTGAGAGAATCTGGTGCCAGCCTGCCAAGGAGCCGGGCTGTGCAGGAGACCAGGCCCAGCTGGATGTGGAAACCACATTGGGGACCTACTAGTGCTGAGCCCCTCTCATAGCTGTTCCGAGAGCCCTCCAAGCAGACGCAAAGGGCATCTCCTGTCCTTCCCATCACCCGCTGAGATGGCAGTGCCCTACCAAGGTGGGGGACGTGGGAAAAAAGAAAAGCTTTTCTTCAGGCTTCACACTTTAGGACATTAGAAACATTATGTGGCTTGCTCAAGGTTATGTAGATGATAATGAGCAGAACTGGGATACCCAGGTCCTCAAGCAGGCAACAAAGTGCTCTAGCAAGGACCATGTTGTACCAACTACCCAGATAGCTTTCAGGACCTCCTCCTCCCCTGGGCCTCTTGCCTCAGGCCTTAACTCACTCAGAACCACAGTGTGTCAGGACTTGAGGAGACCCGAGAAATCAGTTATCCAGTCCTCCCCAACACACCCGTGTACACACACATGCACACACTCACGCACGCTCAGAGCACAGATGGGAAAGTGAGGCTTGGGGATGGAGAAAGGGCAGGCACCCAGCAAGGCAGGGAAGAATGTCACAGGGCCAAGGGACAGTCAGGCTAGTGTACTACCTCTGGCACTGCTCTTCCTCCATTCCTTACACTTGACACTGAAATTGGGAACCATTTCTTAATTGCCCCTGTTTCTTTACACGGGGAGAAAATGACTGGCTCTCAGGGAGCTAGGGGAGAGAACTTTTTGAGCTTCTGACCTTCTCCCCCCACAAACTCCCCTCTCCCCCTGCCATTTCTCCAGCTACTCTAGCCTGGACCGAAGCTGACTTTGTTTTGGACCCAAAACCCTGAACTCAACACCCCCAAGAACCCCCGGGCTTTCTGAACATGCCATGGGGCCAAACAGCTTCTTTTTCCTCCTCACGTGCGTTCTTTAGGGTCACATCTGGAGGGGCCAACCTAGCCATCTCCCTTACTAGTCCGGCTCACCTTGTGCCTGGCCCCAGGCTAATTCAAAGCCCTGTGACCTTGAACATGATGTCACCTCAGGGTCAAAAGTGAAAGTGGGGTGCCAAAACCCTTTGCCATCTGCTGAGGGAGGCACTTGCTGGAGGAGCAGGATGGCCCAAACCTGTGATTGCCCCCAGGAGAGTCAGTCCGAGGGAAGCCAGTTTGCTCAAAGCCCAGGGGACTGAGAGAATCTGGTGCCAGCCTGCCAAGGAGCCGGGCTGTGCAGGAGACCAGGCCCAGCTGAATGTGGAAACCACATTGGGGACCTACTAGTGCTGAGCCCCTCTCATAGCTGTTCCGAGAGCCCTCCAAGCAGACGCAAAGGGCATCTCCTGTCCTTCCCAACACCCGCTGAGATGGCAGTGCCCTACCAAGGTGGGGGACGTGGGAAAAAAGAAAAGCTTTTCTTCAGGCTTCACACTTTAGGACATTAGAAACATTATGTGGCTTGCTCAAGGTTATGTAGATGATAATGAGCAGAACTGGAATACCCAGGTCCTCAAGCAGGCAACAAAGTGCTCTAGCAAGGACCATGTTGTACCAACTCCCCAGATAGCTTTCAGGACCTCCTCCTCCCCTGGGCCTCTTGCCTCAGGCCTTAACTCACTCAGAACCACAGTGTGTCAGGACTTGAGGAGACCCGAGAAATCAGTTATCCAGTCCTCCCCAACACACCCGTGTACACACACATGCACACACTCACGCACGCTCAGAGCACAGATGGGAAAGTGAGGCTTGGGGATGGAGAAAGGGCAGGCACCCAGCAAGGCAGGGAAGAATGTCACAGGGCCAAGGGACAGTCAGGCTAGTGTACTACCTCTGGCACTGCTCTTCCTCCATTCCTTACACTTGACACTGAAATTGGGAACCATTTCTTAATTGCCCCTGTTTCTTTACACGGGGAGAAAATGACTGGCTCTCAGGGAGCTAGGGGAGAGAACTTTTTGAGCTTCTGACCTTCTCCCCCCACAAACTCCCCTCTCCCCCTGCCATTTCTCCAGCTACTCTAGCCTGGACCGAAGCTGACTTTGTTTTGGACCCAAAACCCTGAACTCAACACCCCCAAGAACCCCCGGGCTTTCTGAACATGCCATGGGGCCAAACAGCTTCTTTTTCCTCCTCACGTGCGTTCTTTAGGGTCACATCTGGAGGGGCCAACCTAGCCATCTCCCTTACTAGTCCGGCTCACCTTGTGCCTGGCCCCAGGCTAATTCAAAGCCCTGTGACCTTGAACATGATGTCACCTCAGGGTCAAAAGTGAAAGTGGGGTGCCAAAACCCTTTGCCATCTGCTGAGGGAGGCACTTGCTGGAGGAGCAGGATGGCCCAAACCTGTGATTGCCCCCAGGAGAGTCAGTCCGAGGGAAGCCAGTTTGCTCAAAGCCCAGGGGACTGAGAGAATCTGGTGCCAGCCTGCCAAGGAGCCGGGCTGTGCAGGAGACCAGGCCCAGCTGGATGTGGAAACCACATTGGGGACCTACTAGTGCTGAGCCCCTCTCATAGCTGTTCCGAGAGCCCTCCAAGCAGACGCAAAGGGCATCTCCTGTCCTTCCCATCACCCGCTGAGATGGCAGTGCCCTACCAAGGTGGGGGACGTGGGAAAAAAGAAAAGCTTTTCTTCAGGCTTCACACTTTAGGACATTAGAAACATTATGTGGCTTGCTCAAGGTTATGTAGATGATAATGAGCAGAACTGGAATACCCAGGTCCTCAAGCAGGCAACAAAGTGCTCTAGCAAGGACCATGTTGTACCAACTCCCCTAGATAGCTTTCAGGACCTCCTCCTCCCCTGGGCCTCTTGCCTCAGGCCTTAACTCACTCAGAACCACAGTGTGTCAGGACTTGAGGAGACCCGAGAAATCAGTTATCCAGTCCTCCCCAACACACCCGTGTACACACACATGCACACACTCACGCACGCTCAGAGCACAGATGGGAAAGTGAGGCTTGGGGATGGAGAAAGGGCAGGCACCCAGCAAGGCAGGGAAGAATGTCACAGGGCCAAGGGACAGTCAGGCTAGTGTACTACCTCTGGCACTGCTCTTCCTCCATTCCTTACACTTGACACTGAAATTGGGAACCATTTCTTAATTGCCCCTGTTTCTTTACATGGGGGAGAAAATGACTGGCTCTCAGGGAGCTAGGGGAGAGAACTTTTTGAGCTTCTGACCTTCTCCCCCCACAAACTCCCCTCTCCCCCTGCCATTTCTCCAGCTACTCTAGCCTGGACCGAAGCTGACTTTGTTTTGGACCCAAAACCCTGAACTCAACACCCCCAAGAACCCCCGGGCTTTCTGAACATGCCATGGGGCCAAACAGCTTCTTTTTCCTCCTCACGTGCGTTCTTTAGGGTCACATCTGGAGGGGCCAACCTAGCCATCTCCCTTACTAGTCCGGCTCACCTTGTGCCTGGCCCCAGGCTAATTCAAAGCCCTGTGACCTTGAACATGATGTCACCTCAGGGTCAAAAGTGAAAGTGGGGTGCCAAAACCCTTTGCCATCTGCTGAGGGAGGCACTTGCTGGAGGAGCAGGATGGCCCAAACCTGTGATTGCCCCCAGGAGAGTCAGTCCGAGGGAAGCCAGTTTGCTCAAAGCCCAGGGGACTGAGAGAATCTGGTGCCAGCCTGCCAAGGAGCCGGGCTGTGCAGGAGACCAGGCCCAGCTGGATGTGGAAACCACATTGGGGACCTACTAGTGCTGAGCCCCTCTCATAGCTGTTCCGAGAGCCCTCCAAGCAGACGCAAAGGGCATCTCCTGTCCTTCCCAACACCCGCTGAGATGGCAGTGCCCTACCAAGGTGGGGGACGTGGGAAAAAAGAAAAGCTTTTCTTCAGGCTTCACACTTTAGGACATTAGAAACATTATGTGGCTTGCTCAAGGTTATGTAGATGATAATGAGCAGAACTGGAATACCCAGGTCCTCAAGCAGGCAACAAAGTGCTCTAGCGAGGACCATGTTGTACCAACTACCCAGATAGCTTTCAGGACCTCCTCCTCCCCTGGGCCTCTTGCCTCAGGCCTTAACTCACTCAGAACCACAGTGTGTCAGGACTTGAGAAGACCCGAGAAATCAGTTATCCAGTCCTCCCCAACACACCCGTGTACACACACATGCACACACTCACGCACGCTCGGAGCACAGATGGGAAAGTGAGGCTTGGGGATGGAGAAAGGGCAGGCACCCAGCAAGGCAGGGAAGAATGTCACAGGGCCAAGGGACAGTCAGGCTAGTGTACTACCTCTGGCACTGCTCTTCCTCCATTCCTTACACTTGACACTGAAATTGGGAACCATTTCTTAATTGCCCCTGTTTCTTTACACGGGGAGAAAATGACTGGCTCTCAGGGAGCTAGGGGAGAGAACTTTTTGAGCTTCTGACCTTCTCCCCCCACAAACTCCCCTCTCCCCCTGCCATTTCTCCAGCTACTCTAGCCTGGACCGAAGCTGACTTTGTTTTGGACCCAAAACCCTGAACTCAACACCCCCAAGAACCCCCGGGCTTTCTGAACATGCCATGGGGCCAAACAACTTCTTTTTCCTCCTCACGTGCGTTCTTTAGGGTCACATCTGGAGGGGCCAACCTAGCCATCTCCCTTACTAGTCCGGCTCACCTTGTGCCTGGCCCCAGGCTAATTCAAAGCCCTGTGACCTTGAACATGATGTCACCTCAGGGTCAAAAGTGAAAGTGGGGTGCCAAAACCCTTTGCCATCTGCTGAGGGAGGCACTTGCTGGAGGAGCAGGATGGCCCAAACCTGTGATTGCCCCCAGGAGAGTCAGTCCGAGGGAAGCCAGTTTGCTCAAAGCCCAGGGGACTGAGAGAATCTGGTGCCAGCCTGCCAAGGAGCCGGGCTGTGCAGGAGACCAGGCCCAGCTGAATGTGGAAACCACATTGGGGACCTACTAGTGCTGAGCCCCTCTCATAGCTGTTCCGAGAGCCCTCCAAGCAGACGCAAAGGGCATCTCCTGTCCTTCCCATCACCCGCTGAGATGGCAGTGCCCTACCAAGGTGGGGGACGTGGGAAAAAAGAAAAGCTTTTCTTCAGGCTTCACACTTTAGGACATTAGAAGCATTATGTGGCTTGCTCAAGGTTATGTAGATGATAATGAGCAGAACTGGAATACCCAGGTCCTCAAGCAGGCAACAAAGTGCTCTAGCAAGGACCATGTTGTACCAACTCCCCAGATAGCTTTCAGGACCTCCTCCTCCCCTGGGCCTCTTGCCTCAGGCCTTAACTCACTCAGAACCACAGTGTGTCAGGACTTGAGGAGACCCGAGAAATCAGTTATCCAGTCCTCCCCAACACACCCGTGTACACACACATGCACACACTCACGCACGCTCGGAGCACAGATGGGAAAGTGAGGCTTGGGGATGGAGAAAGGGCAGGCACCCAGCAAGGCAGGGAAGAATGTCACAGGGCCAAGGGACAGTCAGGCTAGTGTACTACCTCTGGCACTGCTCTTCCTCCATTCCTTACACTTGACACTGAAATTGGGAACCATTTCTTAATTGCCCCTGTTTCTTTACACGGGGAGAAAATGACTGGCTCTCAGGGAGCTAGGGGAGAGAACTTTTTGAGCTTCTGACCTTCTCCCCCCCACAAACTCCCCTCTCCCCCTGCCATTTCTCCAGCTACTCTAGCCTGGACCGAAGCTGACTTTGTTTTGGACCCAAAACCCTGAACTCAACACCCCCAAGAACCCCCGGGCTTTCTGAACATGCCATGGGGCCAAACAACTTCTTTTTCCTCCTCACGTGCGTTCTTTAGGGTCACATCTGGAGGGGCCAACCTAGCCATCTCCCTTACTAGTCCGGCTCACCTTGCGCCTGGCCCCAGGCTATTTCAAAGCCCTGTGACCTTGAACATGATGTCACCTCGGGGTCAAAAGTGAAAGTGGGGTGCCAAAACCCTTTGCCATCTGCTGAGGGAGGCACTTGCTGGAGGAGCAGGATGGCCCAAACCTGTGATTGCCCCCAGGAGAGTCAGTCCGAGGGAAGCCAGTTTGCTCAAAGCCCAGGGGACTGAGAGAATCCGGTGCCAGCCTGCCAAGGAGCCGGGCTGTGCAGGAGACCAGGCCCAGCTGGATGTGGAAACCACATTGGGGACCTACTAGTGCTGAGCCCCTCTCATAGCTGTTCCGAGAGCCCTCCAAGCAGACGCAAAGGGCATCTCCTGTCCTTCCCATCACCCGCTGAGATGGCAGTGCCCTACCAAGGTGGGGGACGTGGGAAAAAAGAAAAGCTTTTCTTCAGGCTTCACACTTTAGGACATTAGAAACATTATGTGGCTTGCTCAAGGTTATGTAGATGATAATGAGCAGAACTGGAATACCCAGGTCCTCAAGCAGGCAACAAAGTGCTCTAGCGAGGACCATGTTGTGCCAACTCCCCTAGATAGCTTTCAGGACCTCCTCCTCCCCTGGGCCTCTTGCCTCAGGCCTTAACTCACTCAGAACCACAGTGTGTCAGGACTTGAGGAGACCCGAGAAATCAGTTATCCAGTCCTCCCCAACACACCCGTGTACACACACATGCACACACTCACGCACGCTCGGAGCACAGATGGGAAAGTGAGGCTTGGGGAGGGAAAGGAGAAGGATGCCAAAGATTGGCAACAATTCAGCAGGCTTAGAAGCCAGATCTCTGAACTCCTCCGGTAGCCTTTGCTTTGTGTCCAGGCCTGGCTGCCTCCCTGTCCTGCTCACCTTGTAACCAAGCCCCAGCAGCTGTGACTTCCGGCTCCCCTCTCCATCCCTTCCTAAGCTCTGCAGTCAGGGCCCAGCCTATAGCCCGAGAAGCCCCCAGCCCCCCCACATGAGCACAGAGCACAGCAGGGTCAGCTGCTGCCCCCAAGCCACCCCCAGGGGAACAGCCATCCCGCTTCTGGCCCACGTCCTTCCCTTTCAATAGCATGTGTGAAGAAGCAATTGGTACCAGAAAGAATCCATGGAAAGAGGTAGTCCCGGGTGAGACAGCCCAGGCTGCTAATGGAAGAGGCAGCTCCTACCCCTTCCATCAAAGCCTTGGAATCCAGAACTGCAAAGGCCCCAGGGAGGAAGTAAAAGGAAGCCGAGTTGCTAAGTGGCCTGCTCCCAGCCCCCGCTGCAGATGCCTGGTTGGCTGGATAGAGGGGAGGCCAGCAGAGGAATGATAATAACCATCCCTCACATCTGGACAGCCTTTTCACACACCACTAACTGGCTCTCCACTCCTCCTCTTGTCTCAGCCACACAAAAGGGTCATTATCCCCATTGGCCAGATGGAGGCTCAGAGAGGGCAAGAAACCTGCGTAAGGTTGCCCAGCAAGTCAGCAGTGATGGTAGGTGCCATTCTGCATTCCAGGATTCCACATCCCGTGCACATGCCCTTCGCTTTCTGCCTTGCCTACAGGCCCAGGCCTAGGGCTTCTGAGCCCTGCCCTTGCCAGGGGGCAAAGGGCATGGGCATCCAGGCTGGGAGGGACTGTGAGAGAACAACAGGGTCAGGGGTAGGGAGGGTGCTGAGGGCCAACTTGACAAAATGAGGAAGTCTACCCCTTTCCTCAGTTTCCCTCACTGCCCTCTCCTCTGAAGAACTTTCTTTAGCATTTCTTTTAGAACAGATCTGCTGGCCACACATTCGCTTAGTTTTCCTTCATCTGAGAATGTCTTTATTTCCACTTCACTCTTGAAGGATATTTTCACTGGAGACTGAATTTGGGGTTGACAGTTCTTTCCTTCTGGAATTTTAGAAATATGGTGGCACTTCCTTCTGGCCTCCACGGTTTTGGGTGAGAACTCCACCATCATCTATGTCCAGGTCTCTTCTGACTCCAAGGACCTGCTCAAAAGGTGGCGAGGTGAGGAGAAGAAAGAACTCTGGGGACTGAGAGGTGAACCACAGCTCCACCACTTCTGAGCTGAGGGGCAGTGGATGAGTCCCCTCACCACTGTGAAGCTTAGCTTTGCCCCTGTTGCCATGAGAACGTGCCAGGAGAACGGATGTCATACTAAGGGCCTCTCTTGTGGGCCTGACGCTCTCCGTGTCTCTGAGAATGATCAGACTCCCCAGGAGGGCGAGTTCCTGGTGAAGAGGAAAGAAAGAGACCCTACGGAGATGCCCTCTGGCCCTGCCTGCCCATGGGGGAGGTGGCCTGAGTTCTGCACCTTTTGCCTCCAACACGTGTACCTGCCCTGGCCCAGCCTAGCTTGCTGAGGCAGGGCGTTCTTAGGTTGTTTCTGGGTTACCAGCCCAGCTCCCCAGTCCTGATCAACTTGGAAGAGCCCCTCATTCCCTCTCACTCAGGTCATTGCAAAGTCCCCCTTCAGTGGGGATGGGGCAACCTTCAGGACCACCCGATGTCTCTCCCTCCCCACACCCTACAATATACTTCAACTGCTGGGTCTCCCCACATGCTCCCATGTTCTTTCAGGCCTCTATTGTGTTTCCTCTGCCTGGCAAGTCCTTTCTCCCTTGTCCAATTGGCACGGCCTTACAGGAAGCAATACTAGCCCTTACTTCACCTCTCTATGCCTCAGTTTTCTCGTCTGTATGTTGGGGATATTAATAAAACCTACCTCATACAGTTGTTGTGAGGATTAAACAAGCTACTCCTTGTGAAAAACTTTGAACAATGTTTGGCCCATAGTAAGCACTCCATAAACATTAACTCATTCTTATAATTATCAATGACACTATTATAGTATAGTGATGAAGTACACAGACTCTAGAACCAGACTGCCTGTGTTCAAATCCCAGCTCCAGTGCTAGCTGTGTCACCGCAATCATGTCACTAAACCTCAATGTGCTTCACTTTTGAAACGGGGGGGAGGGCATCATAATGGGTCCCACTTCATAGGGTTGTCACAAGGATCAAATAAGACAACATACGTGAGCACTTATCATAAAGCCTGGAACATAGTAAGCTCTCAATAAATGTTTGCTATTATTTTGATGATAATCATCATCATTTCAGCTTTCTTCCTTTTCAGAGAAGAAGCAGGTACTCCTGGGGGAGGTTTCCACTGGAACTGATGCTAGGGAGGTCCACCCATGGACCCATGCAACTCTTGGGCCATGTCAGCCTCCTGGTTCTGACTAGGAGACGCTCTCATGAGATTTCCCACCTCTGCGATTTTGTGGACCTGTTCTCTATGCCTAAACTGCCCTCTGCCTTGACCCAGCTCCAAGGCCCTGACTTTGGGAAGCCTCCCCCAGTTCTTGCATGTCAACGGAGTGCAGGAATCCTCCAGGGCACCGCTGACATGCCCTCTGAAGCTCCAGCAGCACGTTGCCCTGGGCCTGCCTCAGGTGGAGTTAGTTCTGCACTAGAGCCCTAGGTTCGAGTCCTGGCTCTGCCCCTTAACTTGCTGCGTGACCTTGAGTCAGTCCTTTTTCATTTCTGGGCCTCCTTTTTCTACTGTAACATGAGAAGCATGGCCCAGATGGTACCTAAGGCATCTCCCAGATGGGTAAGTCCTAAAATCGACTCCCCGAAGTCGTCCCAGGGCTGAGCTAGCCCAGTGCCTGACACTGAATGTGGGATGAGTTGAATCAGATGGAAGTGAAGTGGAGTGATTATAGAAACACAGACAAATGCCCCAACCTGGTGCCCAACCCCTGACCCCTGCCTACTCCGTGGCCTAGCCCTTTAGCTATCCCTGGCTGCCTGGCTCCCTGACCTCTGTAACTTAGGGGTCGAGAGCAGAGCTTGGCTTCTGCCTGGAGGCAGGAGGGCTGGGGCTCCAGCAGGAATGTTCCGGGGTTTATTTTGGTGCTCTAAATTGGAAGGCTGGAGGCTCTAATTTAGCCCTCCATGCCTGGAGCAGGAGCCCAGGCTGGGGTGGCCAGCCTCGCTGCCAAGCATGAGCCCCCCACCAGACCGCAGGCCAACCTCAGAGCTGCCTGTGGCCAGCCCTGCATAGCAACACCCTAGACAACAAAGGCCCCCTAACCCTCCTCCTCTAGCGGCGACCGTGGCAGTGGCTACTGTTGCTCTGGGGCTCAGCGGGTTGGGTCCCAGAACACGTGGGGTGGCTGACAGAACACTAGGAAGGCACAGACAATCCCGGTGCCCACACTGGGCAACCCCCCCTCAGAGAACCTTGGCAGGGCCGCATGAGCTGCCCCACACACTGAGAAGTGTGGCCAATGGAAACTAAGGCTGAGGGCCTAGAGGGTCACTAGGCTTTGAGAGAAGGGCCAGCTGTTTTCCATCTTCACTGAGGGCCAAGGGAGAGGAAACAGGCAGGGAAAACAGCAAGGAGGACTGCGGGTTCAAAAGATTAGCCTTCCGTCCTAGGCAACTGTGGAGAGGTGATTGGACCTCCAGCTACCCCTGCAACCCACCCTCCACCCTGCCAGCAGAGGCGTCTTGCCAGCAAAGACTTGATCAGATTCTTTCTTTAATTAAAACATTTCGATGGCTCCCTGCAGGAGAAAGTCCAGCCCTCCATTCAAGAGTTAAGGCCCTTCACCCTGCGATCCCAGCCTACCTTTCTACATTGCTCCCCACACCTCTCCCCACCCTACCCCCGTACAACATGGCCACTCCAGCTGCTGGGCATTCCCCAGATTCTCCCATGCTCTTTCAGGCCTCCATTTCCTTCCCTTTGCTGGGAATGCTGGTAAATCCTTTCTCTCTTGTCCACTGGGCAAATTCTTCCTTATTATTGAAGCTCCAGCACAAATGTTTCCTACTCTGGTACAAAGTTAACTGTTCCTTCTTCTGTGCTTCCACAGCATTACCATCAGACCTTTATTCATTCAGCCAGCCTTTACTGAGCATTTACTAGATGCCAAACACTGTTCTAGGCACCGGGGATACAACGATTAAAAACGATAAGTCGGGCTTCCCTGGTGGCGCAGTGGTTGAGAGTCCGCCTGCCGATGCAGGGGACACGGGTTCGTGCCCCGGACTGGGGAGATCCCGCGTGCCGTGGAGCGGCTGGGCCCGTGAGCCATGGCCTGGGCCTGCGCGTCCAGAGCCTGTGCTCCGCAACGGGGGAGGCCACAGCAGTGAGAGGCCCGCGTACCGCAAAAAAAAAAAAACAAAAAAAACGGTAAGTCACAGACCCTGCCCTCGTGGAGCTTACATGCAGAGGAGACAGACAGCAAATAAGTAATCAAATTCATAAGATAATTTCAGAAAGTGAGATGTACAGGGTGTGCTGGTAAATGTTTAACAGCCAGCTCTGGAGGGGGAGAGTCCTGACCTGCAGTGTCTGCTGATTTCTGTGGTATAAATATTCCCATCGTGGCTGATTCCAAGTGACCAATGTGAAATCACTGAACACTGAGTTGGGAAGGGTCAGTGACAGGCAACTTCAGCACATTGGTGGTGCATGGCAAGAATAAAAGGAAACAAGCTAACAGAAGAGAGAGTAACTGGGACACAGAGGTGGTAGAAGTTACTAGATTAGATTAGGTGAGGGGGTGAATACTGGAAGGAGTCTCTGAAGAGGTGACATTTAGGGGGTGACCTGAATGACCAGGAGCCAGCCAGGCAGACATCTGGGGGAAGCTCTTGGCACATTCGATTTTTAAAAATACTTTTTCTATTGAGGTGTAATTTACATACAATCAAATGCACTGATCTTAAGTGTTACAGTTCCATGAATTTTTACATATGAAGCAACCTAGGTAACTAATACCTAGATGGGGAGGTAGAACATTTCCAGCACCCCAGAAGGCTCCGGCCTCCTCCCCATCAGTAATCCCCACTCCTGCCCTAAGAGTAACTACTATTTTGACTTCTATCTCCATGGATCAGTTCTGCCAGTTCTTGAAGCTCGTACAAATGGAATATGAATGTGGCATTCTATAGTATGTTCTTTTTCGCGTTTGACTTCTTTCACTCAACATAATGTCCAGGAGATTCACCCAGTAGACTGTTCTTTTTCATTGCTGTGCAGTGTTCCATCATGCGAATATGCCCTGGTACATTCAATTATAATGATCTGTGTCCCCTCAAGTCTGAGAGATGGTCACATAAAATGGCCAAAACAGGCTGGGTGGGCTTTGGGGTCTGACTGATATAGGCTCAGCCACTCTGGAGCTGGGGGACTTGCAGTAAGAAAGTCTTTTCTAGATACATGAACCTCAGTGTTCATTGCAGCACTATTTACAATAGCCAATACATGGAAGCAACCTAAATGTCCACCAACAGATGAATGGATAAACAAGATGTGGCATATATACATATATATATATATATAATGGAATACTACTTAGCCATGAAAAAGAATGAAATAATACCATTTGCAGCAACATGGAGGGACCTAAAGATTATCATACTAAGTGAAATAAGTCAGAGAGACAAATATCATATGCTATCAATTAAATGTGGAATCTGAAAAAAATGATACAGATGAACTTATTTACATAACAGAAACAAACTCACAGACTTATAAAACAAACTTATGGTTACCAAAGGGGAAAGCGGGAGAAGGGATAAATTAGGAGTTTGGGATTAACAGATACAAACTACTATATATAAAGTAGATAAACAACGAGGACTTACTGTATAGTATAGGGAATTATATTCAATATCTTGTAATAACCTATAATGGAAAATATTCTGAAAAAGAATATATATATATATATATATATATATATTATATATGTATAACCGAATCACTTTCCTGTACAGCAGAAACTAACACAACATTGTAAATCAACTATACTTCAATAAAAATAAAAGTTCTTTCTGCCTTTCTACCTGCTAAACGGAGAGGATAATAGCAACTCTTACGGGTGTGGCTAAGAGTTGAGGAGATGATACATGGCAAGCTCTTAGTGGAGGCCCTGCTACTGGTGGGGTCTGCTTGAGGACTCTCTGGGTGCCTTCCCTTCCTTAGCCTGTGTGTGTGTGGGTGTGTGTGGGGGGGTGTGTGGCTGTGTTTTGTGCTGTGAAAAGGCTTCTGAGATTGCTTTGGGGATGGCTGGTGTAAGGCACGGTTTTGAGGGGTCAGAGGTACCTCCACTGCCTAGAGGTGCCTGATATTTGAGGTGCCTCCCCACCAGGCAGGGCCAGGATGGATGGGGGGAAAGAAAGAGGCGAGGGGCTCCTGACCCCCGCCAGTGCCCAGGGACAGGCAGGAGCTCAGGGAATTCAGTGTGCAGTCTCGGCTCCTTCTCTCCACTATGCTTTGGGAGGGGGTGGCCGGGCAGGGATCATTTTCTCCACTTTACAGTTGCAGGAACCAAGGCTCCGAGAAGTAAGTTAACCAAGGTCACATAACCTGGCAAGTGTTGGAAGAGAGATTCAAACCTGGATGTGTTTGACTCAAAGCCAGTGGGTTGAGGGCATCTCGTGAGTGTCCAGGCCAGGGAACTTGAGGGTGCCGAGCCAGCGTCAGGAAGACAGACAAGCTGGGCAAGTAGGTTGGAGCTTTGGCCCGGAGGAGGGCCTTGGGCCTGGTGCCTCGCACAGCAGAGGGGGTTACCTGGGGAGCTCCTGCCAATACGTCCTGCATAACGGGGCTCACCTACACATCACAGCCTTTCTTCTCCCTCTACTTCCCAGAGGAGAGAGTAGGCTAGAGAGGAGGAGCGCCTAATGGGAAACATGTGTCCTCAACATTCCAGCTGCAGCTTCCTGCCTGCTGCTCCCCTTGCTTCGCCACCAGCTCGTGCCCACGTATGGCCTTGGCCTTGGTACTGACACCTCGGACCCTCCTCCACCCCCAATTGGGCCTCCTAGGCCTCGAAGGCCAATCCTTCTGCATGACAGACCTTTTGCCTTCATTCACACTGTACCCCTCTCTTTCCCTGACCCTTGGGAGTGCCATTCGGGCAAGTGCAGGGACAGGTGGGGAGCCCTATACATGGCACAAGAACATGTGGCTGCCTGTTCCAGTTCCGCGGCAGGTTCCCTGCACGTGGCAGGGCCAGACCCTTCCCTTTGCCTCTTTCCTTATCTGTACAATGGGCTTGTCTCCGAGGGCCTTGTCAGTTCTGGGTTTCTCACTGGGCAGCAGTGGCCGAGCATCTCCAGGGACCCATTTCCCTGATGGAGAGAAGCATCACTGACTCCAGCTTGGGGTTGAGAGCAGAGCCCTGGAGAGAGAGAAGAGACTGATTGGATTCTGCTGAGGATGGAGGGCTTCTGGGCATAAGGGGGGCTGGGATCTGGTCACTCTGGGCCCCCTTCCCTGTGACTCCTTACTCAACATTCACTAAACAAAGTATTATGGAACGGCAGCTCTGGTCCAGGTGACCGGCTGGGTGCTGGGGATACAGCAGTGGGCAAGGCAGACGTGGTCCCTGCCCCGGAGAAATTGCAACAGCCCCCTGGGTCCTCAATTACAGCTTAAAATCCCATCGGTAGCATCACCTCTCATCCCTGAAGAAACTTGGGGCCTAATTGTCCAAGGCTATATGGATAGTTAAAACCTAAGACAGGGCTCAAACCCAGAGTCCCTGACCACCACCACCTCACCACGCCCCCTTGCCCAAACTCTTCGCCCTCAAATCTTAGCCTCATTGGCTGATCTGGAAAGCACTTTAATCATGCCTAAGAGCCTGGAGATTTACAGAGGAAGCCTTGACTGGGTGCAGCCCAGCCCACTGGAAAGGCGCCTCGGTGTGGAAATCCTCCCCGCTGGCCGCAGGCAGGACTCCCGGCTCCCCTCCTCCGATCCCCCACTGCACTGTGTTCGTCCTTGCTGGTGCAGCAGGGATTGCAGACCACCTCCTTTCATCATTTATTTGGATATCTGTCTCCTACACTGCACTGAGGGGCTCCTTGAAGGCAGCGCCTGTGTCTTGTCTATCTCTGAATCTCTGGGGCCTGGACCAAGCAGACAGAGAAGCAATTCAGTGGGTGCCTGTGGCATGGAATCGACTATTTTGCTCCCTAAGTATGGATTCTTCTAGGTACTATGCCCTTGACGCGTAAGCTCTGGAGGCAGGGGGCTTGGGTTTGCACTGTGGTCCCATTACTCACTCACCACAACTTTGGACCAATGACTTAACCTTGCCTTGCCTTGCTCGTTGGTAAAGTGGGGATGCTTGTAGGACCGACTTCACGGGGTTGCTGGGATGCACCCCAAATAGTATCTGGTGCATAGCAAGTGCTCACTATATGTTCACTACTGCAACCATTACTGCTACCATTGAAAGTAAAGGATGTAGAAGGCTCTTTCCTGTACAGGCTGCCAGAAATGGATATTCCTCATATATGACCGGCTGAAGGCTGGACACTAGCCTAGCTCTCCCCAAACTTCCTCCTGCTTAGGAATCACCTGGGGATCTTATGAAAATGCATATTCCGACTCAGCAGGTCTGGGATGTGGTGCCAGAGACTGCATTTCTAACAAGCTCCCAGGTAGCCCTGATGCTGCTGGTCCAGGGACCACACTTTGAGGAGCCCTCGCCAATATTAACTACCAGGGAGATGTACCATCTACTGAAAAGCCAGTGTCAGGCCCTGTGCTAAATGCTCCATGTGGATTATCTCACTGAATCCCTGCAACAGCCCTGATAGGTATGTATTGGCGTCCCTACTTTACAGATGAGAAAGCTGAGACTCAGAGAAATCAAGTGACTTTCCAAAGGGCCCATAGCTTGGCAGTGGCAGAGGCAGGATTTTAACTCAGACCAGGCTGACTTCTAAGCCCCATTGTTTCCCTTTCTGGCAAACAGCCTTCTTGTGGCCTTGCATTCCTTAGAGGATGTCTGTCCCACGGAGAGAGGACTGCAACACAGAACTCAAACCAAGTGGCAGCAAAAGCCACTCCGCAGGAACAGATCTTGAGTGTATCCAAAGTATTTGCCTGGCCCCCATGAGCCTGATAAGCAGGCAGGGCAGGGACTTCGATCCCAGTTAATGCTGGTAAGGACTGAGAGAGCTTTCAGAGTAGGTGTGAGGGCAGGTGGGAGGCTAGGGGATGGCCCACTGGCTACCCAGGCCTAGCTTCCCCTTGGTGGGGCCCCATGACCCAGGAGCTGTTCCTCATCACTGAAGGCTCAAGACTCCGTCAAGTTTACCAGACTGGGGGCAACTGACTGCCACTGGCCCAAAGCCCAAGATTCTGAGGTCTCAACCAGAAGATCTTTTTATGAGCTTGGGGTAAAACAACAAATCATCAAGGAGACACTGTGTTCTCCTTGGCTTTGTATCATAAGGTAAGGCCACAGCTGAGGCAGAGGCAGCCTGATGCTTCTGGTAGCTCCATGGCTCAGGGCCACCCTGTCCCAGCCAAGCCTGGAGACACCCTCATACCTTCGAACTCCCTGATCACCTCTATTCTCATCCCCAGCCAGGCCCATGGAAACCTTTTGTTCACACAGGGCATAATACAATGAATGTGTGCTACCTTCTTGGGTCTTTCCTAGGTCTCCTAACCTGGGACCATGGACCTGTAGCATGTCTGAGAGATGAGTTTCTAGGGTCTGAGAATGTGCTAGAATTATAGGCCAGACTGTGTGTGGATGTGTTTTCTGGGGTGGCTATCCATAGCTTTCATCTCCTCGTGTAGCAAGTATTGATTGAATACATTCTCTGTGCAGGGCATTGAGTTAGCTAGGCACTAGAGATACAATGATGAGTGAGACAGATGCCTGCCTCCAGGGAGCTTCCAGTCCAGGGGGAGTCAATGAATGAGTAAGCAAACCAAAAATATCCTCACATGAGAACAGCTGGGGCCTGGACTCTGCCTAGTCCCGTGTCATTCACTCCATAAATTGGCACTGCTAACAGTTTTGAAGGAATACCTGAATGAAGCCCAGGGAGAGGGTGGGGGCAGGGCTTGTCCAAGGTCATACAGAGAATCAGTCGCAGAACATCAAACAGATGCCTGGGCTTCAGGGCTCTTGGTGTGGGGCACTGACTGCCACATGCATGTAGCATTGAAGTGGGCACAGGGCCCATGGAGCTGCTTTGGTCCTGGGATCTCTGGGCTTGACACATTTGTTTTATGGCCAGTAAAGCCACTCCCACCTCTATCCCCATTCTTAGTTCATCCATTTCCAAGGCCGACTGTCCATGGGGGAACCTCACCCCTCACCCCTCTCACCCCACAGGCAGCTGTTCTCCTTCTAGCCTGCTGGGTGGGCTCTGGACCTTCCTGGGGCCTCATTCCCTGAGAAAGTCCAGCTGGCGGGCCCAGCTGGGGGTTTGAGGGAGGATGGGGCCCATCTGGAGGGGCCTTGGAGTGAGCCAGAGGGGCCAGCAGGGAGGGAGAGCCCCTTGGGAACAGAGCCTGGACTGGGAGAACTCTCTCAGAAAGGCACAAAGAAGAAAAGGAAATGCCATGGTATCTGGGTTGACACTCATGACAGTCTTCTGAGGCCTGAAAGAATATTGAGAGGGCCCCTTCTCTCTCTCCAGGATGCATTTCATCTGTTTGAATCTGTGTGAATATCTCCAGTTTTCAAAGGCTCTTGGCTGGCAATGGACCACTCACCTGCCCACCACTCCTTGGCACCATTCTCTTTCTTCTCTGGTGGCTACTGTGTCCTGGTCACTGGGCAATGTCTGAGGAGAGGGGAGGAGTGAACCCGTAGCTGAAGAAGTCCTCTCTCTGCTTGGAAGGCCTTCAGTCTCATGGGGGAAATAAAGCCTAAATGGTTTGCTCCAATACACCATGGTCAGTGCTTTGGGTCTTCTGAGGAGGGAGAGAGTAAGTCTGTGGATGGCAGGGCTGGGAAAGCAAGGAAAGGACTCACAGAAGAGACATGCACAAGAGGGGAAAAGCTCTATGAGGGGAAAAGCTCTATGGGCAGAAGGCCCTCTCTGGCCTCCAAGGGCTGGTCTGAGCTGCTCAAATCCCCATGTGATGCTCAAGCCCCTTCTACCATATTCCATCCAAATGCTTGACCCGTCTCTGCTTTCCTACTTCCTGAGGCGGGAAGCTCATTCACTTGCAAGAAAGAGATCATCTTAAAATAGCCCTCACCCTAAGAAAGTTCTTTCTTGAGTTGGGCTGAACTTTGTCTCCCTGTGGCTTCTGCCCAAGGGTCACAGCACTGCTGCCTGAGGCCACCTAGACTCTGTCTTCTCCCTCTGCTCTAAAATAGTCCCTCAGAGGTCTGAAGCATCCCCATCACCAAAACCCCTGAGTTTTCTCCAAGCCAAACAGCTCATTCCATTCTTCCCCTGAGGCCAGAGTTCCAGCTTCCTCTCCAGTCTGCTTTTGCCTCCCTGCCCACGCTCCAGTAGGTCTGCGGCACCCTTAATATGTGGGCCCAGAGCTGACAACATATTCCAGGGCAGTCTGCCACCTCCTTTTTCTAGAAACGTCTATGCTCCCTATGGATGCAGCCTAAGCCTCCTTGGACTTATTTAGGAGCAGACCTCCTCACTCTGCTTCCAGCCCTCTCGCCTGTTCCCTCTGGCCAGCCTGCATCTGAGGACTGGGTTTTAGGATCCAAGAGTAAAAGATCTGACATTTCTCCCTGTCGTATCTGCTTTGTATGCTTCAGCCCCTCCTTCTTGTCCATCAGGACGAGACTCTGAAAGTTGATGAAATTAGCTCCCCCATCTATAGTTGGACCCATGCTCCAAACCTGATCAATGAGCAGCTATGTCTACACATGTGCCACCAGGCACCTGTCTCTGTAAATTCACCCTGAAAGCCCTTGTCAGATGTCTGGAAGTGACAAGTCAGCACCCCTCACACTGTCCCGTGATCCCAGGAGCCTGAAGGAGTACATCCAGGAGTTGATGGTGGACCCATGGGCAGAAGAGGCAGGATGCCAAGCACTCTGCCTGGCCAGCCATCAGCCAGCCAACTTTTCCAGAGGCTTGTTTCAGGCTCTGAGTGCGATGGGGGTGCTGCAGAGCACATTTGGAGACACCAGACACTGCCTCTACCCTCTGGGAGCTTCCAGTCTCACAAGGAGAAAGACCAGGTGGGCTCCTAATGTGATGGAGTAGGCTGAATAATGTTCCCCAAAGATATCAGGTCCTAATCACTGGAACTTGTAAGTGTTCCCTTATTTGGAAAACGGGTCTTTGCAGATGCCGTTAAGGATTTTGAGATAAGGAGATTATCCTGAATCACCTGGGTGGACCCTAAATGCAATTACACTCTAAGAAGGAGGTATCCATATAAGAGGGAGGTGGAGGAAGATTTGACACAGACAGAAAAAGAGGAGAAGGTCATTTGACCATGGAGGCAGAGATAAGAGTAATGCGGCCACAAGCCAAGGAATGCTGAGGGCCAGGAAACTAATATAGTCAATGAGAGAGATGAGCAGGCAAGTGAGGGGGCCCAGACCAAGACCAGGGAAAGCTGGGAAACTGGTGGCTGCAAATCTCAGGCAAGGGTTCATGGAAGAGGTAGGCCTGGAGCTGGGGCCGCAAGAGCAGTGGTAGGAGGAGATGGGCAGAGTGGGGAGACGGGGCTCTCTGGGCTGTGGAAATGGAACAGATCAGGCCCACTAAGACCAGAGACACTGCAGCTGCAGGAGAGAAAGGGGTCGGTGTGTGTGTGTGTGTGTGTGAAAAGGCCACATCCTGCCAAGTTGCCACTTCACCTTCCTCCAGGGGGGAGATGGGCGGTGCCCTCATCGCCAGGCGGGTGGCCCCGTGCCAGGCTGGCAGAAGCCTAAACATGGGGTTTCAGGCCCAGCACCACCACAGACCAGTGCCTGCTGACTCCCTGAGCTTCAGTCTCACAGTTGATAAGATGGGAAGGCTAATATGGGCAACACTTCCAAGGACATTTTCTCCTTTTCCAGTTTCCCTTTGTTGCCTGAAGTCTTCTCTTCTACGAGATATTAACAGGCAAGAATAGGCTGCTTCTCTTTACGCGAAAGGATCCAAGGGGGGACAGAAATACTAAGACCCCCCTCCCCACTTTGAGATGCGGTGACGTTTGGGCAAGATAGTCGGCCGCTCTGATTCCATGCTCCACAAAGGCCAGTGCCCTGTGGGCTTGCTTCCAAGAGCCCCCGCAGCCAGAGCAGGTGCCCTCCCTCTCCAGAGGGCCCGTTTTCCGTCTGAAGCTCCTCTCTCCTGACCACCGCCAGCCCATCTCCCAGGCAGCCACGGGAAGGCGTGGAGGAGAGCCGAGTGTGGCTATTTATAACGGGGGATGTGATAAACACTTCGAAGAGATATTTCCCAATAGACCAAATTCAACGGAGATTACATAAGCAATTAGATCTTCTGAGCTCCCTGCTATCTTCTTGCACTGAGGCTGCCCAAAACGTGTGTGAACAAGTCTTTCTTTATAGTCAGGCATTTATACTTTACAAGGATGTAAGTTGAAATGTTTCAGGTGGGCAAGCCAATCCCAGCACCCCCCCCATCCCACCATCCCCCTCCAGCCGCCCTGGGTGGTGGTGGAGGGGTCCTCAGGGCCTCTCCTTCTCTGCAGCCAGGTGATCCTGGGCGAGCTCCGGCATGTCTCTGGCTCTCTCTGCACTTCAGTTTCCCCTTCTGTACAATGGGGACAACAATGCCTGGCCCCCAGGCTGGCATGAGAATCCTGTGAGAAACTGTCTGAAAGCTCTCAGCCTGGCCTGCAGTAGGTACTCAAGCCACCTTGGATCCCAGGATCCCTTTCTCCTCTCTGGCCCACAAGAGGGAGGGAGTTTTTGGCTCCTGGTTCATCTGGCCTCCCCTCCTTCATCCCACCTCCCTCTCACACCACGCTTCCCCCAAGTGCAAACGCTTTCTTTCTAATTTATTAGGCTGTTAATGGGCCTGAACAGTGGTAATTGTCTCTTGCCAAGGGTGAAAGCTATCTGCTCTCAACCAAGGCTCATGCCTCTCCCTTCCTCCTGGTCCAAGTGCCAAGACCTGCTGATCCCCAGTGCTGGCCCTTCCCACCACAGCAGAATCTTTTGTCTGTAAAAAGGCCCAGAACCGACTCCCCCAAAGCTTTAGAGCTGGTAGCCCCTGGATCCCGGCCCTCACTACTCTGGCTGTCATAACCTGGCACACATGGCCCCAGCGGGCATGCCTGCCCACTTTGTCCAGGGGGACTGGGCAGAACGAATGGCTGGTGGAGCCGGAGGTAGCTGGGGAGGGGAGGGGAGGCCCAGCCCCAATTGTCCCTCCACCAACTCCAGCCGCTCTCTCTACACACCCAAAGCTCCTGCCACCCCCAGCCACTCACCCTGCTCTTCCCATCTCCAGGCTTCTACCCACGCTGTTCCCTCCCACTCTGC
Organism: Mesoplodon bidens; assembly: GCF_964165515.1. Lineage (NCBI taxonomy): Eukaryota > Metazoa > Chordata > Mammalia > Artiodactyla > Ziphiidae > Mesoplodon > Mesoplodon bidens. The sequence goes on along the minus strand of NC_138163.1, from coordinate 83,680,184 downwards.
TCCATCTCCAGGTGAAAGATCCCCACTCATCTTTCAAGGTCCAGTCCAAGTACTTCCCACTCTGTGAAGGAAACCCTCGCCAAGGCCTGCATTCCCAGGGACTCATGTGCCACCCGCTCCTGGTGTGAGAGTAAGCCGGGGTCTGGGCTCTCTCTGGTCCCCTGTGGCCAGCCTGGAGCCTAGCCCAGAGGAGATGCCCTGGGGCTTTTTGCCCAGTGTAATGGAATCGAACAGTAGCAGCAGGGTGGTCAGTACCGAGGACAGTGAGGCAAGTGGCATCTCCTCCCCAAGACCAAGCAGAGACTGACCAGGGAAGGGGGGGGACCTTCCAGTAGAGGAAACAGGCAGCAGGGAGCAGGGAGTCAGACGCCATCAGAGGACGCTTGAAGAAGAGACAGCTAATGGGCAACTCGAAGCGTATTCAGCAAGCACTTAAAGAGGCTTATCAGGGGCTCCAGGAATACTTCTGCTATGCATGTGGCATGGGATCTGTTCTAATGTGGGGGATAGAAAACAGGCCTTGGAATCAGGAAACCACTACGCAACCAGCTGTGTGATCTTGGCTGAGTCACCTGGCCTCTCCAAGCCTCAGTTTCTTCATCTGTACAATGGGTATAGGAATCCTTTACCTCACAGGGCTGTTGCAAGAAGTAAATGACATAACATGAGGACTAGGTGAGAGCTCCTGTGTACAAGTGCTTGGCATTCCTTAGGCATCCCAATAAACTACCACTTCTTTCTCCTACCTGTACCCCTGGGAATTCATAGTCTGTCTGGGGGCCTCATCCAGCAGAACCCCAGCAGTAGTAAGTGTTGAGGGTCTCAGAGTTGAGTAATGTGTTCTTAAAGGGACATCTTATGCGAAGGACAGAGTACAAAGGAACAAGGTTAAATGATGCAGCACAGCTGTAGTTTAGACATTAGGAAGAATTCCCAGATGATGAGGACTTAGAACCAAGAAAGCTTTAGAGAAGAGGCATCCTCTAAAAACTTGACATCTGAGCCAAGACCTGGATAGCATGAAGGAATCAACCATGAGAAGAACTGGGGGAAAAGTGTTCCAAACAGAGGGAACAACAAGTGCAAAGGCCCTGAGGCAGGAATCAGCTTTGTGGGGTCAAGGCACAGAAGAGGTGAGTGCAACTGGAACAAAGTAAGAAGAAAGTGATCCCAGATGGAGCCAGAGGAGTCCGTAGGGCCCAGACTCTGAAGAGCCTTATAGGCCACGAGTAAGGACTTCGCATTTACTCTGAGTGACATGGGAAGCCCGGGGAGGGTTCTGAGCAGAGAAGCGACATGACTGACTTAGGACTATAACAGATCACTCGGCTTTTGTGTGAATAACAGTTGGCAGGGGACAAAAATAGAAGCAGGGAAACCATGAGGAGGCTTCTGCAGTAATCCAGGCAAGAGGTGATAGTGGCCTGGGTTGGGGCGGGTGGCAGTGGAGGGTATGGAGAAGTGGTCAGATCTGGGATTTATTCAGAGGTGAAGATGGCAGGACTTGCTAATGAATTGGAATAAGAAAGATCACGTATTTGGCATCTATTATTAGTGCAGCCAGCACCTCAGTGGATCCTCTTGACTGCCCTGTCAGGTCAAGCTGATTTACGTCCATTAGACTGAGGAGGAAACCTTAGGCTCAGAGAGGCAAGTGGCTTGCCCAAAGTCACACAGCAAGGAAGTGGCAGACTAGAAGTAGGAGCCGGGTCTGTGCGATTCCAAAATTGATGTGCTTTCCCCGACACCATGACTCAGGCCTGTGCTAGGCCAGGCCTTTGGATCACACTTTCCCAGATATCAGTTGTCTAAAGAGGAGTCTCCTGCCACTGCTATGTTCTAAACCTGGCCTTGAGCTCTGCTCTGCCCGCCTCATCCCCCCAGCCCCACCTCAGTCCTGAGACCAGCCACTTCTGCAGCTGAAGGGGGAGCAGCCTTAGTGGGTTCATCTGTAAAATGCAAGAGCAGCCCATTGCATCTATGGTGACATGATGAGTAAATGAGACATGAGATGAGGTGGCCAAAGCCCCCTGCCCAGAGCCTGGCATGCTGCCTTCCCTCCTCCCTCTTGGCCATGGGGACCACCTGCAGCCCAGATGCCCAGCAGGCTGCCCCTGGCTGCCCTGGTGTTCTCCCCCCCCGGCCTCCACACAGAAGCCAGCACCTCTGGGCAGGGCCCTGCCAGGCTCTCTCTCTCATTCTTACTGTCCATTCCTTGGGGCCCAGGCAGATGGGATGAGTCCTATCATGCCAAAAGGATGCAGAATAAAAAAGAAAACTTCATTTCCTCTGTCATGATGCTTTTTATCCCCACCAAAACCAAACATAACTGACACCCACTCTGTGGGGGGCCATGCAAGCGCCTCTGGGGAGACAGAGAGGCAGCAAAACATCCACCCCTGTCTCCCCATCCGCATCCCAAGCCTCCAAGTCTCCTCCCACAAAGGCTTAGGAACGCTCCACACTGAAAGGAAGCATTGGCTGGCTCTGTCATACTGCTCTTACAGTACGCTTGGGGAAACTCAGGCTCAGAGAGAAGGGACTTGGCCAAGAGCACGTAGCAGAAATGAAGACCAAGTCTTCAATCCCAGAAGTATGCTCTTGCCTGCAGAGCATGACTACGCCCCAGCCCGCACACGCCTGGCATGTGCGCAAGTGTGCCCCCTCTAGCCGCCACTATTCTATGCAAGGGCCCAGGCAAGGGGGCATGGGGGTTTCTATGTTCAGAGTCTCTCATAAGCGCCTGTCCCCAGGACAAGAGGCTCCATCCTGGGTCACCCCAAAGGAGAAGATTGTTCTCTGAGCTAGGTGGGCCCACAGCCCAGAAATACATGTCTTGCTGCCGACCTCTTTCATCAGCCACCCACCTCCCATCCTGGGGACTGGTGCCCCCCCGCCCAGGTTACCCGGCATACCCATTCCACACTCTCCTGGCAGCCCCATGGTTGACCCCAACCCAGGCCCCCTCCCAATGCAGCCAGGAAGAGCAGGAGGGCACACAGAGGCCATGAGGAAACTCGTGCTGAGCCAACCTTAGGGACCTCATATTGGCGAGCAAGAAAGAGGCCGTGGCCTCTGGGGGCAAGGGAGTCAGTGCAGGATTATGGGCTCCTCGCTCAGAAATGATTGGTCGTGACAAGCTCACTGCAGGAACAAAGCCATGTGAAATTGACCTCATCACCAGTGATCAGATCAGATTGTTTAGTGTGAGGGGAATGTGAGGGGGATGTTCAGCTGGGCGATGACCTAGTTAGGGCCTTAAAGAGGCAGAGCAGCTGCCCCACTCTGGGGAGGAGGAGGCAAGAGGCCTCCTGGGGGGAGGCCCCTGCTGAGCTGCAGGTGGAGGAAGGCCCGTTCCCAGGCAGGCTCCGGCCGGGACACAACAGGCTCCTCGAGCCCTCCAGCATCCCCAGAGGTCGTTTTAGAGGAGTAGGGCCTAGCCTTAGGGGACTGACAGACAGTGATAGAGGGGGCCAAGGCAGGAGCCAAGGGCAGAGTTTCCATACCTGTCCATGGAGAGCAACAAGATAGATCAGAAACTGGGGAAACCCTGAGGCAGACCTTAGGAAACAGGAGTGGTATTTATTTAATGATTTATTTCCTTGTTTGTTTGTTTACTATGTCTCAGGCACTATTCTAAATACGTATGTTACCTCAAGTAACCCTCAAAACAACCCTATGAGGTGGATGCTATTAGGATGCCCATTCTACAGATGAGCAAATTGAGAGTCAGAGGCGATGTCACGTGCCCAAGTTTACCAAACTGTTACGTGGCCACCTGGTCATGGAGTCTGCGCTTCTTCACAGCTACATTCTACAGCTTCTCGTCTGATGACAGGGTCGGCCAAATGTGGCAGGACAAATAAAGATGCAACTAGCAAGAGGTGGCCTGTGCTGCTGAGGCCTTTCTTTCCCATCAGGCCCAGGGGGCCCAGGGGCTGGGGCAGGGAAGAGGAGGCCTGTCAGGAACTTCAGGAACAGGTGCCTGCTTTCTCCTTGGATCCTGTTTCCTGACACTTGCCTGAGGAACGGAGGGGGAGGGGGAGGGAAGGGACATGTGGCCAGCCGGGCAGAGCAGGCCCCTTTCTGCCAAGCACCGCCTTAGGGAATATGACTCCTGCTGCCTGGGGGGTACAGGGGAGATGCCAGAATGGGGGGCAGGGCTTCTGGTGGGGCACATGGTGTTAACCCTTTCATCGGCGGTATGTGTGCAAAAAGCAGCATAGGGCCTGGTGGCACAGAGGAAGAAGACACCCATGAATGTGCGGCAAACAGCACAACCCACTAAGGGGAGGCCAGGGCAGCAGCTGCACCATGAAGGATCCTGGTCGGTTGCTGCGAAGAGTTCCAGGGAGGCCAGTAATCTCCTCTTGAGGGCTTGAGGCATAGAAGAGACCCCTGTCACCCCAAAGGGTTTAGAAGCACCTGAGGCCAGTACCTGAGTAGAATCTTGTATGGGGGGCTCCAGGGCTGCCAGCTCTGTTGGAAGCTGAGGGGTAGGCGTGGAACTGGTCTGCCAGTCCAGGCCCCTGCCTAGTTCCATGCAGGCTGAGGCATCTAGGCTGGCAGGACCTCACGACCTCAGTCTATTCTCCTGGGGGTATGTAGCTTAAAGGAACTCCTGCTGTTCCCTGGTGCCTGGGATGAGGGGGCTGACTGAATGCTCTGTGCCTCCCTTTCTTTAGGGCAACCAGCCTCGAGTGTGCCCCCGGGGCAGGCCTCTCAGCTCTCTGGCTCCCTTCCACCCAGTTCTGTGGGCACCTGGGATCTCTGGTCGAGCCCTCTGGGCCTCGGGCAGGGATGGGCTGGCCTATCTACTGCCCAGCCTGCTTTCCAGCTCCTACCTGCCTTCCCTATTTCCTCAGGCTGGGCCAGTTTCCATTTCGCCCCACCTTATCTCACACTGAATTTCTCAGATGTGGCCTGGTGGGGCTTCATTTGTGACCAGTGGCCCCTCCTTGGGATATTCCTGATACTCCTACCAACTCCCTCCCCAGTAGTTGCAACTACTCTAGGCTGCAAGGCCTCTCATTATTTTCTGGGAACCCACACTGAGAGGATTCAGGCCCCCAAGGACCTTACTTCTTTGGGGAGACTTCTGAAGGACTGTCCAAAGGCAGAGGGAGTCGGAGGACCACAGTTAGGATCGGTGGATGGCAGCCATAAGGTTAGAGATTTCAGTTCACTTCAGAGAAGGATTTCCTGTCAGGTTGAGCTGTTCTGCAAGAGAACAGCTATCTCAGGCCCTAGTGAGACCCCCGTCCCCAGAGGTGTGTAAGTAGAGGCTGGATGGACAACCATGAGAGATGCTATTGCAGACCAGTGAAAGAAGGGTGGGGCTATTCTATTCCTGGGTCTCCCTCTGTGTTTATTTTTGCGTTGTTGTGATCACTACAGACCCACAGGGGTGTTTGACCTCTGGTCAACTCTCCTCACCACAATATCCGTGCAAGTTCTCAAAGTTCAAGACAGAAACAACAAGGCTAAGAGCAAATCCAAGACATGACCAGAGAGGGAAAGAGAGGAGAAGAGAGTCAAGGAGAAAAGAAAAATAAGAGAGAGAGACAGACAGAGACAGAGTGGGGAGGACAAGGAAAGTGAGAGAGAGAGGAGAGACAGAGACAGGTGAAAAGGGGAGATAGAAATATATACATATATATATATATATATGTATATATATATGTATATATATATGTATATATATATATATATATATATGTATATATATATGTATATATATATATATATATATATATATATATATATATATATATATATATATATATATATATATACACACACACACACACACACCAAGCCAGAGGCAGGGAGAAAGTTGAGACAGAGAACTGGTCCTGGATTCATGCTCCTTTGTCTCTTCCAGCAGCTCCGGGGTTTCTGAAGAGCCTTATTCCCCAGCTAACCCTGTAACCCTACCCATGCCTTCAAAGGCAAGGGAGTGGCCCCCAGGGGCAGCTGTGCCTGCTGCATGGGTCAGGGCCTTGGAACACGCCTGAGGCCAGAGGACCCCTAGGTGAGACCTGGCCCAGGCCACCAGACATCTCCCTGCTGCACCTTTGGGCAGAGAGAGGCTTCTGCTGGGGCCCCAGTGGCTCCAGGACCTGGGCAGCCAGGAAAAGACTCTGGGGCGGGGGGCGGTCTCTGCCTTCACAGGCCTGCCACCCGTCAGAGGGAGCAGACTGGGGTTCTGGTGGCCCCGGATAGCAGAGCTGGGCCCCCAGGGTGGGATCCACCTCTGGGAGCATTCGGCTCAATTCTGGGAAGAACTTCAGAGCTGGCAGAGACCCTTCACAGGGGCCCGGGTGTGCAGAGGTGTGCACAGAGGCTAGTTGGTTGCCCACGGTGGTGGTGGTGGGAGCCTTGTGGGGGAGTGAGACCAGAGAAGTTCAAAGCCAGAGAGAGAATGACTGATTCTGTGATTCCCATGTCCTCAGCAGGCAACACATCTTTCCAGCCCAAAGGGGAGGATCCTGCTGTGTTACTTTAAATAGCTCAACTTTCTAATAAGGCTTTTATTCACATTTTTACATAGGAATATTTTCCATGGTTCTATCTTAAGAATTTGTATGTAGCTATGTAGTAATGTCTCTAGCCGTGTAACTATATATCTATAATATGTATGTATTTATGAATTTCTACATCTATCTGTATATCTCTATATCTCTGCATCTCCATATCTCTGTATCTAAGTAACTGTGTATCTATGCATTGATCTATCTCTTTGTTATGTATCTACATAGCTCTGTATCCAGCTGTGTCTCTCTCCCTTTATAAGAATGGCTGATGGAGATCCCGGAGAGTTTAGGACCCCTGCTTCCTGAGCTGCTCCTCTCCATGGCCACTGCCTGACCTCCCATCCCCTTTCCCACCAGACGGTGGCCATCCTGGGCCTGGGCCAAGTGGTTACCGTGAGGAAATTGGCTAAACTATGGACAGCCATCCTCTGAAGCCAGTAGCAGCTGCTTTGCTTGCATCTGTTGGGGGTGAGGAAGATGGGAGAGCAGGAATAGAGTCGTGGGGAAGTGGGGGGGGGCGCGATGTGGGAGCACGGGGAATGTGAGAGTGGCTCGCAGTCGTGAGTTTTAATTCTGGGAGGCAGAACATCACATGAGTAGCCTTCACTGGCATTCTCTTGCTGTGTGATCTAGGACGATGTCCTGCCCCTCTCAGGCCTTCAGTGTGCCCATCTACACCATGAGCGTCTTGAAGGGTCCTTCCGGAGCTGACACCCTTAACAGGGCAGTAGTCCCCACACTTCTAAATCATGGATTCCCATCACTAGAGCATTTTGAGCACAGCAACACAATATATCCACAGGGATTTATTTATACATAATGTAGTGGTTAAGAACACAGACTCTGGGGCCAGCCTGTGAATATGCATCCTGGCTCTTCCACTGGGTATATGGCTTGAGGTCTCTTGGCCTTAGTGGTCCCTGTAGAAAGAGGAGATAGGAGTTCTACTCATTGCCATCAAGTGGTTGTGAGGGTCTGGGACAGAGTACACAGATGCAGAGTATATAGATGTTGTTCTTACTGTACATGTATTACTTTGCTAATTGATGGTGTAGGCTACAAATTGCATGTCCAACGTCAAAACTGTTAAAGGATGAGGCAAAAAGAAATAAAATGCTCTCTATATTGCAATATTTTCTTCTCACTCCCCGATGGGTTGCTTAGGACACTTGGTATTGTCACTGTTCTAGAGTTTGCTTGTGATGCCTTCTCTGGTTTTCTACTAGGGAAGCATAAGTTTGAGGCTAGGCCCCCTAAGCTGACAAGCATGCCAACCTGGACCTGGGCCTGCCTCTCACCACGCAACCACTCCTAGATACACTGCATCTTTCCAGGACTCCTCTCCCACGGAGGGGCTAAAGGCCCAGAAGAGCCAGGTTTCCCCAGGCCCTGAGGACAAGCAAGGTCTGGGGGCCTCACACGTGGCCCACAGGCTCCGCTGCCCACACCCCAGGGTGTCCCCCCTCCCCGTTCTCCTCGGCCCAGAGCCTAGGGTCGAGGTGTAGCCTTTTCCTCACTCCCTCACCACAGCCGACGTTTCCACCACAGAGCAAGCAAGCCAAGTCCAGTGCTCATAGCCAGCACAGAATCGCTATTTCTTGGATGGGTAATAATGAGAGCTCGCCATTACTGAGCACACATGCACTTTCTTAAGTACTTTACCTCCATCGTCTCTTTGAATCTTCCCAGAGATCCTATGAAGCAAATGCTCTTCTTCCGATTTAACAGATGAGGACATCGCCAATCAGTGAGAGAGCAGGGAAACCAACTGCCAGCAGCCGGGCTGGAGAGCAGCCTCTTCACCTTGTGACAGTGAATGAACAAGTGAGGAAATGGTTTCCCTGTCCCCCTTCACGCTTTCCCAAGGCACCTGCTGTCCCCTTCCTGAATTCTGGGTTTGCTCTGACCCCCAGCCCCCCGCTTCCCCACCCTCTATCTCGTGGTGTTCAGCTCAGTGAGTCTGCACCCCGCCCCCGCCCCAGGCCCGGGGCTGCTGTACCCCCATCCCCGCTCCCCGCAGGACCCCCTCCTGAGAGCCCCGCCCCCGTGGGCCGCCGACCCGCAGGTAATCCCCTCCCCCCTTCCTGCCCCCGCAGCTCCAGCCCCTTCCAATTAGCCCAGTCTCGGATCCCCTCCGCTGGGAACGGCCGCCCCCCTCCTGCCCCCTTCCCCACTCCGCTCCCACGTGGGGAGCCCCGCTCCCAGGCCCCGCCGCCCTATTCAAGGCGCTCTCCTCCATTGTCTCCGCCTGCCACTCACGCAGGCCATTAGCATTTCTAAAGCCCACTTCTCCTGGTCGCCGCTTTGGCCTCAGCCAAAAAGGGGCTCACTTTGAAACAGAAGTTTGGGGAGAGGGTACTTCCTAGGCTACTAAAACAGCTTCCCTTTAGGCCCTCAACTCTCCAGGCCTCAACCTGCCTATAAAATGGGAAGAACTGCTCTCCCACATTTCGAGGCTTAGGACACCTGGAATTTCTCGGCTTCGAGAGTGGTTGAGAAATGGGGCAGCGTCCTGGGACCCCAATACAACTGCCTGTTCCTTCCCTTGGGTTTCTTGGGCCCTACCAATCTGGATCCTCCATTCCCCACCCACCCCCCACGTGCCAGGGGAGATATGGAGTTTTGTCAAAACTGGTTTTCCCTGCCCTAACCCAAGCGGTCTTTGTTACGGCCCTGGCAGGATGGGGCATGAATGGGGGTGACTTCTTTGCCCTGGCATCCGAAACCTCCCTAAGTAACTTGGGTGGAGAGACGGCGCCACCCAGTGGCTTCCTGGACTCTAAGCTAATCTTCTCGGGGGTGGGTTCTCACATACCTGGCTTCAGGGCCCCCAAGGAGGCGTCTCACCAGAGAAACCCTCTTTACTTGTGGGATTTCTTTTGCATTGGTTTAGCTGCTTCAGATCCAAGGCTAAATAAAGAGCCAGCGGTTAGAGTCCCAGCGGGCTTAGCTCAACCTCGGCCCCGCCCCCATCATTCCTTTGGGCTGGCAATGGCCCCTGCTCTAGGCTCTGTTGCCAATGGCCAGTACTTTCCCCTCCCTGGGCCTCACTTTTCTCCATCTGGAAAATGGCAGAATATTCCCTAGCCACCTTCTGCTTTTCCTGGTGGGCTGAAGAAATTCGTGGGGTGGGGAGAGGGTGTAGGTCTGAGAGCCAGCCTTCGAAGACAGCTGGCCACCTGGACCCCAAGAATAGGCTCTAGACCCATTCATACTTCCAATACCCGATCCCTAGCCTTCAGGCCCTGCCTGGAGACCCATCAGCTGCTGACCAGCCCCTAAGAATACCAGGAAAATGGGACCTACTCCTCCTCAATGCCTACTTTGGTTCTTACTCCCTGCTTCTACCCTCTTACTGCTTCCTCTCCCCTGCCCCTGCTTTTTTCCCTGTGGGCTACAGGATGCCTGTATTTCTCTTCAAGGCTGGTAGGGAGCAAAATAAGGCAAGAGTAACCCCTGTCTCCAATTAAAGTCCGCCACCCACCTCATTCCCCTCTGGGGCCCCTTCTGAGGCTGGTCTGGCTGAAGCAGGTGATGAGGGCAGAGGGGACCAATAATCAGCGCTAGAGACCCAGAGTGCGCTGTCTCCATCCTCCCTCCTGGCCTCCTCCTGTGGGCCCTCCCTCAGTGCAGGCGAGGCAGTGGGCTCCGAGGTCCCTCTGGCTTGGGGAGAGAGAGGAGGTGGATTAGGTCCCTAGTGTCTAGTGTCTGGAGAGAGCAGGGGAGAGGAGGACACTTGGTCAAGAAGGAAAGAGCAGAGGATGCTCAGCTGCAGTGTATAGCATGGCCTCTACGTGCGCTCCAACCTGGACTTTCTCCCAGTCAGGAGATGGAGAGAAAGAGCTGAGGGTAGTCCCAGCCACGTGGATCGGCAATACAAAGGGCAGGGCCCTGCTACCTGCTACCTAGGGCCTTTCTAGCTCTGCTCTGAGGAACTGTAGGGGGTCTGGGACCAATGGCTATGAGTGTGGGGTGCTGTATTCAAGGGGTGCCCCCCATCCCAGAAAAGCTCTACTTGATCTGTTTGTTTTTTTTTTTTTTTTTGCTGTACGCGGGCCTCTCACTGTTGTGGCCTCTCCCGTTGCGGAGCACAGGCTCCGGACGCGCAGGCCCAGCGGCCATGGCTCACGGGCCCAGCCGCTCCGCGGCATATGGGATCCTCCCAGACCGGGGCACGAACCCGTATCCCCTGCATCGGCAGGCGGACTCTCAACCACTGCGCCACCAGGGAGGCCTGATCTGTTTTTTTTTTATTACCACAGTTCCAGGTGAGATTTTGTCCAGAAAAATTATTCTGCCACTGAAAAAAAGTTTAAAAAACCCTGACCTGATGCATCCCTGCAGTTCACAAAGGGGGAAACTGAGGCCCAGAAAGGTAAATTGAGGTAGCCCTTGCACTTAGTATAGGACCCTACACCCACAGAGTCCCCAGTAAACATTTGAGAAAGAGCTATTGAATATCATGATATTCTCAAATAATTTTAAAGCATAACCAAGTTCACTTTCATTTTATAGATAACCATGCTACAAGATCTGCCACCTTTTCAAGCTATCTACAAAAGCTGTCACGTGAGCAGAAACAAAGAAAGTTGGGAATTTACTCAAATGTTGAGAATTGCCTAAAATCATAGCGAACTCTTGTAACTGAAGTGTAAGCACAGGGGTAATTCATAAAATTGTCCTTACCTGATGTCTAAGCCAGGAGGTATGCATATTCTTGTGTAAATTTTAGTTAATTTCTGTCATGAGTTTAACATTAGCTGCTGATGTTTGACATGAAGAAAAAGTGAAAAAGGAAAAGCCTCCTCTTGCTTTGAGGTTGAAATTTGAAAAGTGCAGTGTGAACACAAAGGTATATTCAAACCTCCAGGGGTGATTTGGTCCTGCTGTGCTCCTCATTGTCCCCGAGCCACTACTCAGGTACTTGAGGCCCTCTCTCAGGCCTCTGTGGGCCATTATGCACCACAGAGCAAAACCTGCTGATGCACAGTGGCACGGATTCTGGATCATTCTTTGTAGATGATCCCCAGGCAAGTTTTAATCCCAAGCCACTTTCTCTCTCTAGGTATTGATGGGCGATCAGGAAAGTAATCTAATGTTAGGAGCTGCTTGACTAGGACATAATGATCAGGAGACACCATCTACCAAAAATGGGATTGTGTATTTCAAAGACAAATAGAAACAATTGGTAGGCTAGGCTGACATTTGAATTATCCATGCCACTGCTTTGCCCCACCCTCCCAGCCCACCTCCCTACGTGCCCAGTATGGATAAGTAGAAAGGGCTTTCTGCTATTGACTCTCATTGAATGTGACTTCAGGCAAACCCCTTTCCTATCGGAGCCTGTCTTTTCGTCTGTAAAAAAAAAGTTCAGAGTAAACCATCTATCGAGAAAGTTAAAAGACCACCCAAAGAATGGGAGAAAATATTTGCTAATCATATATCTGATAAGAGTCTAGTAGCCAGAATGTATAAATAAGTCTTACAACTCAAGAATAAAGAGATAAATCTCCTAATTAAAAAATGGAGGAGACAAGTTGAAAGAAGGAGACATTCCTCCAAAGAAGATATACAAATGGCCGTTAGCCCATGAAGAGATGCTCAACATCATAGTCACGAAGGGATTACAAATCAAAACCACAAGGAGATATCACTTCATACCAACTAAGATGGCTATAATTTAAAAAAAAAACAACTTGGAAAATAACAAGTGTTGGTGAGGATGTAGAAAAATTGGAACACTTGTTCATTGCTGGTGGGAAGGTAAAATGGTGCAGCCACTATAGAAAACAGTCTTTCAGTTCCTTAAAAGGTTAAACATAGAGTTACCATGTGACCCAGCAATTCCACTCCTAGGTACATACCCAAGAGAAATGAAAGCATGTGTCCACACAAAAACTTGTACCTGAAGGTTCATAGCAAAGGTATTCATAATACCCCAAAAGGTAGAAACAACCCAAAAGTCCATCAACTGGTGAATGGCTAGACAAAATGCTGTATTTCCAGACAATGGAATACTATTTGGCAATAAAAAGGAATGAAGCACTGATACATAAGCTACAACATAGATGAACCTTGAAAACCTAAGTGAAAGAGGCTGAATACAAAAGGGCACATGTTATATGATTCCACTTATTTGAAGTGTCCAAAATAGGCCTACTCACAGAGACAGAAGATAGATTAATGGTTGATGGGGGCTGTGGGTAAGGGGTGTTGGGGAGTGCCTGCTAGTGGGTACAAGGTTTCTTTTTGGAGTGATGAAAGTGCTCTGGAATTAGACAGTGGTAATGGTGGCACATACTAAGACCCACAGAACTGTACATTTTTAAAGGGTGAATTTTATGGTATGTGAATTACATCTCATTTTTTTAAAAAAAAAGAATGAACTGTAGCAGTACTTTACAAATTTGGCTAAATCACATCTACTCCAGAACATCCCACCTTCTGCTGACCCTGGGCTTGAAAGTCTGTATGTTTTACATGCCTCTGTGGTTGTTCAGATGTAGCCAGGTTTGGGAACCATTGGCCTATAGCTCTAACATTCTAGGTCCCTGCCTGTGTCTCTAATGAGAGGTACCTGTAAATTGTTGCACACAGCCCCTTTCTTTGTGGGAGCTGGCCCCCTCTCGTGTTCTGCATGCCCTGAAACAGCCAGACCTCACACCCCAAGAAGGACCTGTTGCATTAGCCCCAGAAACAGACCCTTCTTGTGCTCCTGGGGCACAGGGGGGTTTCAACCTCTGAGGCGGGGCTGCTGGTGTTGACCTTCCTGGTTGTTGGGGGGCCTCCTTGCCCCTCACCTGCCTTTCCCTCCAGGGCCTCCTTCAGCAATGTCTGAGAGCCATTGCTTTCTGCTCTGGGGGCACCAACGCCAGGCCTGCCCGACTGGCCACGTGGTGAAGGAACTCATACCCACTGGGGAATCTGGCAGGGGAGGGGGCTACAGGGATTACCCTCAGGTGCCTGGGAAACCACAGGCCTGGGGCAGTTTGGCTCTGGTGCCTGGACCAGATTCTGAGGAGTGAGCTCTTAGAGAGGCAGTCCAGGTCCAGTCTTCAGCACGAGGTCTGAGCCGATGAGTGGTTCTTGTCCCCTTCAGGGTATGTGAAGACATGAGTGTGTGCACAGGTCTAGTGAGGCCCCACGCTCAGCTGTGAGCCGAGATTCTAGGGCCTTGCCCATACTTCCCATAGTTTCTCCTTGCCTGCCACCCCTCCTCCAAGGCCCAGCTCATTCTGGCTCCTCACAGTGGCTGCAAAAAAATAATGTCCCTCCCCACCCTGATGATTGCGGGTGACCCTATGTTGGGCCCAATGCAAAATGCTTTGACATACGTTCTTTCATTTCATCCTCACAACAGTCTTTTACAGTAGGAAGTACTCTTCTCATTTTACATGAGGAACAAGGAATTCAAAGCTTAGTTATTCACTTTATTAGTATTTATTGAGCACTTATTATGTGCTAGGCATTATGCTGGGTGCTGGGTCTACAGAAATGAATGAGGTCCAGCCCCTCTTGGAGACTATACTCTGTCTCCAAGCAGGAAATGAGATTTCTAGAAAATAAGTTAAGCTGAGATAGCAAGCCAGGTCCACTTGAGTCCATAAGCCCTCCTCCCTCAGACTGCCCAACCTTGGCCACACGTTCCCTCCAAGCATTGCTCCCAGCAAGACTTCCCAGGGCTGCCCTGTGGCTGGGTCTTTCCAGGAATGTGAGAAGGAAGCATACAAGACTTCCCAAAGCCAGTGGTTCACATGCCACCATCATGACTTTTGCCATAGTCTCATCCCACCTGTTTCATTATTTAGTTGCTGTTTTTCCTTAAGTGGACTCACTTCTGAAAAGTAATCTTTAACATCTTTCTTAGTGTCATACTAAGCAATGCTATGCATGAAATCATTTGTGGTGTGCCGGTTGCATATTCTCCTAATAAACATTAAAATAAATATATCACTATTGACATATAAATCTTCGATTAGGTGCCACTTAAAATGCTCTGGATAACCTGAAAGATAAGCACCATACTTTGGAGAAATATTTGAAGAGAAAGAAAATATGACTCCCTTAGCTGCTTGGAGATGAACTTGCATGGAGACCACCTTTGTTGAGAAGTCGCCTTGGTAATTTTGCTTTGGGCTAGACCCTGAGTCTTTAGGGCCCAGAAATGGGTCCAATTGAAGGTTTTGTCTGTTATTCCAAAAAGGCCAGGAGGAAGTGCAGTTGCCAAGATGGTGGAAGGTCCTGCACACTGCCAGGTGACTCCTCAAGACTCTCACTCCCTCCAATCTCTGGCCAAGTCAGTCCCCTCACAGAATGTTGGAGGCAAAGAGTGAAGGGTCTAGGTCTTGGGGCTGACAAAAGAAGGTATAATCTGGGCAGCAAACCTCCTGGATGTTACAGAAATCCTGGGGAGGACTTTGAGTCCCCTCAGGCCTCAGGCCAAGGCTCACCATAGCTGGGAAGGGCAGGGATCCTGGATCACAGTGGCTGCATGATCCTGGGCAAGTAACTTCATCGTGTCTCAAATGGGGAAATAAGAGAACCTTCTTCATAGAGTGATTATGAGGGTTAAGTGAGACAAAATGTATGAGTGGACTTTGGTAACGGCCCATCCAAATATTTTCATTTTATGATCATGACTCTTCAACAAATTCAATAAACATGCTTTTCACACTTTGGTACACAAAGCATCATTCCACACCCTGTTGGGGAGGGGAAGCAACGGGCATGGAGGGATGTGAACAAATGAATACAATGCCGTCCCTACAGTCTAGGAGCAGAAGCAGACAGACAAACAGTTGGGGTTAAACTCTATGAAATGGCCAATCATTTTGGACCCACATGGGCTTCCCTGGTGGCGCAGTGGTTGAGAGTCCGCCTGCCGATGCAGGGGACACGGGTTCGTGCCCCGGTCCGCGAAGATCCCACATTTTGGACCCACAACCCAGCACTACCTCTGCTATCAGGCAAAGTGAAATAAATACAAAATGGAAATGGAGGAGGGAATGCTTTTCTCTTACTGAAAAAATTGGGAAGGTTTTCCATGAGGAAGTGACTTTTGACTGAGCCTCGAAGGGTGGGCTGGATTGTAATCAGCTGCAAACCAGGGAGAAAGAAAGGCCTTGCAGGCTAAGAGTGGGAAGAGTGGCAACAGTGACATGAGGGTGGGGTCAGGGGCGCCTGTTTGGGGATGAGGTGGCCTGGGTACCTGGGCAAATGCGCTGCTGGGAGAGCTTGGTGGGATCATTATAGAGGGTCTGAGATGCTGGTCTTGCCTTACCTGGGGAGCTGGCAGCTGCCCATCTGCAAACAGGGACAGCTGAGCATTCCTCTCTGCTTACTGGGGCAGGTGGCCCGAAGTGGGGCAGGAGCCTTCCCACTTTGCCACTAAAGGCGAGAATGGCAGCAAGAGAAATTGTAATCAGCCAAAAGAAAAACCTTTTTGGGAGTCAGCTGTGAGAACCTGTTCTAGAATGGCCAAGGAAGGCTAAGGAATCTCCTCCCCTGGAGACCTTGAAAAGCAGGAGAGATTCTCATCTGTCTGGTCTGGAAGGATTCTGCCCAGAGGCAGGGGGCTGGACTAAATGAACCATTTGGGTTCTTTCCAGTCTGCAGCCTGGGTGATCTCATTGTTCCCTCTTCTTCTGGACGGGGTTGCCTCGCCCCAGCTCAGACTCATTGGGATTGTTCCTGTTGTTAGAGATCTCCCAGGCCCCCAGAGCCACGGCTCTTCCGGTTGGTGACTCACAAACTTGTCGTCAAGATCATCCCAGTGTCTAGCCTTCATCCTCCTTGCTGTCAGCTTGAGTAAGCTTAGCCTTTCTCTTTCTAGCTTCCTTTGAAGTTGAGGAAACATAAGTTATTATCCTTATATAGCCAAGACCTTCCACAGTCAGCCTTACCTCCAGCCTTCCTCTCACCTCTGAAGAGATAGTCAGGGCCTCACAGATAGAATAGGTTTTAGAGTTGAAGGGCCTGGGTTTGAGTTTTGATTAGTTGTGCGACTTTGGGCAAGCCATTTAAGGGCAGGGATTAAGTCAACTAACATCTGTGGAGCACTTGCTATATGCTCAAATACTACTTGCTGAATGAATCAAATGTAGGTATTATCCCTATCTTATTCATGGGTAGGAAAACTGAGGCTCTAAGAGGTAAAGAACTCAGACTTCACAGATTCCCAAAACTGTGCCTTTTCCACCCTGTGGTGTTACTTCTTGCCTCACCGCTCAACCTCACTTCTGTCATCTATAAAATGGGGCTAATCCTCTCTGCCCCACAGAGTTATTGGGAGCATTAAAAATATACATACTGTATGTGAAAGTGATGTGTAAGCCAAAAAGTGCTGGGCAGACACTAGATAATTATAACTCTCAAGCCCTGGTCAATTCTCTGGGCTTCTGCCAACACTTTTGAGAAGCTATTCCAGAGGGCAGCAGGCAGAGTCGGTTTCTCCCTTCCTCTATCATTGGAGGATGGAAGAGGACTCTCTTCTATCACAGCTCTTATTGTACTGGGTTGGAATTCTTTCTTTAGCATGTTTGCCTCCCTAATTCAACTGTAAGCTTCTCCAGGGCACAGTGCTTGACACACAGTAGCACTCAACAAGTGTGGCTTGAATGAATGAAAGAATGAATGTAGTACCTTGCCCTCACAGACCTGCTCCTTCTCTGTCAGTGGTCCAGCCTCCAACCTCCCTACCCAGAGCCCAGCTTCCTAACTGGGCCACCCACCGCTAGCCTTCCAATCCCATGGCCACATGTTGACCTTGGCCAGCTGGCATTCAGTCCTCAGCATCTGACACTCAGCATCCTTCTACCAGAAATGCCCTTCCCCACCCAATGTCCTCTTGTCAAAGTGCATATTCTGCCTCGTTCATGAAGCTTTCCCTGACTACCCACCTTGTCCCGAACTAAAGGTAAGCTAATTTTCCCGTGAGCCCCCATTGCATAGAGTAGGTACCCTTTAGAGAACTCCTTAATATCCTCTACCTTCTCAGACAGTCATGTACATCCCACTGTGTGACCTTGGGCAAGTCCCTACCCCTGATCTGGGCCTCAGTCTCCAATCTGTGCATATGTGCCCCACAACTCTTCCAACCCTTCCATCCTGTGACCTGGCTTCTTTGGGGCTCAGGGAGGATAAGACACCAAAGAGCTCCAGTTGGGGCCTTTGGCTCTTGACAGCACGTGCCCAGCTCCCAGGCCTGAAAGTCAGCTGCTCAGATATTACAAGCTAATTGACTTGCTTAATAAAGGGATAAATAAATATCTACTTAACATGATTACTGTCAGAGGTCTGAGCTACAGAACCTTTCCATTGCTGGAGTTTTATTGCAGGAGAAGCTAATTAGTTCTAATTAGCCAACTCCCAGGTGTTTAAAGCAGAGGCGCGAGCAAGGGGAGAGGAGGGGATTGGGGAGTGGAAGGCAGGTGGGGAAAAGGAGGAGAAGGCGTTCTATACTCCCCCTCTCAGCTGCCTACCTGTCATGGTGGGGCTCAGGACTCCTCAGGAACCCCAAACGTAGTGACACCTCAGGCACCTCACCCATCTGGGATGAAGGAAGCTTCTTGAGAACATATTATGTGCCGGGTACTGTTCCAAGCCTGTTCTCTGCATGATCTCATTTGGTCCTTGCAATGACCTGCAGAAGCAAGAACTCTTCATTGTCTCGTTTCCCAGACGGGGAAACTGAGATGCACAGAAGTTAAGCCCGTTGTCTGAGCTCACACCACAGGGAAGCAAAGGAGCTGGGACTGGATCTGATTCCAAGGCCTGGGTTGCTGTCTTTGGCATCTGATACCCCTCCAGGTGACAGGCCCAGAGCGTTTGTGCTGCTCAGAGAGAGATTTGGATAGGTGGTGACCTCCCTTTGCTGTGGTACTCAGCCTAGAGGTCTTCCAGGATGGGCCAAACTGGGCACATCCAGAGCTGGCAGGGTACCTGAGAGAGCTGGTCATCACTTGATTCAAGAACTCCTCCTCCTCTGATTCAGGTCAAAGCTCTGTGCTGGAAATCCTGGATGAGTCAGATCCCCGCCCTCAAGGAGCTCACATTCAAGGGAAGTCTATGAATATTTGAATAGCAAGTCATTCAAGTGTAAAAATGTACGTGAAGAGATACAGCTATCTTCTATCGTGTAATTCCTCTGCTTAGAAATTTTTCCTAGGCTTTGAGGCCCTAAGTCAGAAAATCTGGGTCTCCTTCCATGAGACCACTTGTGGTGTGGGAAAGAGCATGGACTGTGGCGCCTGGATTTGAATCCAGGATCTGCCACAAATTAGCCCCTCTGCCTTTCTCTCCCTCTGGCCCGCCACCCTTCTGGACCTAGTTTCACAACTCTTACGTGAGCACACTATCTCCTAACTGGCCTCCCTGCTTCTCTGGAATCCATTCCTCACACTGCAGCCAGAATGAGCTTCATATGACAACCCCACTCTAAGTCCTTCAAAGTCCTCACCACAGCCTGTGAGGCTTCCATGACCTCTGGCTTCATTTCAGGCCACACTCTGTCACTCACCGAGCTCTGCCACACTGGCCTTCTTAATGTTGCTTAAGAAATCCGATCTCATTTCTACCTCAGGGCCTTTGTACTTGCTATTCCGACCACCTCAGTGCTCTGATCCCAGCCATTTGCATTCCTGGTCTCTTCTTATTCTTTTTTTTCCTGTAAACTTATTTATTTATTTATTTTTGGCTGCCTTGGGTCTTCATTGCCGTGCGCGGGCCCTCTCTAGCTGCGTGAGCGGGGCCACCCCTCATTGTGCTGCACAGGCTTCTCATTGTGGTGGCCTCTCTTGTTGCGGAGCATGGGCTCCAGGCACTCAGGCCTCAGCAGTTGTGACACATGGGCTCAGTAGCTGCAGCTCCCGGGCTCTAGAGCGTAGGCTCAGTAGTTGTGGCTCGCGGGCCTAGCTGCTCCGCGGCAAGTGGGATCCTCCCAGAACAGGGCCCAAACCTGCGTCCCCTGCACTGGCAGGTGGACTCTTAACCACTGCGCCACCAGGGCAGCCCCTCTTCTCATTCTTAAATGTCACCTCCTCAGGGACATTTTCCCTGTTCACCCTATCTTAGACAGCAGTAGCCCCTTTGTTCTCAATTTTAGTACCTTTTGTTTCCATCCAAACACCACAATTGGTAGTAATTTTTTATTCCTTCAAAAATGTGTTTATTATCTGTTTCCTCCCACTCAGATATAAGCACCATTAGGGCAATGACCTTGTCACCACCACTGTGCCTTGGATGGCGTTTGGCACATAGTCGGTGCTCAATACAGACTTGGTAGATAGACGGATGGGTAGATGGTTGAAGCAATGAGTGAATGGCCATTTCTTAAAGCTGTTGTGAGGATTAAATGAGCTGATGCATATTAAATGTCTGGCACAGAGCCCAGCAAAGAGCCCAGCTCAATAACTAGCATTTGAATCTTCGTGTGACCTGCTGGCTAGCACCCAGCTATTCCCTGAGCCAGCCCCACCTTAGCCAGCTAGCTCTCCATCCCACCACCCTGCTCCCCGCAAGGCCCAGCTCCAACTGCCCTGGAAACAAATCCGTTCTCACCCATAGGCAGTGGTGTGCTGGAGTTGAGTGCCACTTGTTAATAACTCAGGAACTTTACAAGCAGATTGTTAAACTATTGGTAGCTTCAGAGTGCCCATAGTGGGAGTATTTACACCACAGAAATTGGCAAATAGTACAAATCCCACCCCCCCACACACACAAAGAGCCAGTTTACCAGTACACCCCGCTAGGCTTCTCTCCTGCTGCACCCCCCATCAAAGTGCCCTGCCCCATGTTCTCTGCCTGAGTCCAGCCTGCCAGCCTTCAAGGTTCAGATCAAGGACTGACTCCCCCAGAAAGGCTTGCAGCCTCCCTGATCTCACCTCTGCTGACAGACTTAGTGCCACAGGCAAGGGTACCTAAGCCAGCATTTCTATATATTGATTTGTCTTCTTTTTCTCCAACTGAACATGAAGATCTTATCCCTGAAGCTTACTTTTAAAACTGCAAAAGCAGGAACATGGTTGATATACTTATTTCTTCTAGTCCCTCAGGGTGCCTAGCACAGGACTGGGAACTGGAGAGGTGTCCGTAAAGTGTTCACAGCAGCAAGTGTCCAATGACAGATGAATATGGATAAAGAAGAGGTGGTATATATACAATGGAATATCAGCCATAAGAAAGAATGAAATAGTGCCATTTGCAGCAACATGGATGGACCTAGAGATGATCATACTAAGTGAAGTCAGACAAAGACAAAAATCATATGATATCACTTATATGTGGAATATTCAAAAAATCATACAAATGAACTTATTTACAACACAGAAACAGACTCACAGACATAAAAAACAAACTTATGGTTATCAAAGTGGAAATGGGGGGAGGGATAAATTAGGAGTTTGGGGTTAACATATACACACTACTATATATAAAATAAATAAACAACAAGGACCTACTGTATAGCACAGGGAAATATATTCAATATCTTGTAAAAATCTATAATGAAAAAAGAATCTGAAAAATAATATATAGGGTTTCCCTAGTGGTGCAGTGGTTGAGAGTCTGCCTGCCGATGCAAGGGACACAGGTTCGTGCCCCGATCCGGGAAGATCCCACATGCCGCGGAGCGGCTGGGCCCGTGAGCCATGGCCACTGAGCCTGCACGTCCGGAGCCTGTGCTCCGCAAAGGGAGAGGCCACAACAGTGAGAGGCCCGCATACCGCAAAAAAATAATAATAATAATTATATATATATATATATATATATATATATACGGCTGAATCAGTTTGCTGTACAACTGAAACTAACACAACATTGTAAATCAACTATATTTCAGTAAAAACTATTTTAAACAAACAGCAACAAGCTGGCAGAGTGGCAGGAGTCTAGTGAAACAGGGAAACAGGAGCCCTACCTTTGGCTCAGCTCAGCCACTGACTTACAGTGTGACCTCGGTCCAGTCCCTTTACCTTTCCAGGCCTCAGTTTACCTATCTAAAATGATGCTGATGATTTTTGAAGCTTCCTTCACACTTCAGGATTCCAAGGGCTTGTTCATTGAATGATATGCAAATGAGTGTTTATTATCTGATGCAAAAACTCTTAGGTACTTTCGAAGAAACAGTTCCTGGCACCCCTTCCACCACGTTCACCACAAGAGAAGATTTAGAAGGGCCTTTGGGACAATTGAACCCAAGACATTTTTATCCATTCTGCAGATAATGATAGCTAGGATTCACCGAGCCCTTGTGATGTGCCAGGTACTATTCTAAACACTTGACATTGATTAACCAGTTTAACCTTCACAACAACAACTCTAAAAAGGTAGATACTATTATCAATGTCCATTTTACAGATGGGGAAGTTAAGGTTCGGAGAAGTGAAACAACTTGCCCGAGTCACACAGTTGGGAAGTAGTAGAATCGAGGCTTGAACTAGGCAGACTGATTCTAAATCCCATACACCTGACCACCGTGCTGTGCTCCTTTGTAGTTTCTCAGAGGAAGTAGCTGCTCTTCAGAGGCCCTGGAGCCCCCAGACAGAGAGCTAGCTTTCCCACCTGCACCCCAACAGGTCCCATTGTAGTGCAAGCTTTACCAATAGGCAGAATGCCTTAGAGGAAATGTCACACCTCGCTTCCTCCACCTCCCAGCTATGTGACCCTGGGCAGGTCCCTCTGTCTCTCTGAGCCTCAGTTGTCTCATCTATTTCACACAGGGCTGTTATGAGAATTAAGAGAGGAAGGAAATGAGCATGTATTGATTGTGTCTGTGTGTATTTAAATTTTCATTAAATTACCTCTTCTGGTTCTAGAGAGACATTATTTTTCCCATTTTACTTAGTGAAAACATCCTCAGAATGGGTAATAATTTCCTCTAGGCCATGCAGTTAGGTGGGGCAGAAACAGGATTAAAACCCAAGACTTCAATTTTTTTTGGTTTAAATAAGCTTTTTATTTTAGAACAGTTTAAGATTTACAGAAAAAATTGAGAAGACTGTACTGAGTTCCGTGTACCCAATTTCCCCATTCTCAACATCTTACATTAGTGTAGTACATTTGTTACAGTTAATGAACCGATATTGATACATTAGTATTAAAGTCAGATTTCCTTAATTTTAACTGAATGTCCTTTATTCGTTCCAGAATCCCATCCAGGACACCACACTACATCTAGTCACCTTGTCTCCTTAACTCCTCTGGGCTATGGCTGTTTCTTAGGCTTTTCCTTGTTATTGATGACCTTCACAGTTTTGAGGAGTGTAAGGTATCTGTAAGGTAAGGTAAGGTATTTGGTAGTCTGCCCCTCAATTAGGATTTGTCTGATGTTTTTCTCATGGTGAGACTGGAGTTAGAGGTTTGGGGGAGGAAGCCCACAGAGGTAAAGTGCTCTTCTTATCACATCGTATCAAGGGTACATGCTCTCAGCATGACTTATCACTGTTGATGTTGACAGTGATCACCTGGCTGAGGTGTGTTTGTCAGGTCTCTCCACTGGAAAGTTACTCTGTGTTTTCGCCCTTTTCCATACGATACTCTTTGGAAGGAAGTTGCTATGCACAGCCCACACTTAAGGACTGCGGAATGGGGAGATATGCGTCGCCTCCTTGTGGGAACAGGATCAACATAAATTACTTGCAATTCTTCTACACGGGAGATTTGTCTCTTCTTCCCTATTTATTTATTTATTTATTTATTTATTTATTTATTTATTATGTAGGTTTTCATCCATTCATTCAATCACATATTTATATCACTGTAGACTCATGGATATTAGTTTTATACTACATTATTAATTCTGTTGCTCTAATTGTTCCAGCTTTGGCCTTTGGGAGCTCTTTCGGTTGGCTCCTGTGTCCCTTTGACCCATCATTGTGGGTTTTATTTCTTTGGCACTTCCTTCCTTTCTGGCACTACAAGATGCTCCAGGCTCATCTTTATTTCCAGCTGCAGCCCTGGAATCAACCCCTTCTGTGAGGGACTCTGGTTCCTTTATTGGAAAATGGTCTTAGAAACCAAGATCCGGGCACTGGGTGTGTTCATTGCTACTGGGCCCTCTCAACTAACAGAGTAAGAAGATGTATGTATGCATGCTAACTAGTGTATATACACATATCAGTAAGTGCGTCTCCATGTAACTATTTGTACCCATATTAAGCTAAACATGAGTTTACGCTGATATCTCCCATTCTAATCCATTACTGCTTGGATCACTCCAGCCTTCCCCTTGCTTATTTGTGTACGCCCACTCCAACAGTGAGCAACCTGGCTCCTGTCATCCACCATCCGACTTCATGCTCTTTTATAGCCCTCTCCCCTTACTCCTTCCAGGTTCCCAAGGCCTACCTGCCAGCTGCCATGGGGAGTAGCTGTGTTCATCTCTCCTGGGCTGTGGGTGGCCCTAGGTGGTGGCGGTGATTTTACAGCCTGGGAAACTCTTGCCGTCAGGCCCTCCCTGGCGTGGTTTCCACAGGCAGCCCTCAGGGTAGCCTCCCCCAGTCCTTCCGAGGGTGCAGGGGGGTTTGCCCCAGCACCTGTCTGTGGGCAACTGAGCCTTTAGACCTGCAGGAACTCACTGCTGGTGTGACGAGCAGCCCCTCCTCCATTGGCTGGTGTGCTAGTCTCACTGCCTCCTCCCCCACCATCCTTCACCTTAGCCAGCCACGGCATTTTCTTGCTCATCCCTGGTCAGCCCCACAGTTCCTAGCCAATGGGCTGGCATGAGATGTGGTGGAGGATGCAGAGAAACTTGGAATTCCAGGCATGGGCAATACACAGCATGGAGGGGCTAAGGCACCTTTGGCCAAAGTTCAACTGAGTTCAGCTCAGTGGCTGCCACCTTGGAGCAGTATGCTCTATGACCCCACGCAAGCAGGGCCCCTGCCCCAGCCCCACACCTCAGGGGGCCCTGTGGTTTGGAGGGCATTCCTCCAAATGTGCTAATGTCCCCCTCTGGTGCTGAATTCCAGCCACGGCCAGCACTGCCTCACCAGTAGAGTGCTCTGAGCCCAAACATGGACCCAGGTAGGCCCCAATCCCTATTACTCCTCTTTGGGTCACTCACTGGCTACTCCATGCATGGGGTCAACCAGATGCCCTGAGGAGCTCCTGGACTCACATCTACGGTGTCTTTTGGGGCCCTGGGGCTAAGCTGGCACAGTATTTTTTTCACAGGATCACGGAAGAGAATAGGTTGCCAGAATTGTGTTAACATGCTGATTTGGGGTACCTTGAATTGTTTATATAACAGGGGCCTTACACTCACAAACACACACACACACACAAATATATGTCTGTTTATTATATAAACATATATATATTTTTCCCCAAGGCTTATATACTCTAGGGCAGCCATTCCTTAGACCTTATGGAGTTAAAAGCACAGAATGTCCAAGCCAGGAGAGAGTTTTGAAGCCATTTAGCCCAAGGCATTCCTGGTATATATGTGCCATCCCCCTCCCCCCCACCCCCACTTGCCCCAGAATCTGCTCTGGGCCTGTCCAGCCTGGAGTTGCTGGGGATGGAGAGAGGAATAAGTCCCTGTTGTTGCCTCCCAGAGTCTCCCAGTCTAATGGGAGATACAGGTACAGAAACTGTCACTTTGAATACAATTAAAAGAATAGCCATAGTAATAATAAGAGTTGCCACTTACTGAGCCCTTACGGTGTGCCAGGCACTGTGCTCTATGCTTTGCACATACCATCTTATTACTTGCTCTCAATGAGCTCATGAATCAGGTGCTTCCCTATTATAGAGGAGGTGACTGAGTCTCAGAGATGTAAAATGGCATACGTGTGAGAGCCCAGAGTGCCCTTCAGCTCCGTCTGGCTTCCCAGCCCGAGTCTTTTCACACTCTCAGGCCTCAAGCCTGAAGAAATGGAGGCCAAGTGGGCCAAGGCGACTCGCCCAGAAAGAAAGGACTTGAATCCAGTGCCCTCTGCCCTTGGCCCTGCAGGGAAACCGCTGTGCGTTGCCAGAAAGACAGTGGCATGTGTCCATTGTCCTGGCTCTCCTCTCCTATCATGGTCTCATGCCCCTGGCACGGCCCCAGCCCCGGCTTGAGCCGGGCCAGCCATGTGGCTAGCACATCTCCCTTTCAGCTCTGCCAGGCCTGCAGCTGGCCCACCCCTCACGTGCCCCCTCCAGTGCCCAGCCCCCTCTCCTCGGCCAATGACTCGGCCCTCCTTCCGTTCAGCATTCCTGCCAGCTGGTGTGTGAGCCCTGTGCAAGGAGGCTGGGTTGCCATGGCAGCCGGGGAGGGCTGGTGTGGAGGGCGGGTCGCTGTGGTACAGAGCTCCTGACCTTCCTAGGAAGGGAGGCTGTGGCCCCTGGGCCTGGTAAGTGCTTCGGCAGGTCACCTCAGAAGGCCTGTCCCCACCCTGCCCTGGCCCTCTGCCCGCACGGGGTGTGCTTTAAGAGCTTCCACCACACAGAGAAAGGGACGAGCTAGGGAGGAAAAATGCCCAGGCCCTTCAGAGCTCAAGCCCAATATAGCAGAACTAATTTGAAATGTCACTTAGGGCAGTCTCGCTCCCAGCCAGTGAAAAGCTGGTTTATTTACATAGTCCGCCGTGGCAGGAGGCCAAGAACCCTGCCATGCCAGGGTGTAGGGGGTGGGCGGCTGGGAGCCCTGGCTGCGGCCCCTTGGCCTGGACCTTGCTCAGAACCACCACCTGGAAACCCCTGTGGGCAGAAGGGGTCTAATAGACCCCATGCATGCCTCCCCACTCCAGCCAGTGCCCTCCCTCCTCAGGGTCCCAGGTCAGGGCAGGAACTAGTGATTGCCTTGGCACCTATTCTGTGCCAGGCACTCTGCTGCACGCTTGACACGATTTTCTCCTTTTCCAAGCCCTGAGAGGAGGAGTGATTATCCCCACGTCACAAGTGAAGAAACTGAGGCTGGAAAGGATGTATGACTTTCTGGGGGTTAGACAGCCAGGAAGGGTCAGCTAGGATTCAAATCCAGGTCAGTCTGATTCCTGAGCCCATGCATCCCTTCCCTCAGCCCCGCACTCCCCATAACAATACCCTGTATCTTAATTCCTTGGCTTCCAGCAGCCCAGCCACTGCCCAGGACATGGCCTTTTTAAGCACAACCCCTATGGGCCCTACTGGATGGCCCAGTGAGCCACTGGTCTGGGGACTGACAGGCCTGGGGCAAGTCGGGGTGGATTCGGGCCCCCAGCAAGAGAATGGAGGCTGTTCTTGGCGCCCACTTGTGTGCTTCAGTCAGGAGGACACTGAGGTTCGTGGCTGAGAGGGGAAACAGAGAACTGACCATCTTGTCTGTACTTCATTCTGTTATGTACCAAACACGTACTGAGCATCAGTTATGTGCCTGGAACTGTGCTGGGGGGCAGGGGTACAAGGACGAGAAAGACATAGTCTCTGTCCTCACAAAACATCTAGTCACCATCCACAATAATAATACAACAAGGGCTAACATCAAGTGGTCTATGCTGGGCACTGTTTTAAGCAGTGGCTTAATCTATATCATCCCTTTAGTGATGCCATGAGATAGGTACTATTATTATTCCCCAGCCCCCAGATGAGGAAACAGAGCCATTGTGAGAGAAAATGTCTCGTCCAAGGTCACACAACTAGCAAGTGACAAAGGTGGGGTTTGAAACCAGGCAGACTGCCTTCAGAACCCACACCCTCCATCCAGCATTCTCTAGAATAAGAGGAAGAGGGCTGAACACTGCAGCAAGAAGAGTCAGGATTAGATAGAGAACAGGTCTGCCAAGGGCATTTCGGTGGGCAAGCATGGGAGGATTTTGCCAGCTGGAGACCCTTCCTAGGCATTTCTCCAGAGGGAAGGAGCTCAAGGGTGGCCCAAGCTACCCTCAGAGAAGTCTGCTTACTCTATCAGATTTTGTCTCTATTTTTCTTAGGTTTCCTCTTCTGGCTGATTGTTGGAGCCCAGAGGCTCGGCCAGCCAGGGGTTAACACTCTGAGGGGCCCATTGGAGAAGGGCCTGCTCTTTGTGCCAGGGCCCTGGGGAGAGGATGTGGCTGGGATCAGCTGGGAATCATTAAGGCCGCTGGCGGGGCAGACAGAGGTGGGGAGGGGCGTGGAATAGGCCCAGAACCCAAGGCCAGGACGTGGTAGGCAGAGAGCAAGCAGGCTCTGAGCTGAGGGGGCAAACACAGGGTCAGACGAGTAGTGGGAGCTGCTTAGCCCAAAGTCGAGACCCTGCTCTCTAAGTGGTCCTCCCTGAGGCTCAAGATGAAGGGAGCAAACATCTGGAGAGAAACGGAGACTTGAGCTGGTGGGTGGAGGAGGGGGCTGGAAGTCTTTTAAGACCCAGGCCCCTTGGAGGGTTGGGAGACCCTCATCCACACTCCACTTTGCTGTGTGCCCTTCTGGGATTTTCCAAAGCAGCCCAGGGAGGACGAGAGACCTCAGTGGCACTAAGGGCTAAGCCGTTCCCTCCCCCCGGCCCCAGCCCTACGCCACCACCCACCAGCTGTACATTCCCCTCAGCAGAAAGGAGCACATGGGACCTGCCTTTGCAAGTGCCATGAGCTCTGGAGAGTTTTATCCAGTAAGTGCTTCTTGACCTAGAAACCTAAGGAGGAGTGGGAAGGGGAGCGGCTGCTGTGTGGGTAGGAGGCCCAGCCAAGCTCCCCAGGCAGTCGGCTCACAGCTGGCACTGAGGCTGCCTTGAGGAAAGGGGGCAGCACAAGCTGGCATGCTGGCGGCAAAGCTGCTGACTTTGGGGGCCCGATTTGAGGAGGAGGGGAAAACTCAGATCCTGCTTGAGCCCAACCAGAGCTGCAGTGAGTTCCACAGAGCAGGGGGACTGTGGGACACATCACCAGAGGCCGATGAGGACCGGGAGAGGCTCCGTGGAAGATCGAGTCTGATCCTAGGGTTCCTCTAACCTCCTTGGCTGACTCGGGGTCCCAAGGACCTGTGAGCACCTGTGGGACAAGCACTCTTCAGTCCATGCTGCAGGCCCCCATGACATCTCAGCTGGCCTTAAACAAACAGGTGGTCAGCAGAAGGAACAAGACTCTTTGGAGGTCCAGAGCCCTAGTGAGCCAGGCGTGAGCTGGGAAAATGTGGCTGGAGCGACTTGAAGATTCTCAGAAATGTCATCTAGTTGCCTCCAAGCCTGTGGGAGGAATTCTCCAGGTCCCTGTCTCCTTTGACTCCACTCCCCTACCCCAGCTCTCTCCTTATAGCCCTCCAGTGCCTCTCCCTTCTCCCCAGGGCTCCCCACCTGCCCATTCTCTCCTGCTACCTCCTTGCACATGAAGTCTTCCAACCCCACGTTCAGACACTACATCAAAGTGTGAAGTGCGTGTTCCCATCCCTTGCCTGTCATCCTTAGAATAGGCGGCCAGGAGCCAGCAGGGTCCCCGTGAGCCCTGTGTGGGCAGGGCAGATACGTTCCCACGGGGCTTCTCTGCCTCAGCAGAGGGATGCCAACCTGGGTTACTGCGGGGGAGGCAAAGTGCAGGGAAGGAGGGGGGCAAGTGGGACGGGATAGGGCTGCTCAGTTGTACCCCAGGCCCCAGCAGCCTCAGCAGCGAAGGCTGTCAGGCCCACTTGCAGAAAAGCACATGGGCACAGAGCAGGGTGCCACCAAGCACAGGCAGGCGGCAGCAAGCAGGTGGGCTGAGGTTCATATTCCTATACATTCTTCTCCTTCGGCTTCTCACAGAAGAACTCTCACTGGCCCAGGTCCTAAGTTCCAGATAAGCACTGGGCACTGCGGGTAATTGCCAGAACCCTCCGGGTCTTCTCCATCTCTGTGTCTGTCGCTCAGAATCCCCGCCGGCTGCCTATCTGGGAGTCACGATGGGCTCCACCTTCTCCCTTCCTTACGCCCACATCAATCAATCACTAAATCATCAAACCCTGCCCGTTTCAACTCCTTAAACCTCTCTCCTATTTTTCCTGTTTTGTGCCTTTCACTAACACTTCCCTAGTCATCAAAACACCAACAACACTACCTACCCTTTACCAAAGCTTTAGATATGCCAGGTTCTGGGCTAAATATTTACATATATTTGCCTCCCTTATTCCCCCCACCAACAACCTTCTGGGAGCCATACTCTTATTGGCTCCATTTTACAGATGAGAGAAACTGAATCCCAGAACCGTGAAGTCCCTTGTCCAACAGCATACACTTAGTAAAGGGCAGAGCTGGGATTCCAACTTGGGCAGTCTGCTTCCAGAGCACATGCACACCCGGCCTCACTGTGCTTCACTGCCCTCCTGCCTTCCCTCCTGGCAGCCCCACCTCTCTCACATTGGCTGCCAGGGTGGTTTCTCCAAAGCCCGGCGCCAACCATGTCTGTTTGACTCCTGGTCCAGTGCCCTATTCTGGCTTTCATTAAAGCATCCACCTATCCCTCTTCATTGCCATTGCACTAGCTCAGGCTGCTGGCATCTCTGGCCTTCCAACTTCTCCATTAAGGTATCAGCTGCTTGAGAGCAGGGGCCGGTCTGTCTTGTTCACCAGCAAAGTGTCCAGACCACAGATGCACCAGGTAAAGATTCACTGAATCAACGGATGGAAGAATGGCCTCCCCGCCTCCTGTCTGACCCCTGCCAGTTCATTCTCCATGCTACTGCCAGAGTAATCTTTCCCAACACAGACCCGAGCATGTCATGCCTCTGCTCTGAACCCACCCCTGACAAAATTGACCCCCAGATTCTACTTCTAAGAATTTATCCTATCGCTATACATGCACACACGAGGAATGACATATGCACAGATTATTCATTGCAGCCTTGTTTCTAATTGCAAATGATCGGAAATAACCTAGATGTCCATCAGCTGGAGGCTCCATAATTCTTGTGTGCCACGAGAAAGAATGAGGAAGCACTTTAGGGGCTGACGTGGAACAGCCTCCAAGGTATAACTGGTGAAGAAGGAAAGTACAGAATGGTGGCTATGATACCATTTATATAAAACAAAAGAGGGAAAATATATAAATGTATTTGCTGTATATGTTAAACTATTTGCCTTTAAATTTTTGGACTGCATAAATATATTATGTACCAAAACCTGTAAACCTTAGTATGTAAAATATAATCATGTAAACCATAATTAATAAAAATTATGAGCAAACAAACAAGAGTCTCCCATCAATTATACATCCAACTTTCCCCATGCTGTTTCCTCAACCTAAACTGTGCCTCCCCTACCTTCTAGCATCCAAATGTCTGCATCTGCGCTGTCCATTACGGTGACCGTAAGCTGCATGTGGGTTTTGAGCACTTGCAATGTGACTAGTCCAAATTGAGATGTGCTGCAAGTATTAAAATACACACCAGAATTGGAAGATTCAATATGAAAAAAGTGTTCAATGTCTCCATAATTTTTCTCTATTGATTACATGTTGGTGTGACATTTTATTTTTTATTTTTTATTGAAGTATAGTTGATTTACAGTGTTTCGGATGTATAGCAAAGTGATTCAGTTATACATACATACATATATATATTCTTTCTCAGATTCTTTTCCATTATAGGTTATTATAAGATATTGAATATAGTTTCCTGTGCTATATGTCCTTGTTGTTTACCTATTTTATACATAGTAGTATGTATCTTTTAATCCCCAGTTCCCAATTTATCCCCTCCCCCCTTCCCCCTTTGGTAACCATAAGCTGTTTTATAAGTCTGTGAGTCTGTTTCTGTTATGTAAATGAGATCATTTGTATCATTTTTTGTATCATTATATGTATCATTATATTTTGTATCATTATATGATATCATTTGTATCATGTAAGTGATATCATATGATATTTGTCCTTCTCTGCCTGACTTATTTTACTTAGTATGATAATCTCTAGATCCATCCATGTTGCTGCAAATGGCATTATTTCATTCTTTCTCCTGCCTGAGTAGTATTCATATATATATGTATATATATATTTCACATCTTCTTTCTCCATTCATCTGTCAATGGACATTTAGGTTGCTTCCATGTCTTGGCTATTGTAAATTGTGCTGCTATGAACATTGGAGTACATGTATCTTTCTGAATTAGAGATTTCATCTTTTCCTGATATATGTTCAGGAGTGGGATTACTGGGTTATATGGTAGCTCTATTTTGAGTTTCTTAAGGAACCTCCATACTATTCTCCATAGTGGTTGTACCAGTTTACATTCCCACCAACAGTGTAGCAGGGATATGGTGATATTTTAGACATATTTTTTAGAGAAAATATATTATTAAAATGAACCCCACCAGCTTCTTTTTCCTTATTTAATGCAGCTACCAGACAATTCAAAATCACATATGTGGCTTGCATTGGCAGCTTGCATGATATTTCTATTGAACAGCGTTGTTAGTCTAAATTCTATCAGCTCTTCCAGGGTACTTTGAAGGCCACCTTTTCTGTGAAGCTATCCTTGAACCCCTTCTTGAAACCCCCTTTGCTGCCACTTGCCTCACAGCATCACTGAGCAGGGGTGAGCAGGCAACTGTGAGTGCCTCACCCATTCAACGGTGTGTAAGCCCCTGGAGGGAAAGGCCCAGTTGCCTTCCTCTTCGCATCCTTCAGAGTCTTTGCCGGCCAAGCCCAGAGCTGGGCACAAGCAACAGCCAGCTCGTTCAACTTAGATGAACTGAAGTGCAACCAGGGTGGGCACTGAGGAGCTGGCAGGACAGCCCCAGAGGTCCACCCAGGGCCAAAAGCCCTGAAGCAGCAGAGGTCACTTCCTAAGGTCATCCCTTCCATTCCACTGCCTCAGGGCCCAACTGTTCAGCCCCCAGCTCCTGGAGAGTCAGGAAGAGCAGGGACTATTGCAGAGGAAGCCTGGGTTTTCAGTTGCAGGTGCAGAGGTGAGTAAAGGCCCAGGGAAAGGGTGCTCACTTACATAGATTATGAGCAGTAGCCTGTATAGTATAGTGAGGAGGTTACACAAGCAGGATCTGGAATCAGACAGTTGAGTTCAAAACCTAGCTCTGTCCTGTGAAAACACTAAAACCACTGACTCGTACACTTTAAGCAGGTGAATCGTGCAATATGTGAATTATACCTGTATGAAGCAGTTATATCCACTTATAAGCTGTAGAGCCAGGAGCAACTAGCTTCACCTCTCTGTGCCTTAAGTTTCACATTGATAAGGGGGGGTGATAATAATAGTACCTATCTCACAGAGTTGCTGTTAGAAGTAAATGAGCAAATGTGTGTGAAGTATTTCATGTTATGTGCGCAGTAAGTGCTTATTAAATGCTAGCTGCTTTTATTCCTGTGTGCCAAGCCCTGTGCTAGTCACGTCACGTATAGTATTTCATTCAGTTCTCACAACGACCTCGAATGGGCATGCATGTATTACCATGCATGTGTATACATATACATGCATGTATATGAGGGATGCAGACATTTAGTCCAGAGGGGTCCCACATTGAGTAGGTGTCTATTGGCAGAGCGAGAATTGGACCCCTGAGTTCCTGCCCCTTCCCCCTTTGACATCCCTCTCTGCTCACAGGAATCTGGCCACCTGTGGGCAGAGGTCTCAAGCAGGCCTCCCCTGAATACCAGTGAGGTCTGAGGAGGTGTGACAGGACTTCCTCTAGGAGATGTGTCTTTGCACCTGTGACCAACCTGGCAGGGGACCTCCAGACAACCCTTCGGAATGGAGTCTGGATCCAGGTCTGAGGCAACCCCATGGCAAGGACCATAGAGGCTGTGGCCATTGGGCCATACTGGCTAAGAGTACTCATGTCTTGAAGCCAGTGCTTACTTTGGACAGGTGAGGATTCATTCACCTGGGATTTCTTGAGTATCTATGGGATCCCAGGAGCTGCTCTAGGTGAGTTTCTATGCCTTGTCTCTGTGAATCCTCACAACAAGGTAGGCAGTACTGCCCCAATTTACAGATAAGGAGCCTGAGGCTCAGAGAGGTGATTCACCCATATCAGAGCCAGGAATCAAACCCAGGCCCCATTCATTCACCAACTCATTCATTCATATTTCTTCATTCATTCATTCATCATCTATTAAGGTGCTGGGGATAAACATGTGAATTAATTTCTGTTATGGGAAAAATGTTGAGGAAGAAATGAGGAGGGAGGAACGCAGTGACAGCTGGGAGGGTCGTGTGTGTGTGTGTGAAGTCTGTGGTGGAGGGACGCTGGCAGGAAGTGAATATCTCCCAGACAAAGTGTTTCATGAAGAATAGATATAGTTTCACTGGGGTGGGGAAGTGAAAAAGGGAAGACATTTTAGGGGAGGAATGGCTCATGAAGGTTGGGAAGGCCCTGAAGAATGTAGGTGTTTGTGGGCAATGAGATGGCACACGGTGGGGCTCATGGAGCACACGGGGGACAGTGTGGGAGGTGAACCTGCAGCCTGTGCCTTAAAAGTCTCGTGTGCCAGCCCAAGAGGTCTAGACTGGATTTGCTGAGCCTGGGGAACGGCTGAGGGTTTGCAGCGAGCACAGTCAGTTGGTTTTGTAGGAAGCCCACTGTGAAAGCAGGGTAGAGGGCAGATCTGAGAGACTGCCCTGGAGACTGGCACCCACACAGAAGGCCTCTGGAATAAGTCAGGGAAGAGATGGCAGATAAACTCCAGCCATGACCCTGGGGAACAGAAAAGAGGGGACAAATCTCCCAAGACTTCCAGGTGGTAGATTAGACTGGAAGGAGTCAATGCAGGGGATGGGTGGGGTTGAGGATGATTCCCAAGCTCTGTCTTGGGCAAGTGGGTAGATGAGGTTGCCAGGCCCTGAGGCAGGAACAGAGGGAACAAACGTGGGGCAGGTTGAGTTGCAGGTCACCTAGTTCTAGAAAGGCTGCATTTGGAGTCCAGCAGTGAGGTCTAGGCTGGAGAGATTTGAGGGTCGTCAGCTGATTTCTAGATTCTTGGTCTAGTACTCCTCTTTCTAGTCCACCCAACCTACCTCAAATATCTTCTGCAAATGGAAGTTTCCCATGAAGCAGGCCATCCTGAGCAGCAGATAAGCCCCCGTTGGATTTGGGGTCTAAGTGCAGTCTGGCCAGGAGGCAGGGAGGTTTCTGTAGGGTTCATACAAATGCAGCAAGACTCAGAGTGGACAGACAGTGGGCTGGACAGAAAGCTAAGAGATCACCTTATGCAGTCTAGTTCCAGGCAGGATTCCCCCTAATCCCAGATTTCCCCAAGGGCCCTCCCCCTCCCCCATCTTACTCAGTCAGGGAAAGAGCTGGAAGAACTCTGGGTAGGGCTCTGCGAGGACCAACCGGAGTGTGATTTGCATAAAACAATCGGTTCTCTGGTAATTTTCAAGTGAAAATGTTATCATCGTTCCCTGGAGGGTCATTGAGTGATTTTTCTTTCCTTTGTTCTTCCATACACACAGGCTGCCCCAGGTCTGCCCTCTAGGAGGGCCTTTTGGAAAGGAGGGGCCAGAGGGGGCTGGGAGAGGAGGACCACGCCCCCCTCAGTGTCCTCTGGCCTGCGCTTAGGCCTGGGGCTTCCTCCTCAGGGAACCATGCAGACCCCAGCTTCTACTGACCCCCACTTTGGCCCCTTCAGAGGCCTTCCCCCAAGGCCTAGGCTGCTGCCTGCTTCCCCCTAATCCCTGGCTGCTGCCTTGCTCCAGGGCCTCCCTTGGGGCCCACGCAGCTCACAGCACAGGCCTGGCTCAGGAGACATTTTCTAATAGGCGGATAATTGCCTCTGTTAATTGCAATTTGATTTTAGCAATCTTCCTCTAAGAGCCTGGAGGCCTCAGCCCCAGATATGTGAAGAGGGTGCAGGGGCGGAGCCTGCAAGCTAGGGTCTCACCTTGAAACTTACCACCCGCTGGGAGTCCCCTAGGCTCTGTCCCTACCAGGTAGGGGACTGTAGCCTGAGCTGCATCTTACCCCCACGGCCTCAGCTCCTCGAGAAGGACACACTGCAGATGGCTACAAACACCACTAGCCCCCAAGGAGTGGTTCAGCAGCTCTTCCAGAAGGGGTGAGCTGGCAGGCCCCCCAGGGTCAGAGCAGGGACCCTATTGCAGAGCCTGGAGGGTTTCCTGCTGGAGCCAAGAGGCTGCTGGAGTTCTGCTCTATGACCATCCCCATCCCTCAAACTTGTTCCTGGGCCTGCCACCATCTCTTCCTCCTCATCAGCTGGCCCTGTCCTCCAGGGAACCTCAGAACGTGGCTCTTGGAGCCCAGCTGCCTGATGCTGCTAAAACAAGTTCCTCTATTTCTCTATGCTTCAGTTCCCTGCTTTTAAAGTGGGGAAATATTAGTGTGTCCACGGTGTCGTCATGAGGATCAGACAGTTGATGCATGCCAAGTTCTTCACCTGGTGCATGGAACATATAAACTTCTCTCTAAATATAGCTGGATTCTGGCTTTTACTATTATCCACACCTTCAGGCACCATGTGCTGGTACTGAGGCCTGCAGCCTAACGCCAGAGAATCCCTGGGGGCCAAGGTGGAATCAGGTGGGAGGAAGCACCCTAAGGTGAGAGTCCCTGGATGGAGCAGTCCCTGGGGTAGGGTTGGGGCTGGGAGGGGGAGCCTTTCAGCCCAAAGCCTCCTGAGTGGGAGCTGGTCTTTTTAGACACCGGGACTCTAGAGGAGAGACTAGATTATGCCTATTGCCACATCCACTCTCCTCCACCTTTGCCTACCCATCTGAACTGGCCGCTCCTCCACTAAAGAAGAGGACTTTTTGGAAGAAGAGGCCTATAGGGAAGGGGGAGGTTTGTGAAGTCAGGTTGAGCCCTTGGAAAGGTACCTAGAGACGGGGAGCCAGGGTTCAAGTTCCTTTTCCCACTTGCTTTGTGGGTCTGGGCCCCCTGACTGCACATCTCCTAGCCTCAGTTTGCTTCTCTGCACTGAGAGAGCTGTTTCATCTCCCACATGGGGACATGGGGTGGCCATGGGGATTAGCTAGAATAACACGTGGCAGCATATAGGTAGGTGCCTAGTGAATAGCCGTTTCCTCCCTGCCCCCTCCCCTTCCTTCACATGTGAGGGGAGTAACTATCTCCCATGTTCATGCATGTGCTGCATGCCTCTCCCCACCCAATTCCTCAGCGCAGAGGTGGAGGTGTCAGGCCCCTGCCTTCCTTCCCTCCGCACACAGGCCTCTTCTCTGTTGCTGGCGAAGAGACGGGAGGAGGAGGGGTAGGCAGGCAGTGGTTTGGGGCCCAGGGGGAGTGTCTCAGCGCCTGCCCACCACTTCTGGCCTGCTGTTCCAGGCAGCATGCTAATTAAGCCAGGAGAACCCACAGAATAGAACTGCAGGCCCCCTGCCTCAGTCCAGCCCCCAGTGGCCTGGTGTGGAAATGGGCTGCACAGACAGGCCCTTTGCTTGGGGGTTGGGGGTGGGGTACAGTTGGGCTGAGCAGCGGTCCAGAAAGGAAACAGAGGAGGGGTTGCCAAGGGTCTAGGGGAGCCTGGCCTGTGAGCAGGGGAGGAACCGGGAGATGTGAGAAGAAGGCCACAGTCTGCTTGATCCTGGCCTGGTCTGGTCTGGCCCTGCCTGTAAAGGAGGTGTTGACAGAATGATAGGGTGGGAGGTCCTGAGATGGGGGCACTGCAGGGCCAGCATGCTGGGAGGTGACTGCCTGGTACCTTGTCCTGGGGCTTCTGGTCTGTACCGCTTACTGTCGATTTGTGTGACCTGGGGTAAGTCCCTTCACCTCCCTGAACCTGTTTCTTCCTCTCTAAGATGGGGCTGATGACAAACACACAGTGAAAGCATGCATGGGAAGGAGGCACAGTAGATTCAGGGAAGGGCAAGAGGAGGAGCCTGGGACAGGAGAGGAGTACTTAAGGGCCCTTATCTCTATCTGGGTTGTTTTATTCCTAAAACAAGATGTGGAATAATGTTAAGATTTGACAAAGCTGGGTGATGGGCACACAGGCGTTTGTCAATGTATTTTTTTCTTTGCGTCTTGCCTACATGTCTGAAATATTTCATAATAAAACAAATGTCCAGTGACAGCATTATACACAGGATTCAAACTGTGTTGAACCCCAGGTATCTCCCACAGGAATGGGACTGATGTTCTCTGGAAACCCCAGTGCTGATGGTGACCATGTGCCAGAGGTGTACGCAAATCCACGGGTTTTAGGTTGAGTAGCAAAAAACATTCTTCAAATGTGCATGCATCTTCTGTGATGTGTGATTTCTAATAGGCATGTATAACCGAGGAATAAATTAAGAATGATAAGTAGAATCAGTGACTGGGGATGGAGATAGGATCCCCACCTGGATCAGTGCGTCTCAATTCTGGCTGCACCTTAGAGTCAACTGGAGAGCTCTTTCAGAATAAGAATGTCCAAGCCCCACCCCAGACCAATTAAGTCAGAACCCCTGTGGTGGGGGCTGGACCTTCCCAGTTTGGAAAAGCTCTCCAGGGGATTCCCATTTGTAACCAGACCAGAGAACCAAGGGACTTGGCCCAGCAGAAGCCATTCCCAGTGCCCCTCAGCTCTCCCTCTCAACTGCTTTGAGAAAGGGCCCTGGATCCGGGCACAACCCTTTGGGGGACAAAGTTATGGAATCCTGGATGCAGCTCCCTTCTGCCATCCAAGCCTTCAGAGTACATCCCCCAGAAGTCCTGACCCTCCTCCCCCACCCCAGGGAGGACTGCTGGGGTTTTTTTTAATTGAAGTAGTTGATTTACAATGTTGTGTTAGTTTCAGGTGTACGGCACAGTGATTCAGATGAATACATATACATATACATATATATTCTTTTTCAGATTCTTTTCCCTTATAGATTATTACAAAATACTGAGTATAATTCAGCGTGTCATATAGTAGGTCCTTGTTGGTTATCTATTTTATATATAGTGGTGTATATCTGTTAATCCCAAACTCCTAATTTCTCTCTCCCCTGAGGAGTGTCTGTTTTAAGAGGGTTGAGATGGAAAGGGATCATCCCCCTACCATGAGGCTGGGTGAGGCTGTACTTAGAAATCCTCTGGTCCATTGGCCACTTCTCCATCTGTATTTTCTGTGCCTCTGGCCCTGGTGGCTGCAGCAAGCTCCTTCTCAAAACTCCTTCCTTGGCTTCCATGAAGCCTCATTGTCTTGATTCTCCCCTCACTGCTCTGTCTGTGCCTTACACACACACACACACACACACACACACACACACACACAGCCTTCTCTGCTTCCTCCTCTCTGCTCACCAGCTCATGACAGCCCCCCGCCCCCGCCCTGCCAAGGTCCTGGCTTGGGCTCACTGTTCCTGTCTTATGACACTCTACTCCCTCGGCCCCATTCCTGCCTTCTTAACAGAGTCTTTTTCCAATTTTTCTCCAGCCCCACCCTCTTTGCCAAGCTCCACCCCCACACCCTCAACTGTGGTGGACATCTTCATCTGGAATTGTCTCTAGCGCCTCAAATTCAACATATCTAAACTAAATTCATCGAGTCTTCCTTGTCCCTTCCACCAACCAACTTCTTGTCCAATTTCTGTTCATGGTTCCCCTCTTCTCTTAGTCCAACAAGTCTGGTCATCCCAAACGCTTCCCATCCCTGCTTTCCCATCCCCCATCCTTCAGTCAATCAGTTGACGTCAGTCCACAGACTGGTGAGTCTTTGCTGGTAATGGCTCCTGCTCCCACAGCAGCCACCTCCCCAAGTGACCCTTCTCCCTCTCGACATTGCTTCCTGACCCCCCAGTGCCTGTTGGCAAGTTTCAGTTCTTCAGCGTGGGAGGCACCAACATGCTCAATGGGCTCCAACTGCCCTTTCTAACCTTGAACCCATTGCTCCTGCAGGAAACCTTCCTCTCCAGGTAGACTGGTAGCATTTGACTTTTACTGAGCCCCCGGGGCTCCTCACTGTCCCCCAATCTTCTTGGTCTATATGGGGGACATAAACTCACTTGCTTGCAGGGGCCGGGTAGGGAAGGGAAGTGACTGAAGTGAGCTGAGTTGGGGACACAACCAGGAGTGGTGGGGAGTGCAGAGAACTGGAGAGTGCACGTCCCTCCCACCCTGTTTACAGGGGGCGCTACTCTTCAATCCCCACCATTTGTGCCCATGCAGGAATGAGGGCCCAGTATTGCCACATCCTCCAGTTTACTGAGAGAAGCCAGAAATCCAACACCTGAACGTAAAATATCCAGTTTTTGCAATGCTGGCAAATGGTTCAGAGTTTGTTGTAAAACTTTGTACTGGGCCACACAAAACATATCTGCACCTGGGTGCTGTTCATGGGCTCCAGACTTGCAATATCTGGTTTCTCCTCACACCCATCCCCTGCTTGAGGTGCCCTCCCTGCCCCTTGTGTCCCAGGCCTCCCCGGTTCTCAAGGCCCAGCTGAAGTCCCATCAAGCTGGCCAAGCCCTCCCTGGCCACCTCAGTACACCCCAACTTCCTGTGAACTTTAACCTTCACCATTATGTCCCTCTGCCCAGCTAGGATGCTTAGGGGGGCAGCCACGCATGGAGGTTAGAGATGTGGGGCTGTAATTAGGCTGCATGGATTTGAATACCGCTTAGCAAGTTATTAGCTGTGTGATCTTAGGCAAGTTTTCTGCCTTCTCTGTGACCCAGTTTCTCTCTCATGGGGTTGTTATAAGGATTAAATGGGATTAGCCGTGAAAAGCACTTGGAATAGTACCCAGTTTATAATAAACACTCAATAAATGTTAGCTGTTCTTATCATGGTTGCTTGGGGTCATTCACTGGCCATTTATATGCTCAGATTTTGCCTGTTGAACGATAAGTTCGGAGAGGGCAGGAAACATGTCTTACAGCTTCTGTAGCCTCCCTCATCTGCATCCTCCACCCTCCACCCCGAACCCCTCAACACCTAGTCCACACACCCAGAAACACAATCAGCGCTTGGGAAAATATTGGTCGTAACAGATTGAATTCAATCAGCAAGCATATATTGTATATGGACCCTGTGCCAGGCACTGTGCTAGGCGCCAGCATCAAGACACAGAGGCACAAACACACACTGTGTGGTCAGGTGCCCCAGGCTACTGCTTCCTGCGTGAGCACTTGCCAACTACTTCATCTCCCTGACCTTTATTTCAGCATCTTTGATATTTAGAATACCCACTGCGTGGGGTTGTTGGGGGCAGTAGGGGTGAGGTATGAGTATCCAGGTCTCAACTTTGGTAGTCGTTCTTCGAGATTCAAATGGAAGTATTCAAGTGTATGGGAACAGGTGTATATGTATAACGGATTCACTTTGTTATAAAGCAGAAACTAATAAAAAAACAACAATAACAACAAAGTCTTGGAGAAGAAATAAAAGAGAATGGGGGGAAAAAATAAAAAAATAAAATTAAAAATCAAGTGTACGTTCCTGGGAGAAGAGTGCGTCTTTCCCAGTGGGACTCTGGCAGATTGGCCTCCTCTCCCAGTGCCCTCCGGCTCTGATCCTGTTGCCCTGAAGACGTCCATCTACAGATTGTCTCCCTGCCCCCAGGTGCCATCTCCAGCCCTCATTCTCAGAGAACATGCTCCTGCCAGGAGAGGGGGATGGAGGAGCAGACCGAATAAGATAGAGGGGCTTACCTCATAGAATCCCATGTCACTTTCAAGTAAGTTTTAGACACTGTCCTTTCAAAAGTTCTTGAATGACTTTTATCATCTAGGTAGGCACTCCTGCTAGGCTCACTCTCCACTCCTCACTCCTTTGCTACCCTCTAGCAATTCAAAAAATATATAAATATGTTTTTATTAAAAATATATATATATATATTCTTTCCCTTTCCCTTCATTATGCTGAGTAATTTGACTTTCTCCAGCCCCTGCTCCAATACAGCCCCAAACTCAGCATGCTCTCCTCAACACTGGACCATCTCCTTCCTCTTTGCCCTAGAGAGGAAGGCAGCAATATAGAGATTTATCCCCCCCCCCGCACACCCCATGTGAATTTTACCTCACTCCCTCAGATGCCAGAAGTGACTATAGACACTTGTGTTAAAAGGGCTTGTTTGGGGACTTCCCTGGTGGTGCAGTGGATAAGACTCTGCGCTCCCAGTGCAGGGGCCCGGGGTTCAATCTCTGCAGGGAACTAGATCCCACATGCGTGCCGCAACTAAGAGTTCTCATGCCACAGCTAAGGAGACTGCAAGCCGCAACTAAGAAGCCCGCCTGCCACAACTAAAGAGTCCTGGAGACGCAACTAAGGAGCTCACCTGCCACAACTAAGACCCAGTGCAAACACATAAATAAATAATAAAAAAAATTTAATTAAAAAAATGCAAGGATTTGTTTCATCTGTTGCATGTTTACTTGTGCATGTGTGTGTGTGTGTGCGTGTGTGTGTGAGAGAGAGAGAGAGAGAGAGAGAGAGAGAGAAAGAGTGACACGCATCTAGCACAGTGCCTGGCCTGTGAGCGGTGTCAATATGTGGTGGCCACCCTTCCCCCCATCCCACCCTTCAGGTTCTGAGGCCCCAGAGAGGAGAGAGATGTGATCCCTGCCATCCACCCCACCCAAGAGCTCAGTCCAAAGAGGAAGAGGAAGAGCCAGACACCCACACCTATGCTTTGGTGGAGATCTTTACCAAGTGCCGCTACAGAAGCAGAGAGGAGGAGGAATGCTATCTGAGCTGGGGCTAGTACGAAACACTGGCGCAGAAAGTGCCATTTGAGCTGTGTGTCTGAGGGTGCCTGGGGGAAGGGCTGTAGGCCTCAGGTAGCCCACAGTGGCTGGAGCAAGTGCATGGGTGTGAGGGCTGGGACTGGGAGGCGACAAGGTTGGGACCAGACTCTGACTGGCCTGGAAGACCGGGTGAAAGAATTTGGACTTCATCCTGTAGGCAGGAACGAACCATCAGAGGTTTTGTAAGCAGAGGAGTAACCTGATCAGAGCTGTGTTTAAGGAAGATTAATTAAAAATAATGTCTGGTGTGTTTAATTCCCAGCTAGCCCTGGGCTTTGGAAGAGACAGGAGAGGAAGACAACAAGGCCCCGATGAACAGTCACTTCACAAAATAATGGCCAATAAACATATGAAAAGATGTTCAATGCTACTAGAACCCAAGGAGCTGCAAATTAAAGCAACAATGAGATACCATATTTGGCCTATCAAATTAGCAGGGATTAAAAATGATAACTCTCGATGCTATGCTGTGGAGGGTTTTCTTGAGACTGGCCTTAGCGCCCACTGTGGGGACAAGGGGGTTGAGAGCTGCAAATCACTCTGACCTTTCAGAAGGGCAGTTGGATAAGAGGTACAAGAAGCTTGCTAAAAGTGCACATTGTGTGACCCAGAAATCCCACTTCTAGGTACTTATCCTAAAGAAATCATTGTGGATGGGAGTAAAAATGTTTGCCCCCAATGTGCCCCACCCCAGGTGCTATTTATAAAAGCAAATAACTGGATCAAATGAGGGAACTGTGAAAACTGTCTGACAGCAGCCTCTGAGGCTGGACCTTAACATTTCTAAATCCTCAAAGGCTGAAGGCGGGAGACAAAACCACAATTTCTTTTTTAAACTGCCTGTGGGGTGTTGCCCACGTCTCTAAAGGGAGCCACTGAAATTTGTCCTAGGGACAGACGGTGCCTTTGTTCCGACCTGCATGCAGGCAGGCCTCTTGGTCATGCAGATGTACCTCAAGTACCTATTTTTTGTCTTGGGAAGGCCCTGACTCCAAATGCAGATGCTCTAAGCAGCACTGGTAGGCATTCTGTTTTAGTAATGTAAAAGGCAGGCTTCTGTTGTGGGCTGGGCGGCATCTCTGCAGAATCTCTTGTGATGGTAAATGATTTTCAGGTTCCTTTGGCCCAGCTTCAAGACAGCAGGGGGGCAGGTGGGGTGGGGGTGGTGACAGCCCAGGCATGGGAATAGAAAGGACCGAAGAAAAGAGTCTTGGGTTTGAGCAGGATAGGGTCCCAGCAACGTGGTGGCAGTCTGGATTAAGGACCCCGGCCGCCAGCAGTGAGCCCTGGGACAGGGCAAAGACTCTCAGAGCCTTGAGGCTGCTATCCATTGGAATTCCCCGTGCCAGTGTGATCCCAAGAGAAGTTCGGTACAGGAGAGGATTTCAAGTGGTACGTGGAGGAAAAAGAAGCTTGATACTTGCTTAGGGTGAAATTCAATTTTAAAAGGTGGTGGTGGGGTATTGATAGAAAGATCCATGTTAGGGGAAATACTTGGATAGGTGCAATATGAATACAGCAACTCTTGAAGGCGCTTGCAGTTGGCTAAAGTTTGGGAAAAGTTACTCTGTGTTTGTCTTGAAGTCACCGGTAAACTACAAGAGTGAAGGCAGCTCTTCTTCCCTTTTCCTGTTTACCCATTTCTGTCCCCCTCTAACCTTAAGAACCTAATTATAAGAATGAGATCACTAGGCAATTTAACCTAACTCCTGACTTACACTCTCCTGAATGCACACTACGCCTTGACTAACCTGTTGATTCTCTTCCTAGATCTACCCCCAACAGCCCCCTAAGGAATCCTGCAGGCAGATCACACGGGCAAGATAACCTCTGTAGAGAGAGTCAGGCAGTCTGCACGCAATAGAGATCGATGCACAACCCTACCTCCTGCCTCAATGATTCACTGAGATTCTTCCCCCCATTTTACCCTTTAAAAACTGTCATGGCTGAGAAGAATCTTTGGAGTTGGTCTCTGGACATGAGTCCACCTTCTCCCCAGCTTGCCAGATTTTCTGATTAAAGCACCTTTCCTTTACTACTGACACTTGCCTCTCGAATTATTGACTTTTGAGCAGTGAGTAGCCAAACCTGAGGTCAGTAACAACAGGCCAGGCTCAGCTGTATGTTGGGGAATGGAGACATAGGCTGTTGTCTACATGTGGACCCAGGAGCACAGAAATGACCAGAGCAACATGGAGGGAGAAGTAGGGATGCGGGTCAGAGGGGACAGGGGCTGCATGTGACAAAGGACAAGCAGAAGGAAAGAATCCCTGGGGCAGGAGCATCGTGAACTCAGGGAGGGCTCTAGGCACCTTTGGACACCCAGGTGGGCTCTCAGATTAAGGCTGTTTAGCTGTTAAGAGTGACTGTGGAGGGGCTTCCCTGGTGACACAGTGGTTAAAAATCTGCCTGCCAATGCAGGGGACACGGGTTCAAGCCCTGGTCCGGGGAGATCCCACATGCCACGGAACAACTAAGCCCTTGCACCACAGCTGCTGAGCCTGCTCTCTAGATCCTGCGAGCCATGGCTGCTGAGCCCATGAGCCACAACTACTGAAGCCCACGTGCCTAGAGCTCGTGCTCCACAACAAGAGAAGCCACTGCAATGAGAAGTCCGTGCACCGCAATGGAGAGTGGCTCCTGCTCGCTGCAACTAGAGATAGCCTGTGCACAGCAACAAAGACCCAACACAGGGCTTCCCTGGTGGCGCAGTGGTTGAGAGTCCGCCTGCCGATGCAGGTGACACGGGTTCGTGCCCTGGTCCGGGAAGATCCCACGTGCCACGGAGCGGCTAGTCCCGTGAGCCATGGCCGCTGAGCCTGCACGTCCGGAGCCTGTGCTCCGCAACAGGAGAGGCCACAACAGTGAGAGGCCTGTGTACTGCAAAAAAAAAAAAAAAAAGACCCAACACAG
Organism: Mesoplodon bidens; assembly: GCF_964165515.1. Taxonomy (NCBI): domain Eukaryota; kingdom Metazoa; phylum Chordata; class Mammalia; order Artiodactyla; family Ziphiidae; genus Mesoplodon; species Mesoplodon bidens. Next base: position 83,635,193 of record NC_138163.1, on the reverse strand, counting down.
CCAAAAATAAATAAAATAAAATAAATAAACTTTAAAAAAAGAGTGATCATGGAAAGCTGGAGAACATGGAGATGCTCAGGTCCTAAATGCATAGGATATCCAGGCAGATGGTCAGGCAACCACTCAACATTACAGTTTACAAAGTGTTTCTGATGATGTAGAGATATGCCAGTGAGAGATCGTGGAGTAAAAAGAAAAACACAAAACTGTAGTACAATATGGCCTCAATTAGCGTAAAAAAAAAAGACTAGAAGGAAATACACCAAACATTATTATCAGTGAATATCACCTGGGTGGAAGCCTGGAAGAAGAGCCCTGGCCTGCCAGTCAGAGAAGTTCAAAGGATAGCCATGATTGAATCAGGGATGGAAGAAATAGAAGTTTACAGGCAATTTCATTGCCATTCCAGGAAGAAGAAGAATATGGCAAAGGTCAAGGACGTGATGCTGAGTCACAGATGCCGGTCACAGACATGACTTCTCAGAGACCTCTAGCCACTGAATGGAGGATATATTATAGAGAGCTAGAAAAAGGGGAAGAGAAGTTAGAAGTTGATGACAACCATTCAAGAGAGGTGACGAGGGTCTGCACTCCTGTGAGGCCGTGGAAAGAAAGAAGGAACAGAGAACTCAGGAGATATCAAAGAGGTATGCGGACAAAAAAATGTTGCCTGCCATTCCAGTGAACAAGGAATGTTCTCACCATCAAGCCCTCAACCACTGCAGCATCCCCCTCCCGCCCGCCCCCACCCCCCCACCCCCACCCAACGGTATGCCTGAGGGAGGTATGCCTGAGGGGGATTCAGGATGGAGAAAAACAGGCTACTGGCCCTAGATAGTTAAGATTCATATCTAAGGAATAATTTCACTGACCCCAGAAGCTTGCATCTTCCCATACAAAGAAGAGCACCACAGTCATTAACTTCAAAAGATGTCTGGTTTTTTTGTGATTAGCAGTCATCTTTATGTTTGACTACATGGTTTTTTTGTTTCTTTTTTTCAACAAAAACTCCTGTATGTCCTGGCTCTTCCCTTACCTCTTCAGAGCAGTTCCTCAGAGAATCTGAGAAGACTGTCTCCCAGGCTATAGTCCTCAGTAAGTTCCCAAATAAAACATAACTCGCAACCTTTAGGCTTTAGGTTGTACATTTTTCTTCAGTTGACAGGTCTAAGAGACTTGGAGACAAATTGTATGTGGGTGAGGGAGAGGGTGGCCTGAAGGAGGACTCCCAGGTATCTACGAGGGTTCAGACCCCTGGGTGGAGCAGGAGGACTGGCTCCAGGCTCAGCTGACACAGGGCCACACCAAGAGAAGGCAGAAGCAATGCTCACATTCTTACAGCTTCAGTAGCAATGAGGAAACAGAGTTCCTCCCAACAGCACCAATTAGGAGAGTCTCAGGGAAGGACTCTGATTGGCTGGCTTAGGTCACGTGCTTACCCCTGTGGCCAAGCAGTCTGGATCTATTACCCAAAGAAGGAGAAAAAGGAGTGCAGAAAGGATAAAAATGATAATTGCCATATATTTTCTGAACTCAGCAAGTAGAGCTAAGGTGAACTCTAAATGTGGACGTTGACCAACACAAGTTCATGAGTGTGTGTCCATAGAGAAATAAGGTCATCACATCAGAAGCTCAAGTTAAAATATCACCAAATCCACTCCCCTGCCTCCAAACTGCCCATCTGTTACCTCTTCCTCAGCTTCACTGCCACTGCCCGTGGTCAGGTCCTCAATATCTCTCACGTGGCCTCTTGTCCCCAACCCCTCCTTGCTCTCCCCGCTTCCAGGTCTGCCCCCTTCAGACTACTATGCACACCACTGCTGCCACGGGGATCAGAGGCAGTGTAGCTTAGTGATTAAACGTGTGAGCTTTCTCTGAGTGTGGATCCTAGTTCTCCCACTTAGTAGCTTTATGACCTGAGTGAGTCACTTCGCCTCTCTGGGCTTCAGTTTCCCTAGGAAACTTCACAAACTTGTTGTAAGGATTAAATGAGTTAATATTTGTAAGGCGCTTAGAACAGGGTCTGACATGTAGTCACTGCTATGAAAGTGTTGTCAAAGATATGACTCTGTCATTCCTCCACTGAAAACCAATTTACATCCTCTACCTCCCGTGAGCTCACCTCTTCCATGAAATCTTCCCTGGCTGCCCCTCCGTGGCCTGCAAAGAGGCTGTGCTGTACTGAAGCCCCTTTCCCTCTGAACATGTCTCCCTCGGGGAGTGGTGGCTGGGAGGATTGGGGCTGTCTGATTCATAGCTTGGCCCCCAGCACGGAGCGCAGCATCTGGCACATAAGCAGGGCCTTGGTAAATGCTGACTGCATGGATGGCTTACATTTGAAGAGCTCTTTGTGCTCTACAAAGTGCTCGTCACATCTGTTACTTCACTTAGGCCACACTACAGGCCTGTAGAATGGGTCTCATGGCCTCCATTGGATAGGTGGGGACGCTGAGATTCTAAGTAAAGGGGCATGGCCAGTACATATATATATATATATATATGACAGGGCTGGGGTGTGAGCTTGGTCATTCTGCTGTCAAGACAGTGGGGAAAGAGCCCTGGGTTAAGGGTCAGTGGTGCCCAATTCCAATTCCATGTTTTGAGCCTGAACTCCTCTGGCTGCAGTTTCCTCACCCGTATCACGTACGGGTTGCACTAGAAGGAACCTGATGGCCCTTGCAGCCGCAGCATTCTGTCAGTGGCTGTCTGGTGCTCCCTCGCCCTCCTCCCCCCAACTGCAGCAGCTGCCTCACACCTGGGATCAGCCCCTAGGAGGATAAATGACACTGAGGAGCAGGGGCAGGGAGTGGTGACAGTGCTGGCCAGGCCCCAGTGGAGACTGAGCAGTTAGAGGACTCATTAGATGTTAATGAACTGCAACTGAGCGTATTGATTACCTCTCAAATCATTTCCTCCTAATTCAGTCCTCCAGGGTCAGCAGGCCCTTGGCGTCCCTAGGCTTTCTGCCCACCCTCTTAGCTAAACAGTTAAGGGCTTCAGGTGGGGCTGCCAGGCTCAAGGGGTTGAAGAGAGCAGCAGGAGGGGAAACGCTAAGGTATGAGCCCCGCTTCTGCCTCGCTGCCCCTTCCGCCTGCATTTCCTATCTGGTCAGGGCCAGCTTCCTCCTAGCGGTGCAGTCCACAGGGCCCCGTACTTGGTGTCATGCTCTGCTGTCCCTGCTTCAAAATTCTTAATTTTTGATCAAGAGGTCCTGCATTTTTATTTTGCACTGGAGCCTTGCAAATTATGTAGCATATATAGTCATAGGATAGAGTGTGGTCTAGGTAAAGAGCACCCACTAGAGCGTGTAAAATGGCAGCCCTGGCTGTCAGGACCTCTCAAGCCCATGGAGTTCGGTCCCACGGATTGATGCCCAGAGACGGGAATACAGTTGCCCAAGGTCACATCGCCCAGCCAGTCAGTGGCAGTGTGAGGACTAGAACACAGACTGTCTTTCATTTTTCTCTTCTGTAGACTCGCTCCAGATCTTAAGATCCCCCAAGCTTCCCTAGGACAAGCCTTTGGACTAGATCACTCCTGTCACCCTTATTTGACATATGATCTTGTAAGTGCTCAGGGCTGGAGATCTTTGAGGAGCTTCAGCTCCTCTCACCACCACTCCCATTGGATGAGAAAGGCTCTCTAGTTTCCCTCCCAGGTACCCATGCTTGCTCACCTCCAGTGTCAGAGAGCTAATGAGCCCACGTGGCAGCCCATTGTTAGACAGCTATAAGTTTTAGGAAAGCGCTTTAAGAAAAGCATATGACAGTTTGCCTCCTTATAACATTTTCCCTTTGGTACTAGTTATTTTCTTGAGGAACACCTAGAATTAAGTTGGCACCATCTCCTCTCAACACCCCCAAGTTGTAAGCCAGCAGAGCAGCTTTTCTGGAGATGGGGAAATAGTGGGGGTGATCTGTCCATCTTGGGTCCCCTTAGCCCAAGGCATCAGAGTGTCCAGTAGGGAGACGTAGAAAGGGGCATAACAGTTGAGATCATCTGGTTTGTGGGAGAGCACCCAAGTGTGTGGACAGCCCCTGGACAGGAGCCAGTGCCCTTGGATATGAGGTGAGCTCTGGGTCTGTGAGATTTCACAGTTCCCCTACCTCCTGCAAAGTCTGCCTGGGCTTGTCACAGAAATGACACAGGAGGAATGGAGGCTGGGGCACTAGAGGGCCCTGGAGGCCTCAGAAATGTTCTTAGGGAGAAGGACACGCTGGTACTGCCTCTCTTTCCCGATGGATGGAGACCGTATGGGCTGCAGCCCCAACAGAGGAGGCCTGTGGTGGTTCCACCCCTGGAATGGCTGCCTGACTGTGAGGCTTGGGGTGCATCTGAATAGGTGCCCATAGATAGTCCTCTGGCCCTGGGTGCTCAATCTTAGCTGCACGTTAAAATCATCTGGGAGCTGTTTAGAAGTACCTGTGCTCGAGTTGCCTCCCCAGAGACTTAAATTTTATCAGTTTGGGATGTGGTCCAGGCATCAACATTTTTAAACAGTTCCCCTGTTTGAGTCTCATGTGCAGCTGAGGCTGAGAACCATTCATCTGGAGCAGTTTCTCCAAGTTTATGTGAAGACAAATCACCCATGGATCTTGTTCAGTGAGGATTCAGATTCAGTAGGTCTGGGGTGGGGCCTGAGAGTCTGCATTCCTAACAAGCCTCCAGGGAATGTCCCTGTTGCCCACTCCAGATAGCCCTCTGAGTTGTGTCCAAGACAAGATTCCTCTTGTCTGAGTTGTGTGTCTAAGACAAGATTCCTGGATTCCTCTGAAGTCTGGGACTGAGTAGGAAGAGCGAGACCTGAAGCTCGGAGATGGACTTGACCTCTGAGGGCATTGCAAACCTTCGTGGTATGAGAAGCGAGGCCCAGCTGATCTAGACAAGTCTTAGGTTTGGTCCCAAGGCAGCAGTACTGGCCAAGGAAGAGGATTCTTACTGCCAGTGCAGGAAGCTCTGTGAGACAATCCTTTGGAGTTCAGAATTTGCATTTAGAAGCCAAAAACAGCTCCCAACCTCCTTATCCACTGATCTCAGGAGCCTCGGCACGCGCTGGTCCACCCTTCCTTCCAAGGGTCTGCAGCACTGTAACCCCAGATCCTCTGCCTCCCTCAGGAGTGAGGCGCCTTCGAGCCTTCTTCAAACCCCCAAGTCAGGCCTCCCGTGGTGATGGGTGGCAGAGGGCCCAGATATACCCCGCTTTGTTCTCTTGGGCTGTCACTCTTCCCAGGGGTCCAATTAAGCCATCGCTTTGTCCCTGGGCAGTGGAGGCAGGCGTCCCTGGCACTCTTCCGCTCCACACTCCATTTCTTCATCAGCTGTCGCCAGACAGCCCACATAATGTTGGCATTTCATGCTCAATATTCTTGATGAAAGTGGAACATCAAAACCTCAGCGGGGTGGACACATGGAGACTAAGTGAGGCTCTTGCCGAAGGAGCTATCTTCTCTGCGCAAGGAATCAACAAAGCCCCTTTTGCAAGGCTGTCTCGTATTATTATTGTCATTCTTCTTCTTGTTGTTATTTTCTTCCCTTGCATCTAAGTAGAAATAATGTCGTGTCTTGCTTTCTTATATATATATATATATATATATCCTCTCCCTCTTTGTGATAGCAATCTTTGCCTCTTGTTATAATAAATATTGATTGGCACTGTTAGGAAGCATCAGGGCTTTCATCTTCTGGCTGCCTGCTCCCTGGCTCACGACGTGGGTGTTAGGGAGGAAGATTGTATTATCTGCTCACACACCTGTTTTGCCACTCGCCTCACTCCTGCAGCAAAACTTGGGCTATTAATGCCATGGGGAATTGGCTTTCCTGTAATGTCGCTTTCTCTCTCCACTTTTCTTATGGCTCCAGGGAAAAACACTTTTCGGGTCTGCCAGCCCTGGGCTGTTACCACCCACACAATCCCCTAGGGCCCAGATGAAGAGAAGAGATGCGTGGTCCCTCACTCATGTGTTATTCAGTCATTCATTCTCTCATCAAACATTTGTCAAGCACCTACTGTGGGACCAGCCCATGGTTGGGCCCATGAGTGCAGAACTCTGTGGGACACACTCCCTGGCCTCCCAGGGTTCCCGTTCTGGTGGGGGAATGATCCCGTTACAGTGCGATCAGCATGATAGCAGGAAGGCAGAGGCGCCATGTGAGGGGCGCAGCAGAAGTAAGGGAGATGTCAACTTCCGGGAGGAGGCGCTATTGAGCCTCGATCTTAAAGCTCACATAGGACTGAAATGTTATCATGTCCCGGTTGAGGGTTCCTTCGACACCAATTTGAGGCTCTCAAGAAATGAATGGCCCTGAGAGGGGAGGACATGGGCCCAGAGCACTGTCCACTTCTGGTTTGAATCCTGGCCCTGCCACTGACCCACTGTGTGACCTGGGACAGGCCACAGTCCCTCTCTGGCCTCTATCTATCCTAAAATGACACATCAGCCCCACCACCTCTCAGAGCTGGGCATGTCCACATACCTCCACCAGGGGCAGCTCCTCTCGGAGATAGAAACCAGTGTGGCCTGTCTCCTGGGTGGAAGGTGTCTGTGACCATAGCTCTGTCTTGGTGCAGAGAGGGGCAGATCCTTGCACTCAGAGGACTTCAACACTGACAGGAAGAAAGGAGTGAGGACACAGCAACTCTGACCTCCAAAGGAAGTCCAGGCCTGCCAGCACTGGGCCCCTGTCAGAAGCAGGAGAAGAAAAGAGAGGGCATTCACGGTGCCAAGCAAAATGGAAGGCATGTTCACACGCGTGATGGCACTAAATCTCTGAGCCAACCCTGTGAAGCAGAGGGAAGTATACCCCCTTCGCCAGTGAGGAGCCTGCAGTGTGGCAAGGTTTGGCTGACACAGCACCGTGCAGTGCAGTGGGGACAGGCTTGAGCCCTGGCTCAGACTGCCAGATGTGAAGCCTGGCTTCATGTCTTATTAGCTGGGAGACCCTAGACAAGTCATTTAACCTCCAGTTTCCTCGATTCTAAAATGGAGGCAATAATAGTGCCAACCGTGCTGAGGATTAAATGAGGTAATGTATGACTTGGCTGACACATAGAAAGCCTTCAAAGGTCATCGTTACTACTGGCTGAGGCCACAGAGTCACTGCATGGCAGGACTATGATTTGAACTTGAGGCTGACTCTAACGCCAGCACTCTGCGAGGCCCTGGGCCCCCATGTCCCTGCTTGCTCACTGAAATGGCCACTCAAGCTTTTCTTTTGAGCTGGGCTGAGTGAAGCAGCAGCTGGGGACTCCTTCCTGCCTGGTGGACCTACTGAAGCTGGATGCCGGACTTCAACACGGAGCCATAAATGCTGGAAGGAAAGAGGGAAAGCAGAGCTAGAAGTGATGGTCACTTCTGGGAGGAGAAGGGGAGCTGTTCCAGAGACTGCTCTCAGGGTCACCATCCAATATCCACTCTCCCCCCTCTCCTCTAGTGAGAAATGCCTTGCCAGAAGACTATATTTTCTAGCTTCTCGTATAACATGTGACTAAATTCTAACCAATGAAATATAAAACAAATGTGGGACTTCTGAAGAGGCTGCTTAAAAGGAAGCTAACTCAGCTAAGATGTGTGCCCTTGCCCCTTTCTGTAATCTAGAATGGTGATGTGATGACGGGCGCTCCAGCGGCCATTTTGAACACTAATGGGACCTCGAAAATGAAAGTGGTGGTAGGATGTTAGAGCAGAAAGCTGGAAGGAGTCAAGGCCCTTGATGACTTCATAGGGTCACTGTGCCATCCCTGAACTGCCTACCTCCAGGCTTCTTGCACGTGAGACTATAAGCCCCCATGTGTTTAATACAATTTCTGATTCAGAAAGCTTCACGGGGAAAGAATAATTTTCATGGGCTCTTAGGATAAGTTATTCCAGGCAGGAGAAACAGCTGGTCCAAGCCTTGGGAGTCTGACGTGTGACAGTTGATAGAGTTGGCAGGAGTAACCAAGGAGGTGGGATATACAGTGGACACCCTGGGTTCCGGCCACACAAGCCTCCTGGCTAAACACACCATACACTCACTCCACAGTGTGGCCACCTGGCCCCCTCTTGAATAACTCTTGGGCAACTAGCTTCCGTTCTAATTGTTCATGAACTCTTCTTTTCCTTTAGGGTGAATCAGAGTTAATGCTATTTTCAAATAGCCAGGTGCTATGATCTCCATTTCCCAGATGAGGAAACTGAGGATTAAGGAGGGGTACTGACCTGACCTAGGTTACACAGCTAGTGATGGCAGAGCTGGGATTTGAATCCAGGTGGGCCTGAGTCCATTGCCCGCTTTATACTACTTGCTCTCAGACTCTAGCATACAACAGAATTACCAGAAGGGCTTGTTAAAGCACAGATTGCTGTGTCCTACCTACCCCAAAGTCTGATTCAGTAAGTCTGGGGCAGAGTCAACAGTCTGCATGCTAATAAGGCCCCAGGGGATACTGATGCTTCTTGTCTGCAGACCTACTTGGAAAATCACTGGGTTGAAGCATTGCTGGGGACAGGGGTCTCCTTGTGGCAGGTGTGGAGTGGGCACTCACAGGTTCAAGCTGAGAATAACAGGAAGTGGGCTGGCACAGAGAAGCAGGGAAGGCAGCCAAGCAGGAGAGTCTGGGCAGACCTGGAGGCTTGAGAGAGTAAGGGCGGGGTGAGGAGCGCACCGAGTCCCCTGGACCCTGGGGGCCACCAGAGGCTCTTCGGCAGGCAGGGCGCTGGCCTGGGTGCGAGGGCAGCCTGGTGCCAGTGAGGGGAGGCTCCGCTTCACTTAGCCACTCATTTAGTGGCCTCTCCTCATACCGCCTTCTCTGTAGCAAAAAATAAAATAAAATAAAATAAGAGCTTGGCTGAGTTCTGCAGACACTCTTCATAGGACACTGGGGAACTTGGGAGAGGCCAGCAAGGTCATACTGGCTTCCACCCTTCTGAGTGTCACGAGGAAGCACTGGACAATGTCACAGTCACGTCTCTCCTTACTTGTCTAGGAATTCCTCTAGCGCCAAGGAAGGCAGCCTCAGGCAGCCTGCAGGAAGGAGCCTGAAACTCACCACTATCGCTTGCTGGGGTCTTTCTGGGCTTCAGTTTGCTCATCTGGAAAGTGAAAACTAGGAGTCCTTGCCCATCCTTCCTACCTCTAACGGTGGTCAGTGAGGCTCCTAAGAGACCAGATGCATGGAATACTTCCTGAACCCTATACAGAAGTGGAGGTCACTGCATTTGTTCTTAAAATTCTCCACTCAGTTCTCTCCTGACAGCCCAGCCTGGGCTGGCCCAGCGGTCTCCTGTCCCTCTTGGTGTGGATAAGCTTCCCACCTTAACCCTGACTTTCCTGGACACCTGCCACTCTCCCGTGTAGCCCATCGAGGCACTGTGTTGTAGCAAAAGGGTGATTCATCTGGAGCCCTGGAACTCCTGAGCCCTCTTATCTACTGTCTGCCAGGCCAGGATGGGTGGGTGGCACCTGAGCCGAGCCCAGGCCCAGCAAGAATGCTGAGAATTCCAAACTGGCCAGCTGCCGGCAGGTTCCAGCTGAAATGCAAACAGACACCACCCTTAGTCCCTGAGCTGGATTTCTTTGGCTCCTTGGCTCCCAGCCTCCAGAAGGGCTAACGCTGACCCACTGGGAAGAGAGACGGATGAAGAACATTTTTCTAGGCCAGGAACCGATCTGAATCTCATTGCAAAGCTCCAACCAGATGTGAGAGATTCCAGAAGCCCCCAAGAGGTTGCTCGAACTGAAGACTATGGTGTAAATACTTTGCTACACATGCATGCAAGCGGGTTTTATTTTTGTGTCTTAAGAGTTGTCCCCTGTTGGCTTGTCAGTTTTCAGGCTCTAAATTCTTAGAGGGCAGGGAATAGATTTGCAGGAATGAGGAATTGAAAATAGTGATGACGGGGATGACAGTGATGGGGATTAGAGTTTTGGGGTTGATGCTGGTGGGCACAATGTAAGGGGATAGGAAGAGGCGGTGGGGGGAGAGGAGGAAGAAGCAGAGGGTAGGGGGAGGCGGGTGTGAGGCTGATGCAGACAGAAACAGTGAGTGAGAAAGTGATGGAGGTAATGATCTGAGCTGTCTGTATCCCTCTGAAGGCCCTTTTCCCTCTTCTCTCTGTATTTGTCTCTTTCCCCTTTTAGAACCTCCTTCAGGGCAGGGCCTGTGCCTCGCTCACCTTGGCGTCCTAGTCCCTAGCCCACTGCCCTGCACAGAGGGAGTGTCCACAGTGCCTGCTGATGAATGGAGGCGTGAGAGTGGCGTGGGCAGGAGGGATGGCAAGGCGGGCCATGGTGCCTAGGAAGAAGCAGCCACGTTGGAGCCTCCTGCACAGGGCAGAGGCTCACGGCATAGACACTTGGGGTCCCGGAGATGAGATGTGGACCTGTCCCTGAGAGGAACGGCAGATGGTGCTCCATGCCAGTGGTGGGTGCCGAATGCGGACCAGGGTTCTGGGCCCAGTGGGGCCCCACCAGGCAGCAGCAGCAGCAGCAGATTTGGGGATTTGTTGATTTGCTGAGCCTGCCTGCTGGGTGCAGGCTGTTTTTCCATAATCATCTTTTGTCTGACTGAACAATAGAGGTGAGAGGGGCAGCCAGGCAGGTGGGACAGAGCTTGACAGGAGCGAGGAAGAGGAGAGGAGCCTCCCACACTGCTTCCCGCCAGCCGCCCGCCCCCCTCCAGGCCTCCCTTCTCAGCTCTGGCCCTTGGCTGCAGCCCGCACGGTGACCCCAAAGGCTGCGGAGAATCATCGAAGCCCCACCCCCACCCGGGCTGGCTCACATACCTCCCCACACACCTCTTTCCCTCAGAAGTTTCCAGGCTTTTGATAAATGCCGGCCGGTTCAGCCCCCGAGGAAGGCAGACCGCTTCTGGGAGGAGCCTGTCGACATTCGACACTCCGGAAGAACGATGTCCGGCAGGGGAGCAGGGTGGGGGGTGGGAGCGGCAGCCCAATTCCCTGCAGAACAAAAAGAGATTTCTCTCTCCCTTGCACCAGCTGCTGAGTCCCCAGCCCTGGCTCGATCATTTTTCAAATTGCAATAAATTAACGTTTTCTGGAGCAAGAAAACCACACAGAGAGTCCTAATTACCAAATTTGGGGATGGTCTCCAGCCCCTCTGGGCCTGCTTCCTCTCCCCCCTTCTAGCTGGGGACTGGGAAGGCAGAGCCCCAAAGAAACAGCTTCTTCCATTTCACTCACACCTTTCCCTGGGATGGCTGGCCCCCTACGCCCGCTCCTTGTGCGCAGCCCTGCCTGTCACCTCCTCTTTGCTGACATTCTCTCCCACCCCACAGAATGCAGTGCAGGCCTATTTCTTCCCATTTGGCGGAAGGAGAGCTGAAGGCCCTGGGGAAAGGGAGAGGAGGAGGGAGGGTAACATAGCTGAGCCTGGTGTCAGACCCTGAGGCAGAAGTTAGAAGTCCTGACACCCCAACTCCCCGAGCCTAAAGTGGATTTCTTTTCGCTGAGATATGAAACTTACAAGTAAACCCACAGACTCTCTGGATCACTCTCCTGTCTCAGCGGGATGGAGGCTCCCTATTCTAAGCCTCTCAGGAAAGAGTTATTCTAGGAAATAACTCTGCTCTCTGGAAGTTTTCCCTTATATACAAAATCCCTTCTTGTTGAGATACACAAGTGTTCACTTATTCACGATGATGTGGTTGACATTGGCTGGGTGCTTACTATGCGCCAAACAGCATGCTAAGTGCTTTCCATGCATTATCTCACTGAATTCTCACATCATGTCTCCGGGTAGGTGTGACCATCCCTGTGTGACAGATGCAGAAACTGACGCTCAGAAAAGTGAAGTGACTTTTCCAAGGTCACACATCAGAAGGAGGTTTCCTACCCAGGCCTATTTGGTGCCCAAGCAGGGCTTTCTTCTCCCTCAACTGCCCCTGTCACCTTTCTCTGCCCCTCTGTTCAGGGGGCCCAGCTGCCCATCATAGCCTTCCCCTGGAGCCCCTTTCTCCTCAGTCAGAAATGCCCACATGTCTGAACCAGCTTCACTGTGCTGTCCCCAGCAGAGTTTGCAGCCCTGTCAGGGACACCTGGTCCCCAGCCCTAGTAGTGGGAAGTAGGAATTTTGTCCTCAGGATAGAATGGGGGGCTGGCTGGAGCTGGAAGCAGCCAGAAGGCAAGCTTGGTGGTAGGAAGTAGAACTACACACACACACACACACACACACACACACACACACACACACACACGCCCCGGGGTGGGTGGTGCTCAGGGCTTTGCCCCACGTGGGAATGAGTTGAGGTGGAGATTTCAGAGGGCAACTGTTCACTTGGCTTTTTCCTGAGGGCAGAAAGAAAAATGGAGAGTCCTGAGCCCTGGGACCCTGGACTTCCTCAGCTCTGAAGGGTTACAGTTTGGTGACATGAAGGTCCCAACCATCTGGCTCCCATCTACCTTATGGAACTTATTTCCCATTCCTTGTCTTTACACACGCTAGGCTTCAACCAAACTCAGTATTCCTGATCCATAGCTTCACTCGTGCTATTCCTGCTGCCTGGACCACCTGCCCTTCTTCCTTTCACCTCTGCAAATCCTACCCGTCAGTTAAGGAAGGCCCACCTCCACTGCCACTTCCTGCACGGAGCTGTCCTGGTCCTCCTCACTCTGACACCTGCCTCTTCTCTGCCCCCCAAGCTGAGAGAAACTCTGCCCTCCTCAGAAGCCCCACGGCACTTCGTCTGATCCTCTCTTATGGCACTAGCCGCTTTCTCCCTGGAATTACAACCACCTGGTTACACAGCCCAGACCCCTTCTAGACCAGGAGCTCTCTGAGGGAGGAGCTGTATCAGATTCATTTTTGTGTTTCTGGGCCCCTTGGTTCAGATTTCTCAGAAATATATTGAATTTCTACTTCACACGCCACCTTGGAGCGTAGTGCAGGGCAGTGGGAAGAACATGGTTTTGGGTCACAGATACCCGGGCTTAAAACCTGTTCTGGTTCTTCCCAGCTGGTGCCCTTGAGCAAGTTACCTTCCCATTCTGAGACTTGATTTTCCTCAGCCTTTTGGGAGAGAAAATAGTACTTGCTACCATTGAGGGTTACAGTAAATGTTGAACTCGGGACTGAAAGGTAAAACCCCCCTTGTAATACGTAGCATGTGGTTGGGGTCCAATAAATATTTGCTTATCACGCCTCCTTTTGACCAGGGTCTGATGGATGAATGAAGGAATGAGGAGATGAATTAATGCAGCATCTTCTGGATGGCTGAAGCCTGAGGCACTGGGCCTTCTTGGGCCTGTCTCCTTGTCTTGAAGGCAGACCCACCCAGCAGCCCACACCCCTCTACTCTGTTCCCAGCCACCCCAGGCCCATAGTTTACACGCTGAAATTCCCAGAAGCTGAGACTTCCAAACAAACCCCCCCCCAAGTTTGGATTTATCAACCATGCTATTAAAACAGTAATTTTCAGCTGCCTAATGTTTCCAACTTCTGCTCTAATCCAGCGGGTAAATATTTACGGAGCCTGACACCACTCCTAGGCCACTTGCTCTGCTGCCAAACATTCATTTCCCTTGCAGCTCCACTGGTTTGATATTTTTAGGAACAGGGCAGGATGGTGTGCGTGTGTATGTGATGGGGTGGGAGAGAGGCTCAGCCTTCCTTATGGCGAGTTCCTGGGTAGGGAGAAACATAAGATAAATTAGGCCTTGCTACTTCCTGCTGTCCGCATGTCCCTACAATGGGGCAGAGAGGTGCAGGCTCATTGCAGTGTGCCCAGGCCCTCAGGCATCCCTCTCCTCAGCCTCCCCCGCTTCCACATACAGCTACCTGGCGCAAAGCAGCACACAGGCCGATTTGCTGTATTAAGACAGCAGAAGAGTGTTGAGAAAAGCAGACAGACTTGGGTGCCTACCTCAGTTTTGCCATTTGCTAGGTGGGAGGCCCTGAGCATGTCCCTTTGCCATCCTGACTCCATTTCCTCCTGTGTGGGGTGCAGGCAAGCATCCCCGCCCCACGGTGAGAGAACTTTAGAGAACACCAAGCACAGGGCCTGGCTTGGTGTAAGGGCCCCGTAAAGAGCGCTCTAGAGAGAAGATCCAAAGCAGCCCTCCATACCCACCGATATCCCAGCCACACTGGAGTGGTGGCCATCTCTTAGCACCTCTGTGCCCTTGCTCATGCTCTTCTTTATGTCTGGAATGTTCTTGGCATAACTCAGACCACAGGGCTACCTCCTATGAGACATCTTCCCCCATGGCCCTAAGAAAAACAGTAAGAAGAGTCAGTCTCTCTCTCTCTCTCTCTCTCTCTCTCTCTCTCTCTCTCTCTCTCATAGACTGAGCACTTGTAGTGAATGAAGGCTGAGTCATATTCATGTCTACAGCCTCAGCATCTAGCACAGAGCTAGACAAGGTACTCAATGAATCTTCACTGCATATGTGAATATTTGTTTAATATTTATGGATTAGTTGGAAGAGGGAAGGGAGCAAAGAATGATTTTGAGCTGGAGCGATCCAAGACACTTCTTTATTCCTCTCACAGGGGAAAACAATAGGAAGAGGGAAAGGATCCAACATTTACTGACCACTCCGTACAAGTGGGGACATCATCCATCTTGTTTCCACTACACCCCAGAATTTAGAACAGTGTCATGACATTTCATGAGCTCCTACTGTCTGCCGAGCTGTAGATGCTTTACATGGATTGACTCACTTAATCCTTACAACAGCCCTACAAGATAGGTGCCCCATTTTCGAGCTGGGGTAACTGAAGCACAGAGAGTTGAAGTCACTCAACCAGGGTCACAAAAGGCAGAACTGGGTTTTGAACCCAGGCAGTCTGACTTCAGAGCCTGCATTCTTACTAGACTATTCCAACTCCCTTAGTTGGGAGTTGGGATAAACAGACTCAAGGAATGTTTGTTGAATGAATGAATGAATGCCTACTGCATGAGGTGCTGTACAGGTCCCAGTTACATACATTATTTTATTAACTCCTCACAGCACCCTTTCCTTGGAGGGGAGATGATACATTGTTCTTCATTGTTCAGTTGAAGACACCAAAGCTCAACGATGTGAAGTGACCTGCCCCAGGTCACACAGCTGAGAAGCAGCAAAGCTGGGATTTGCTTGTCATTCCCCCAGCTTGCCTTTGGTGTCTCGCCTGGCTGGAAGCCCCAGAAAGGGACCCAAGAGGTGCTTTAGCCTCACTGCTTGGTGCCTAGACAGGAGCAGGACTGATGGACTGAGAGAATCCAGTACCCTGATAGGTCACGCTGGAAATGACTGTGGATACCCTCCACCTACCTCTCCAGCTTGAGGATGGGGAGCTGGGCCCAGAGAGATGAGCAGTTTTCCCAAAGACACACAGCAGCGAAGCCAGCAAACCTGAGCCCATGCAGTGTCCCTGCTTCCCCTCCCTCCCTCAGGTCTCCCCAGGCCAGCCAGGACCATGATCCAGCTGGCCGGCCCCACAAACACGTTTTCCCAGGGGATGGGCTTCTGCAAGCTGGAAACTGAGAGGGGTGTAATGAGGAGGAAAGAGTCCAGCAGGGAGAAAATGGGTTGCTCCAGGGGAAGAATTCCAAACAGATTGAGCTGCAATGGAGCCCCTGTTATTAGTAATTGTAGTATCATGAGGATGCCTGGGAAGACAGTGGTGAGGATGGTGAGGATGAGAACATTCAAGAAGGGGGAGAAGGAGGAGGAGAATCAGGCATCGTGACGCACTGTTGCAAAGCCTATCAGGCCACTCACTTCTCTCAGACCAGGGTTTGTTCCGCCTGCTCTAAAGAAAGGACAGCCTGAGCAGGGCCACAGCAGATGGCTGTATAGGCTGAGCCCTGCTCAAGGGGGGCTGATGCAGGTGAACAGTGAGGCAGGGGGCCTGAAATTCAGCCCTGCTCCTAGCAGCAGGCCATGTGCCCTGCCCTGTGGCTGGGTCATTCCCAGAAGAAAGCGTGCCTTTTTCTAATCCCCCTGGACTCCATGTGGGTTAGCAGTGGCCTGGAACTGAAAGACACGGGATCAAATACTGGGGGTGGGTTAGGGACTGGGTGCCACAGCCCGTCTCTTTCCTGGTGGGGCCAGCACCCAGATACCTTACGTCCCTCCTCTGCCTTCTCTTTGGAACCGAACAGCTATGACCTTGAATCTAGTCCCCATTACTTACTTACTCCCTTGTGATTTGACCTTGGCTCAATCACTTTACCTCTCTGAGCCTCAGTTTCCTTATCTAGAGGACGCAGCAGTGTGGGGAGCATTAAATGACATAGATAACATGTTGAACACTGTCTGGCACAGAGTAGGCGATAAAAACAAAATTAATTCCCTCTCCCCCTTTCTCTGGGTGCTAAATCTTTGTTCTGCTTTTGTTTGGGGCCCAAGCCCCTTTCAGACACCTCTCCTCATCCCCCAGGCAACAGAGATTGGAAAAGAAAAATTGGCTGCAGGACCTCCAGAGATCCAGAGCTCCAGTGCAGGAACCACTAGGCGGTTTCTCCCGAGCATATGTGGCCAAGATCTAAATGTCTGGGCCAGTAATTCCTGGCCTGGCTGTCTGGGAGCTTCCCTTTGGGAATTAAGGAGGATGCGAGATCCCTGGGCCTTTCCCTTCCCCCTCGGCTCCCCCTCCCCAAGGCTGCTGAGAGGCTGGGGTGATGGATGGGGCCCTGCCTTCCCCTCACCACTTCTTTGATGAGAAGAAAGAAACGTCCACCTGAGTCTCAAATCAAAAACAGGTGAATTGCCTTGAAGTCAAGCTGGGTCCTCTCTGGGGTCTGCAGGAAGGTTGGGGGCTGAGGGGAAAAAGGGAGAATATGATAAATCACACTGTCAGGTGGGGTGCTACCCTCCAGCTGTGGCAGGGACCGCTGGTGGCCCCAGGGCTGCCTCACTACTAGGATGGGCATATGCCCATCACAAGAGGCGAGAGCAGGAGAGTATCCCTAACCACTCCCACCTCAAACTCCAGCCTCAGCTCCCGCCACTTCAGCAGTGTCCCCCTGCCCATTGCATGTTTACGGGGGCAACACCTCCACACCCACAGCCTCACAGCGCCAGAGCTCTCAAGGCTGGGAGGCGGGAGCCTTGGGGCCTAACCTCAGCTTGCTGCATGTACTTGGCTAAGTCTTGGCCCATCTTTGGACCTTGGCTTCCTTATTTGTACTGCAGGGGGTGTAGATTCTGGAAGGCACGTTGTGGGCCTTGGGTTTGTACCTCAGGGCTAGAGCTCAGGGTAGAGTAGGGACTACGCCAGGCCCATAACTGATGTTTGGCTTGCCCCTGCCCCAACCTCTTCCAGCACTGACTTTCTACAATTATTTGCCCCAAGACCTGCCCAGGCCCCCTGAAGTCAGTGAGACAGTGTGCCAGACGGAACCCAGCACACCGACGTTAGGGCCCACGTCCAACCGCAGCCCCTCTCCCTCGGTGCAACACACAGACACTGGCAGGGCCCTGTCTGTCACACCAAGGGTCCCTAGTGTTCTAAAGGGAGGTGGGGAGGACAGTGGGGAATCTGGGAGAAGCAGTGCTCAGGCCTCGGGGGATTGACAGTCACTGCTGACAAATGAAAAAGTAAAACACGAGCTGGGAGAGTCCTCAGAGAGCCAGCGCTCCATTTTGTTTAGAGGCCAACTGAAGCCAGGGAGGGGATGGGAAAGACTGCACAGCCAGCAGGGCCCGAGCAGAGAGCAGGCCGCCGTCTCTGAACCCCACCCCTATCCCCAGAGGCTGCATCTGCTAAGTGAACTGAAGAGTTTCTGACCCAGAGCCTCCTCCACTCCAGGATTCCAGCAGCCATCGCCCCCCACCCCCAATTCCCATCTCAGCCTGCAGAGGCCACGGAGGGACCGAGGCCCATGCCACAGGCAACTTGTCCACCCCGAGAGGCCACCTCGGAGCAAGGGCAGAGGGAGAGAAGGGAGGGAGCCGAGGATAAGGGAGAGGGGCGAGGGGGAGGC
This sequence comes from Mesoplodon bidens, assembly GCF_964165515.1. Lineage (NCBI taxonomy): Eukaryota > Metazoa > Chordata > Mammalia > Artiodactyla > Ziphiidae > Mesoplodon > Mesoplodon bidens. The sequence goes on along the minus strand of NC_138163.1, from coordinate 83,617,285 downwards.
CAGGGGAGAAGGGAGGAGAGAGGAAGAGAGGTAAGGGAGAGAAAAAGGAGGGGGAAGACAGGAGGAAGGAGTGAAAGCTGAATGTTGATAAGGCAGAAAGGAGAGGGAAGACCCAAGAAGACGAGATTGGAACAATGGCTCCAAGGCAGAAGACAGGCCAGGAAGGGAATGGAGGGCAGGCAGGTTAAAGGGAGAGACACCCCATAAAGGGGCAAGCCGAAGCATCAAGGAGACTGAGTCCGCACAGGGGCAGAGGAGAGGGCTGCGGGCCCAGAGGTCTCCCCTCCCCGCGTTCATGGAGCTCCCCCAGGGACAGTGGGGGCGAATTGAAAATGAAACACCTCGTCCCTCGGCCCAGGGATGTGACCCTCGGCAGAAGAGGATTAAGGAGGCTTCCAAGAGGAAATGGGAGGGTGCCAGGAGGGGGGGAGCCCAACACGAACTCCTGCTGCCCCTCCCACCCCGAGCTGGGGAGAGCGCACGCCTCAGAGCCCAGTGGAGCTGTGGAGCGCCAGTGCCCCCTCGTGGCCACCGTGCCCGGCTCGCCAGGTGGAAGCAGCCGCCTGGAAAGCTGGGTGGGAGGGGGCACCAGTTGGGCTTTGGACACGTGCAGGAGACAGGTGCAGCTCAGAGCCCAGGGGATGGGCCAGTGACTCTGCCAGAGACCTCCAAGAACTTCAAGCATCACTAGAAACGAAAACAGTTAAGCTTGGGGGTTTTCCATCAGCCTCTCCCATCCTTTTTAGCGGAGCACGCAAGGGGTAGGCATGAAGCTCTAAGGCAGGGAAAAACAGGGCACACTCATGCTTTGGAATGCCCCTCCCAAGCTAGTGGCCCAGTTTCAGTCCCACCGTCCTGGCTTCTGCCTTTCACCTGGGCCTCTTGGTGCCTCCCACTTCACTCCCTGGGCCGTGTGTGTGTGTGTGTGTGTGTGTTGTGTGTGTGTGTGTTGTGTGTGTGTGTGTTGTGTGCGTGTGTGTGTCTAGGGAGTGATCTTGTGTATGGTGAGGGGTGAAGGCTCAAGCGGGGCCGCCCCAAAGAGGGTGGCACACAGCTGGCCCTGGAGGCCCAGCATGGAGCTGAGCTAAGCAGTCACCTGGAAGAATCAGGAACCCGGGGTTCCACCTTGCCTCCATGGCTGTCTTCTGTGCTATTCTGAGCACACCCTTGCCCTCTTTGGGCCTCAGGCTCCCCATCTGAAACCAAAAGGTCTTGGCCTCAATGATTTCTAAGAGCCTATCCAGCTGTAACACTTTGCGATGTTATGATTCCTAAAGACAGAACTTGAAGAAGAAACTAGTCCAGCGCGAGGCAGAATTAATTAGTACCCCATGGTGATTTGGAGAGGCGGTTTGTACACACAACCCTGAGGACCTAGCCCTCAGCCCCGTTTCCTCCAGTGCCCTCAGCAATGCGCCTGCCCCCGATCTGCTCTGAGAAGGCTGTAGGGTCAAAGTCAGGCCTGCTCAGTGGGACTGGGTTGCCTTCTCTCTCACAAGGGGTCAAGGGCAAGAGGCCAGCATTTCCTCAGTCCCCCACCAGGGCAGGGCATGCAAGACTTCTCACCCATCCACTCAGAGCCCAGGGCCTCAGGGTAGAAGGAAAGTGCAAGGTCAGCAAGATCTCACCAGTGAGCCCAGCCCAGAGCAGGAGCCTTAGCCTGGAAATGGAGAAACCTGAGCCTGGCTGGGCTTCCCTAGAGAGGAGGGGAGGGAGTGCAGGGAGGTGAAGGGCACTTCAAGGAGGCCGCCGGCTTGGGCAGGGCGGCCCTTGCCCAGCATGAGAAAGCCATGAAGGGGAACACAGAGCCCGGGGAGGGGGTGGGGGAGGCAAGGTCACCCATTTAGACAAAAGAACCAGAAAGAAGGCCGACTGAGTCTCTTTGGTTTCAGAGTCAGTTTGGTGCTTGAGTCTGTCTGCTAACCTGTCCGTGCCTCAATTTCCTCATCTGTAAACTGGAGGCATTAGTGCTCACCTTGCAGAGCTGTTGTGAGGATGAAATGAGCTCACCTTTGTAAAAAGCACTTCTAATATTCCCTGGCACCTAGTGAGGGTTTTCTTTCTTTCTTCCTATTTCTATTTTTAGCCCCTAGGAAATCATGTCCCAGAGCACACCAGACTGAGGAAGCCGGGAATGTTCTAGCTGGCAAGACCCTTATATTCTCAGGCTAAAAGGAATTGGTCGGGTTCAAATTCCACACCTCTCCCTACCCTGATACAAATGGGTGCATTTCAGCCCAGAGAGGAAAAATGACTTGCCCAAGGTCACACAGCAAATCGTAGCTCAGCTGGGGTTTCTTCAGTGCCAGACCTGGGTGTCGCTTTTTGTCTTGCCCCAGATGGGTACCCTCTGGTGCCCATGCTTGCCAGCCCTGGCCCTGAATCTTTCATCTCAGATGGGATCTTGACAGGTGTTTCAATGGGTAGACTATGGCCCTGAGACCAGAGGTGAGGAGGCTCACCTTCGTTTTATTGGAGTTCCTGTCTGGCAGTCAGTTTGCTTCCTCACTCCTGCACCCGTTGGAGCCAAAGAGTTTTCCCAGCTGGAAGGAACCCTGTAGATCACTTGGTTCCCCAGCCTCTCCTTCCATCTGCCATCACCAGCCTCCATTTCTGGACCCCCTCTCCCAAACTCCTTGCCCCTGACTCTGTTTCCCCCAAGTATTTAACCCCAAATAACCTAGACCCTCCCTGGCCTCTTGTCCCCTTTCCCTGGGGGCTGGCCAAGCATGGCTTTTCAAAGCTTACTTAAGCTGGTTATTGACACGGAATCAGCCGACCAGGGAAACAGGCCTCGTTCCCAGCACAGGGGCCAGCCGGCCCTCCCGTCCTGCCATGCCTGCCAGGCCCTGTGCTGCACCAGGTATTGCCCTTTCCGGGTCCCAGCTTGGGCAGCCAGCCCAGGAGAGGATAGGGTCCGGGACTCCAGGCCCCTGGGAAAAGAGACCCAGAGGCCGCCACCACCATCAGGGCCTGAGGAGCTGGAGGCGCCCTCTCGCCCTTCCAGCCCCACTCCCTCCCTGCCTGCAGCCCAGCTTGGGCTGGGTTATTCCCTAGCGCTGGGCTAGACCTGTTTCCAATGATTCACGTCTATGCATTCCCACCTTGCCCCTGGGAGCCAGCTCTGCACTCTTAATAGATCTTATGGTTAAGAAGTTTTTTCCTGCTACTCAGCGTTAGTGCTTAAAGTGCAGTTACACTCTGAAAATTGACCATAAAATGACACCATGGGGTCCACATTTATCCTCCAGCCACAATTCCAGACCAGCTTGGTTCAGTTTTCAGGTTGAAAAATGGCTTTGGGGGGCCTCAAACTCCACCCAAGTCCTAAATCTGCCTCGGTGCTTCCCCCTCGGTGGCGCCTCCCTCCCCCAGGCCCGGCTCAGCTCAGCCCATTTCCTGCCAGAGTGGGGAGGGGGCAACTGTAGGAGTTTGAGGGACCAGCCCTGACAGTAGGCAGTGATGGGCACAGCCTACCCAGGCTCAGAAGCCTCCAGTGGGCCCCCATGCTCTGATGGACGCTGAAATGAGTCCTCCCAACCTTGGGGCAGGACTGGGGACAAGGCTGAGAGACAGAGCTTCCTCGGTCCAGAATTCTCTGCAGGGCCTCTGGGAGACAGCGTAAGAAAGGGAGGAATACTGGAGGTCTCCAGATGCCCCTCCTGCCCATTCCTCTGCCTCTAGGCAAGGACGGCCCTCCATTACATCACTCTTGGCCGCTCAGCAAGGTTTGGCAGTCCTTCTGCCTGAGTGTGCCACTCCTCAATCGCGTGGCCACGGTCAGGGAGACCCGTCAGTTTAGGGCTAAGTAAGGGCTGGATGCAGACTCACCCCGGTCTGGAGGTCACCACCGGTACAAGTCAGGTTAAGGACTTGACAGCTCTGGCCGGTTACCTGCAGGGGGACCCTCCGTAGTGTGTCGCCTCCTGTTTACTCTAACAAGCTTGGTTATCTGGTTCCCAAGCCCACAGCAAATTAGAAGCAGTAAATCAAAAGGAGGGCAGAGGGGCTGCTGGAAGCAGGCACACTAAAAGTGTCAAGAAGTGAGAGCCGACAGCCTGACAGCAGGGGAGTAGGCAGCAAAACTAGTAAAATACAAAACAACCCCAACCAGGTACAAGAGCCCAAAGATGGCAAACAAGCCGGGGCCATTTTGTGTGGGGTGGGGGGGAACGGTACTAATAACGCTGGGAGGTTAATGACGAGGTGCCCAAAGTTGCAGAAAGAGCTCGATTATACTCTGTTGAAGGAGACAGGGAAGATGAGGAACACGTTTCCTAAACACTTCCATCGAAAATGAGTTATCTCTTTTTTTTTTTTTTTTTTAATTCCGGTACGCGGGCCTCTCACTGTTGTGGCCTCTCCCGTTGCGGAGCACAGGCTCCGGACGCGCAGGCTCAGCGGCCATGGCTCACGGGCCCAGCCGCTCCGCGGCACGTGGGATCTTCCCGGACCGGGGCACGAACCCGTGTCCCCTGCATCGGCAGGCGGACTCTCAACCACTGCGCCACCAGGGAAGCCCATCTTTTTTTTTTTTTTTTTTTTAAGTGCACACTCACAAGGCTAAAACCTCGGCTCTCAGGCAAAGCCTGAAGTCCAGAGTGCCTCATTCCTGAAGCACTGCAGAGCTGAAGTTGGCCAAGTTCCCCATCCCACCAAGAACCACTGCACGGTGGGAGGCGTCTCCTGGCTTGGGAGTCAGTCCTGAACCTAACACAGCTCTACCACTTACTGTCCGCGGGACCCTCGGCCAATCACTTGCTTTTCCAAACCTCAGCTGTTTCCTCTGTAAAATGTTGACAATGATACCTGCCTTGCATGGCTGTAAGGATGGCATCAGGGAAACCAAAGACCCTGTGTCCGGTCCCCAGTACACAGTTGGGGTTAACTCAGTGTTCTTCCTTTCTTGAGAAGTTCTCCTTCCTAAAAATTATGGCCCAGCCTGTTTGTCCCAGCTTGTGGAAGGCCCTCAGGGAGCAGCGGCATGGGGACCTCTGCTCTCAGCCCTTGTGGTGGGGCCAGTGAGGCTCAGAGGTGATGGTGGCTCTGGGCAAGGCTGGGGTGTGCCCAGAGGTGGGGCAGGAGGAGGAGCTGAGGCCATGGGAGCTAGGGTGAGGGGCCAAGGCACCCCCCCTTTGCTTCCTCCTCCTTCTCCTCTGGTTTCCACAGCCTTTGCCTTTAAGAGCAGTTCCCCCAGCCTTTGTGATCCCAGTCAAGGGCACGTGGTACTTAAGCCTGGAATGGTGAATAGAGGGCTACCTCCTGGGGGTCAGGTGCCAACACGTTGTCATGGGAAAAGCACCTGTGGTACAAACAAGGCAGGCCAGTGGCGGCACGGACCAGACATAACCAGTGTCTACAGGCAGGCAGGTATGCCTGGCACCTGCTGGCCTGGGCACGTGTATTCCAGAGACACGTGAGACAGGGTCCCTGTGCTAAGAGCCCAGCTTCAAACTTGGCTCCACTGTCTTCCGTCTCTGCCATTTGGTTGCCACAGCAAAGGACAGAGAGGTTGAAGGGATGGAACACGCCTGGATCTGTCTCATCCAGGAGACAAAGGCAAGGTTGGAGGGGCTGTGAAACAGCTTGGAGTTGTGAACTAGCCTAGTTTCGAACCGAGACCAGGGCCATCTTCTGAGTTTCAGTTCCCCAAGACCATGGGCTTTGGTGACAGAGACAAAGCTCTGGGTTCATACCTGGGTCCACATCCCAACTTTACCACTTCTATGACTCTGGGCAGGTTATTTCTCCTCCATAAGCCTCAGTTTCCTCTTCTACTTCACAGAATTGTTGACAAGACCACGCGAATTAAAGAACTTAGCATGATGTCTGGCATGTAGTACAAACTCGATAAATGGCATGTGTCTGCATAGCAACCATCACTGTGAGTACAATACACGGATTGACTCATTTCCTCCCTCAGCAGCTCTTCGAGCTAGCCATTGTTATTATTATCCTTGCTTTAAAGATGTGGACACTGGGGTTCTGGGGGTACAAGTGACTTTCCCTATGTGCCACAGCTAGGAAGAAGGATTCAAACCCAGGCATGAGGACTCCAAAGCTTTTACCAACTCTGCCATAATGCAGATTGATTAGGTGAATGGGTACAAATGCGTTGTCACCTCTAAATTGCTATACCCATGTGAGGGGTGGGTGTTGTTATCGTTTGTGAATTATGTTAGCAGCTAGTCCCTGGAGACACCCTGGATGAGAGGCTGCTGAGTGAGAGACTCCTGGGTCCTGAGGATTCAGGGATGCCCTGGGTGCCATCCAGCAGGCTGACTGTCTCTCCCAGGCCTCCTACGTGCCGGGTTTCCAATGACCCACGTTCCTCTTGGCCTGGGCCTTTGTGTGTGCAGCTTCTTGACCAGCACCTGGCCTCTGGAAGCCAAGCCTATGAAGGGTGGCTCAGTGCTGTGCAGCTGCCAGGAAGGAGACATCAAAGGCACAGCACGTGGGTGGGGCAGCTCCCTGCTTTGTTTTACAGCTTGTGGGTTTTTCAGTGCACAGGCAAGCACGCCTGCATGCAAGGAAGAGGAAACAGGGACTTTGGTAAAAGCAGGCGGGCACAGGAGCAGGGGGGCTGGGGAGCGGCTGGGGAGGATCAGTGGGGAAGATGGAGGGTGACAGGAAAAGATGGCAAAGGCCTGGAGGGAAGGAGGGAGGGAGGAAAGAGGTGACGTTGGTGTGGGTGGCTGGCAGGGCTTGCTCCCTGTGTTACACTGCTTCTGGAGGGAGGCCCTGGCAGGGCTGGATGCTTAGCGTCAGGCTGCTGGAAGCTTGTGGGCCACCGTCATCGGGTGTTTCTTTTATTCATTCGTTCACACGTGCATGCATCCATACATTCTTCCACAACTATTTACTGAACCACCAAGTATGGAAGAGTACTTTAGAATGTGAGCTCAGGAACCGGTCTGCCTCTGTCAAACCCTGCCTGTACTTCTTATTGGCTTTGTGACCTGGGGTGAATTACTCGCCCCCTGGTACCTCAGAGTCTGCATCTGTAAAATGGGTATAATAATAGCACTTACCTGCTATTGTGATTGATAGAGTGATTGTGAGGATTCAATAGGTTATTCCATGTGAAGTTCTTAGGACAATGCCTAGCATATACTAAATGCTCAATAAACATTTGTTCCATGTATGCATGCACATGTGTGTGTATAAACACACACACACACACACACACACACACACACAGATTATACACCAGGCCTTGTGTTAGGTACTATGAACACAGGGATAATAAGACAGACACAGTCCCTGCCCTCGTGGAGCTGACATTCAGTTTTAAACTGAATGAAGGTAGAGAACTTGCTGCCATTTCTAGAATCTTCCCAAAGAGCCAGAAGTAGAATAAATGTTCAAACTGGCACTGTGGGGCCTGGAATGAAGCCTCTGCTTCTCTCTGCTATGTTTTCCTTAATGGGTGCAAGCCAGGCCCTTCAGATATGCATTCTGGGGACCTCACTCCACAATCCTAAAAGGAAACAGCCCATAAGCTCAAGCAGATGGTGTGACCAGTGTGGGCTTTGTCACTAGCTGACTTCTAGAATGTTTCTTTGCGGCTGGAATGGTGGAAGATGTTATCCAAGAAAATGGACCAGGAAAGAAAATCTATTAAAATTAATCTCTCTCTCTCTCTCTCTCTCTCTCTCTCTCTCTCTCTCTCTCCAACTTTGACATTCTTGGACTCTCTGGATTAGCCCACACTTGTAGGCATGCCACTGGTGTCCTTACTTGTACCCATGCATAGATATGTGTAGGAACATGCACACACAGAAATGCATTGTCATGGGCACAGATAGAGCCTGAGAAAAAAAGGTTCACGTGAAATGAAGGAAGGGAGGGAGCACAGGGCTGAGCTAAGGCCTGGATACCAGGCCAGGGTAATGGGATTCAGCAGTCATGGCCTCCAGGACCCAGAGAACCTGGCTACTCTGCAGTGGCCACTGCCCTAACAGAGGCACAGCCCACAGAACATCTTGTATCCGTGTTTCCCAGAGAGCATGAGTGCCTGGGAAGGTAAGCAGCGTTATGATTTTTAAAAGATTCAATGTCAATTAAATATGGGAAATGCCAAGTTAAACCAATATAAATAGTTTGTTGACTGCAGGACTTCTCAGAGCCTTCAGTAAGCTCACTACAAACAAATCACTGACAGTGTGTGTGTATGTGTGTCGATCTATTGTGTTTCCCAAATACATTTGAGCACAAAATCCTTTGACCACGGAATGTCTCCTAGCAGTGTTCCTTTTGGAGAATGTAACCTTGAGTTCTTCTTCAGGCCTGGGCTCAGCCTTCTTCTGTGGCCCTGGTATATTGGAGTCTTCTTGCCCAGTTTCTTAAGTCCCAGTGTAGAGGGTGGGGACTTTGCCACGCAGCCTCTCACCTGGGTCAGCAGCCTACTCTCTGTCCCCACAGCCTCCATATTCTCCCCAAACTTGCTAAATTCGTCCGTGAGGGGTTGGAAGGTGGCCACCCAGTCCCCCTTCAGACCTCTCCACTGAGGCCAACCTGAGAAGCAGGGCCTCCCTTCAGAAGCCCCCAATGCCACAGACCTGATCTTGAGGCGGGTCAGCTGAGGTGCCGGTGAAGGGCCCACCCAGTGCCCAGAGGCCTGGGCTGTTCCACATGAAGGGATTCCTGTTCATTACCAGCCTCAACTCATTAGAGCAGCACCAGGCCCAGGAGGATGAAGGTAGAGGGCTGTGCAAATTAATGAGCGACCAAATTAAACATGTTCTCTCAGCCAGCAAGCTGTTCCAGCTGATCGGCTGAGCCCTGGGGATTTGAAAGTGGGAAGTCCCCGCCCCATGGGCCAGAGACCTTAAGGCAGCCCGGCCGGAGTAGGGTTGCCCAAAGTAGCAAATAAAAATACAGGATACCCAATTAAATTTCAATTTCAGATCAACAACACCTTTTTTTTTTTAGTATAAGTATGTCCCATGCAATATTTGGGACATACTTACACTAAAAAATTATTCACCCTTTATCTCAAATTCTAATTTAACTGGATGTCTTGAATTTTATCTGGCAACCCTAGCCTGGAGAGGCCCGAGGCTGTAGGAGCTGGGGTGCTGTTCCTGACTGGGACAGGGGTAAGCACGCTAAGTTCAAGGACTGAGAACGACCTCTCCCCCTGCCATATAATGCAAAGGGTCAATTCTTCTTTACCTCTGAGGACCTGATTCCCTTGCCCCCTCCAGGAGGCAATGAGAGGGGCCCGTGAAAGGGCCCTGCCTGGACCGGGAGGCGGGAGACCCAAGGGAAAGTCTCGCCACTGCTTCTGTGTCACCCGGTGATCCTGGCCAGTCACTTCCCCTGTGGGGCAGGTTTAAGGGCTCCACCAGTGCCAAGTCTGCCTGTCTCTGTCAGAAATGCTTCTGAATGGCTGGAGGGAACATGGAGGGACTGTCCACCTCTGGCCCTCCCAGGGGCAGGCGCAGTGACACTAATGCTGGGAACATCAAGGTGCACGGCATCTATTCCAAGGGGTCACGTGTTTGTCTGCTGCTCACCTTTCCCCGCAGAGGAGGCTTACTCACAGTAGGGGAGAAGAGGTCCTGAGAGGTTCCCAGCTGAGTCAAAGCAGGAACCGCGGCTCCCTTCAGAAGCCCCATCCCTTCTCCTTCCTCGCTCTGGGTGGATCCAGATGCGGTCAGCCCTGCCCCACGTGGGCGCCGCCTCTGCTGTCAGTGATGTCACCAGAAAGGCAGCTCGGAGGGAGCAACCAGCTGCTCTCCCGCCCCTGGCGCACCCCCCACCCCACCCCCCGCCCTCCAACCCTGCACCTCGGTGGGCAGAGAGCTTAGGGTTAGACATATTGTCAGGCCAGATGTGGATTTGGGTTCTAATTCTCTTCTCTTTTTTTCCCCCTGAGGTCTAAATCTTTTAAGTCTTTCTTTTTGCTTCCTCAGGAAGAGAAACACATGGGCTTGAGCGGGTGGAGCTTCTCTGCTCCCAGCTGCTGTAGCCAAGCTCCCAGAGGCCCGGCCCCAGTCCCAGATCTGCCTCCAGCCTTGGCCAGCCAATGGGGTCTGCAGCAGTGGCGCCCAGGCTCAGTCAGGGGCTATCTCTGGGCTGTAACAAGGCCCTCCTGTGGGAGAAAGCAGATTGGCAGCCTTCTCTCTGAGGGTCAGGGCTTCTGTAACACCCTCCTTCCTCATCCACCAGCACCTAAGAGAGCACCCACTCAGTCAAGTTGTTGTTGGGGACTGACTCACTGGACACGACTGGAAAACATAGATGATAATCATGGCTTGTTTCTGCACGTTAGGACTGAATCTGATAGATCATTTATTTAGTCTAACCCCCGTTCTGTGAAAATGGGGAAACTGAGGCTACTTAAAGAGAGAAGGGACTTGGAAACTCACGTGTTCAACACTCGCCAAGAGCCATGCAAACCTGACAAGCAAAGCCTGATGAGCCCATTTTACAGATGAAGAAACTGAGGGCTCTAAGGTAGCTGATGTGTCCAAGGCTACACAGCAGGGAAGAGACTGAACCAAGATTTGAGCCTTGGACCCTCTGACTCCGAAGCACATGCTCTTGCCTCTGCATCCAGTGAGGTGTGCCGGGCAAGACACCCCCAATAAATGATGCTCTACTCTGGCCTGCAGAACCCGGGGCCCCCGACAGCCAGTTGGTGACTACAGCACAGGCTTTCCTCACTTCAGTGCCATGCTGACCGTCACCCTCAAAAAATCCTCCTCCCCAGCTCTACCTTCCCCAGGCCAGGAAGTCCCTCCTAAAGTCTGACCCCATTCCCTAGTCCTGTGGTCTGCTGTCCTTGCCCTCTGGAAGGGATCAGCCAATTCTTCTCATTTGTAAAGCACTATCACTTAGGTTGCTTCACTTAGGTCCCACTCTGGGTGGCTGGCATTATCTCTGTTTTACACTTGAAGAAACTGAGGCCCAGTGGGGTTACTCACACAGGGCCTTGAACCCAGGTCATCTGATTGATTCCATTCCCCGAGCTCTCTTTTCATCTCATTTCAGACACCTCAACTCCAGTCCCCATCAGAATTCCAGGCATGAAAGTAACAGGTGGTGGGACTTCTCTGGTGGTACAGTGGCTAAGGCTCCATTCTCCCAATGCAGGGGGCCTGGGTTCGATCCCTGGTCAGAGAACTAGGTCCCACATGCCACAACTGAGAGTTCGCATGCCACAGCTAAAAATCCCACATGCGGGCTTCCCTGGTGGCGCAGTGGTTGAGAATCTGCCTGCTAATGCAGCGGACGTGGGTTCGAGCCCTGGTCTGGGAGGATCCCACATGCCGCGGAGCAACTAGGCCCGTGAGCCACAGCTACTGAGCTTGCGCGTCTGGAGCCTGTGCTCCACAACGAGAGAGGCCGCGATAGTGAGAGGCCTGCGCACCGTGATGAAGAGTGGCCCCCGCTTGCCACAACTAGAGAAAGCCCTCGCACAGAAACGAAGACCCAACACAGCAAAAATAAATTAATTAATTAATAAACTCCTACCCCCAATATCTTCTTCAAAATCCCACATGTGGCAACTGAAGATCCCAAACGCCACAACTGAAGATCTCTCACGTGGCAACAAAGATTCCTCATGCTGCAACTAAGACCCGGTGCATCTAAATAAATAAATACATAAATATTAAAAAAGAAGAAGAAAAGAAAATAGCAGGTGGCATCTGTCCAAAACCTATTCCCTGGTTCCAGTCCCCGACTCTGTGCTCCTCAGCCTTCCCTGGGGAGCCATCCTCCCTGTTGTAGCCCTGCCCTACCTTTCTATCTGGGAGGGGAAGTCAGTTCTAGCATCGGGTCAGTCTCCCATTCATTGAAGCCTGTGCCCATAGGTACCCCTGCCTGGCAACTGCCCCTCTCCATGACTCGGGGTCCATAGCTGCCAGGCCAGGGCTTGGCCAATCCTCTTATCTAATATACTCCCCTCTTTGTTTCCAGATGTCCTCATCCAGGCTGGCAGGGGAGCTCAAGTGGGAATTCCCACGCCTCAGGTCCCCACCCCCTACTCCCATCAACAGTGAGACTTGGGGAAGGGGAGGGTAGACAGAGATACGGAGAGGGAAGGGGAAAGGCAGAGAGAAAAGGGGAGAGACAAAGCCCAAGGTGGGGGAGGAGGAGGAGGAGAGAGACAGAGACAGAGACCCAACAATACAGCATGCTTAGCATCCATTACTCCATTGCTTCCCCAGGCAGTGCAGCTGATCTTGTACGGAACCAAAGCTGATCTGGTGGTACAGTCCCTTGGGGAGAGGGACTGCCTATTACATCACCAGCACCCAGCAGAGTGCCTGGCATATAGTAGGTGCTCAGCACATGCTGGCTCGTTTGAAGGAATGAATGAAAGCCCATCTGTCCTCACCGGCTACCCCACCCATCGTGACCTCATTTCCTCTGAGCTCCGACTCCACTTTGAGGAGCTGTAGCACTCTTCATCTGGTAATTGGCATAGTCTGCCTGAGACTGTGAGTTCTTTCTATGTGTTTATGTCATAGATTCCTAGACCATCAGAGCCAGCCGAGCCCTCAGACAACCTAGGCCCACCCCTCCTGGTGCAGATGGGGGCACTGAGGCCCAGAGCAGGGAAGGGACTTGTACTGTGTCACTCAGCAGAGCTGGAAGTAGAAAGCTGGCCTTGGGCCCGCCCGGGGGGTTCAGCGCACGGCTAATCACGTCTTTGGACCTCCCCATGAGCTCAGATGCAGCTGTGCTGTGGCTGAGGTCAGAGATCTTTGTTCTGGAGGAGAAGGAATGACGGCTTCTTGTCCTCAGAGTCCGGTGGGCAGCCCTGGCCAGCCAGGGGCCCTGCTTCCAGGAGAGGACTACAGGAAAGACGGTACCCAGGCTCTCCTCCCCCGTGGCCCAAGGGGTAGGGACCCTGAAATGAAGGCAGTGCTGATCAAGATGCGGTCCCAATGTCCCAGCCCATCCACCCTGCCCCCCTCTCCTGGCCACCATGGGGGGCCACTCCCCACTAGGGTTGAAGCCCTGAACTTGGGTTCTGACAAACCTGGATCTTCTACTTACTAGCTGTGTGTCCCTTCACCTCTCCAAACCTCAGTTGCCTTATCAATAAAAACGGGGCTAACTCCAATTCCTACTGCAAATAATTTATGTGAGACTTAAAGGGGACAATGAACACTCTGAGAATTGCATGGCACATGTCGGCATATAGTAAGTGCTCAATAAATGCGGTGATTCTAGTGCTCTCCTTTACCACCCTGCTGCCCCCACCTCCTCTCATCTTGGTGCCTTCTTGCTTGGTCCTAGTGCTCCCTGCTCCCTCTAGGCACAAGAGAGGCAGGTTCTGGCCCTGGGTCCTCCAGGTCCCCTTGGGCTCTTGCTGCAACCTTGGGCAGCCCCTTCTCCTCATTTCCTTCATCCAACAAAAGCCTTCATTGTGCCTCCATATGTGTCAAGGGATCCCTGGCTCCTTTCAGGTTTAATACTGCATTTCTAGAAACCACCTTCCTGTGTTGAGCCAGGTTGGTCTAGAATCTAGCCTAGATTTTCATGTTTGGGAGAGATAGAGAGAGAATGTGTCTCTGTGTGTCTGTGCCTGTGTGTGTCTGCCTGTGTGTCTGTGTGTGTCTGTGTGTGTCTTTCTTTATGTGCACTCCTGAGGGGAAGGCTGTGTAGTCCCAAACCTCCCCCTTTTCTCAGGCCAGTTTCTCTCCCACAGGGCAAGGAGCCTGTGGCTAGCTGGGATTCAACCTCCTTGGTGCAGACTGGCTGCTGCCTGCTCCCACCAGGCTTACCTGTTGTCATCTGAGAACAGCACTGTCCCCTTGGTCCCCTTTTCCCAGCCTCAGGACCTGCCTCTTTCCATCAGCAGCAACTGTCCGAGTCTTCTCCCATCTCTTCTCCCTCTTTTCCCTCTGCTTTTGTGGGGGGGGCCCTCTCCGGTCTCCCACTGCCCCCCACACACACCACACCACACACCACCACACACACACACACACACACCACACACACACCATACCACACACACACATACCACACACACATACCACACACATACCACACACACCACACACACCACACACACCACACACACCACACACACCACACACACACACCACACACACACATACCACACACACACCACACACCACACACACCACACACACCACACACACACCACACACCACACACACCACACACACCACACACACACCACACACACCACACACACACCACACACCACACACACCACACACACCACACACACCACACACACATACCACACACACCACACACACACCACACACACATACCACACACACACCACATACACCACACACACACCACACACACCACACACACATACCACACACACACCACATACACACACACCACACACACCCCACATACACCACACACACACCACACACACACCACACACACCACACACACCACACACACCACACACACATACCACACACACCACACACACACCACACACACATACCACACACACCACACACACACCACACACACACCATACCACACACACACCACACACACACACACACCACAGCCAGCTCACCCTCTCCTTCTCTCCTGCTTTCACATATCCCTGATTACTCACTTCTCCTGCCAAATGTCTTGGTTCCTGCACCGAACAGCACACTTCCTCTCTGTCTCTGCCTCCCTGAAACCGTCTGTGAAATGACGATAATCACACCTCCTACCTGCCAGCCCTGCTGCAGCCTCTGCCCCCCGCCACAGTGAGAAGGACAAATGGGCTGGACTGGTTGTGGCTGGAGCGGGCCCTGCCACTGGGCCTGGCCCTGCTGGCAGAGGATCATGGGATCACAGGGCCCTGGCAGGGACTTAGGGGCAAGAGAGGTGATGTACTCTTGAACCACAGACCCCTCCCCAGTATCCCCACCAAGGGGCTCTCCAGGGCCACTGAGCTCCCTCTGCCCTTCTGGACTGTTCACACAGAGATAAAACGGGGACCTCCCGATATGGGTGCACTGCAGCGGGGGCTACGGGTATGACGCAAGGAAGGCTGGGCTGCAGGAGGTACTGCTCAGTTTCATGGAGGACAAGGGTGCACTGTCCCGGTCCCTGGTCTCAGTGTTGCTCCCCAGCTGTACACGTGCAAATAAAGTCGTTTCTGAGGGAACCCCTTGGGCCCAGAGCTGGGGCAGGGCCAGGGCCTGCGGCCAGCCAGGTGGCTTCCATTAGGTGCTAACTGGTCCAGGACAGCAGAGCCGCTAATCCCAGGTTTACGGGGTGGCCCCACTCGCCAAGGCACCAGGGTGCACAAAGCAAACCTGGAGTTTGCCAACCCCGCGTGGTTTTTCCTCGCTTTTTGTACTGCTTCCCACACCCGAGCTTTCTCTTTCACTCCTGGTTTCTTCTGTTTCTCAACCTCTGAATCGCGCAGGGTCTCCCTCGGGCTCTGCCGGGCCTCTGGGCTCCCTAATGTCTCCCCGCTCCTCACTCCCCACCTTTCACCTTGGCTCTTCTTTCCCCTCCCTCCGCCTGTCTTCGCAGAGGTACCTTTTGGAGAGGGAGTTTGCTTGCTGCCATGTCAAACTCCACCCTTCCTCTATGCTCTTGCTCTGGGCCATTTTTGCCCCCCTAGAGTCACTCATCCTCCTTCTCTCCTTTCTTGTCTCTCCTGGCTGAGCTGCCTTTTCCTCCTGGGCAGCAGCAGGGGCTGACATGGGCAATGTGGGGAGCAGATGTGGGACGCCTGGCCTCCGCCCCCGCCCCTGCCCAGCAGATGCGGCTCTTCGGGTGGATGAGCAGCCCCGTGAGCCCTCCTGGGCCAGGCCTGCCAAGCTCACGCACTTTCTTAGCCTGTCCAGCTATGCCGGCTTTGGCAGGGGTTTTGATTGACAACAGGAAAGAAAGTAAAACACATAAAAGAGAAAAAACGCAGCCACCCAGCAACTGAATGGAAGCAGAGCAATGAGCGACGAGCTTCCTGCAGCTGCCTGGCTTGGAGGGGGCTGCGTGGAGTGGGGCAGGGGCTGGAAAGAGAAGACCCTAAGTGTCTAGGGTCTTAGACGCTAGGTACCAGCTTCATGCGCAGGCTCTGGGTCAGACAGTGCCGGGCCGGATCTTCACAGCAGCCTGGCACCCAGATGAGGAGACTGAGGCCCAGAGAGGCTGACTCCCCTAACCCTAACCCTGAAACATCCATCACTGCCCTGCCCCAGGGTTCCAGGCTCTTCTCTCTCCATCCCTCTGTCCTCCGCATGGTGCCCACTGGCAGAGCAAACGGCCCAGGTAAGGCCAGTACCAGGGTTACTGTACCTTGACAATTGCTGAAGTATTGCCTTCCTCCAGGCTTTCCCCTGTTGCACTCCTGTCAGCTGCTTCCACTCTAGACTAGACATTTTGGAGTCACGGTGGCCCCTGCTCTAGTCCCAGGGCAGAGCTGTGTACCCTCTCGGCTCTGTTTGTTTCTGGATCCACGAGCTCCCTAGGCTCTAGGCCCACAGCTCAGCATCTTCTCAATTATCTGAACCTACTTCAGAGGTCTCAGCGGCATTCCTGACCTCCACCCAGTACACCTGCCCTGAATCAGCGTCCTCTCTGCCATTCTACCCCCAGCTCCTTCCCCAGCTCTAGGCCTGTATTCCACACCCTACTCTGGCCCAAGCCTGGCCTCTTCCCTTCTTCCCTTTGATCCATTTTTTCTGATCAGGCATCTTCTCCCCAGTTTCCAGATGGAGAAACAGACCTGGAGAAGGAAAAAGGGAAGACATCGGTCGGCCCCAGTTCCAAGTCCTTCCAGAGCCAGGGAGCAGCCATCGTAGAAGGTTGAAGCTACATTGCAAAGCTCCTAGGACCAAACTTCACCCCAGGACACATCCTAAGCCCACCGTAGGGCCTACAGCAGCCAGTCCTGATATGCAGGTAACAGACTTTGATCCCCAAAGTGACTAGGACTTGATACTGAAACGAAGTCTCTTTCCCTATGTCAACACAGCAGGCATCTGGCAAGGGGCTCCCAGAACGACAGAACACAAATCCTTCCTCCTGCCTTACCAACCCCTTCCCCCGGCAAATAGTGCCATGTCCTTACACAGCATCTTTGCCCCAGAGGGGTTGCCATCTCCTTTTATCATTATGCCAGCCTTATAGAAAAGGCAAAGCTGAAGACCACAGTGGGACAGTGCGATTTGCTAAAGTCACACAGCTCTGCAGTGCCCCTTCCAACTCCCACACTGAGCTTCTTGCTTCACTGAGGAAGCTTCCTTGGAGGAGAGCCCTTCTCAGGGAGAGAGGGAAGAAAGGAGCAAAAGCTAGGAAACTGCTGGCGGGGCGGTGGGGGACAACAGAGGGAGCCTGGGGATAAACGCTTTCTCTGGAATCAGCCCACATTACAAGGAAGGTAGAACTGGTCAAGGTGGAGGTTTCAGGCCTTGGTCACATGCTCTGAGAGAGAAGTCCTGCCTCCTCCTCCCAATGTCCCTGGGGAGTTTCTGTGACTGACATCTCTAGAGCCCAGAAAATATACTGGGAATGGCGTGCGCTGAATGCGGCACCCTTGCCCTCTCCTTCCCTCCTGCCCAGAACCTCTCATTGGGGTATTGCCAGGCAAGGCCTTCGCTCTCCCCTTCCACCCCTCCCACCCCAGTCCACACTGCTGTTACCTCTTGCCTGCCAAGGGCAATAGCCCCCTCCCTGGTCTCCCTGCTTCCACTTCTGATCACTACAATTAATTATCCACCCAGCAGCCAGAGGGGTAGAACAAACATGTAAATCAGATCGTGGCACACTCCGGCTCAACACCCACCACCGGCTTCTCCTGCGCTTACAATAAAGCTAGCCTCCTTACACAGCCCTCAAGGTCCTCCAGCTCCCACCCACCCCAAGCATCTCCTGCTTCCTCCACACTACACTGATTCTGTCACCCTTCCCCCAAACACTTCCCAACACTCTGCTTTCACTGGTGCTCACCCCTCTTGCTAAACACCTTGCCTTCTGCCCACCCGCCTCCTCCCTGCCACCAGTCAATGAGGCCCAAAGCCCACCAATCAGTGATGTTTAGGAAAATGGGCAGTCTAGTTCTGGAAGGGAAGAGAGCACCAATGCCCTGCCCATCAGCTGACATTTCCCTCATATGAGGGTAGCTTATCTTTGGAGGGGTGTGATGGTAGGGAGTTTAGGGAGTAGGGAAGAACTGGATGAAGAAAAGTTAGAGGCGTTCATATGGAGCCTTGATCAAGCACGGATAGCAAGATGGGCATCTGCGGTGGGCAAGATGGACACCTGCGGTGGGCAAGAAGGCCACTAACTTGCCTCAGCACCCACTCCGTGCCAGGCAATTCAGACCCATTTTCTCCTTTCAGCCTCATGACCACAAAGTGTGTTCCACTAAAAGTCCATTTCACAGACGAAGAAACTGAGGCAATGAGAAAAATGGAGTGAACTGCCCCAGGTCACACGGCTGAGCCTAGCTGCCAGCACAGGTCTGTGGGACTCTTTTAAAGCTTGGGGCTCCAGGGCCCGAGGTGCTTTGGAACCATCAATTACTGAATTGAAGCAATTGAGGGAGCCGGCACGGCCAGGCCGCTGGGCTGGGTGGCTGTTCTCACCCCTCCTCTCCAGCCAGCTGAGGCGTTTAGTCATTTACACTTTGAAGGCAGCCTATTCTCACCAGCGGCTTCCCTGCCCGCACATTTGCATTTGCAGCCTTTCATCTGATCTCTCGGAATTAAAGGCTTTGTCTCCTATTAAAAGAATTCCAGGCCCTAGGAGCCCGGAGGGGGAGGGGAGGGGGCTACGGGCCCCTGAAAGCCTTCCTTCCCACCGTGCCGGGCCCGGAACCCGCTCCACCGCCTTTAGCGGGTGGGGCAGGCCTGGCCAGGAAGGCCTGGGTTGGGGCGCAAAAAGCAAAGACCGCCTCGGGGCCCCTGCTTCATGCTTTAACCCAACAGCCTTCCCTGCCCATCCCGGCCTCCCCGACAGTGTAGGATGCAGTCGGGCCAGTGGCCTGAGCGCGGGATAAGGAGCCTGCCCAGACAGCCTTGGAATCCGGCTCTGAGGCTTATTAGCAGTGTGCTCTCGGGCAGCTTGGCCGCACCTCTGAGTCTCAGTTTCCTCATCTACAAAATGGGAGCAGAGGGATCTGTAAAAGGTGGGTCCCACCAGCCCAGGGCAGCGAAAAGCGTTCTGTATTAAGAGTCAGGGAAAGAGAATGAAATTCCAGATGTGTCCCTCTGTCCCCTTGGGCAAGAGCTTTCTCCTCTGTGGGCCTCAGGCTCCCCCTTGTAAAAAGGGCTGTTTGGTTTCAAGGACTCTCCTCCAACTCTGGGATATTATGGGATGCTGAGCCTCTGGAGCCCATTCAGCCTGCTCCTACCCCCTTGCCCTGACCCCAGCCTGGACTTGGTCCCCTGCCCCGTTATTATAATACTCTTGTCCTTGTTCCCTAGGCCACCCTGGTGGCACATTAGACGCACTTAGGTAGATTTACAAAAATATCACGAGCAATCTCCAGAGATGTTGATTTAATTGTTTTGGGGTGGGGCCAGGACCAAGTTTTTAAAAGCTCCCCAGGTGGTTCTAAAGTACAGACAGGGCTGAGAACCACCGCCCCAGGCCATCCAGTACCTCGGATGCAGGCCACTCAAAGGTAGAGATGGGGAACTTGGGCCCTGATTCTGGCCCTTCCCAGCAGTGACGTGGGCAAGTTACTTACCTCATTTGTGCCTTAGTTATCTCAGGTTTAGAAGATGGGGTGGTGGGGGGGATTAAATGAGGTAATGCATGCACAGCACTCAGGCCTTTAGAGCAGGGCCCCCAGAGGCGCAGTGCTCACCAAATCTGTGTCTCTAAGGTCTGATTTTGGCTTTGTGGTTGACAGTGTATCTTCTCTGACACTGGGCTTCTCACCACAACCCTGTGAGATAAGAGTAATGAAGCAGACATTACACACAGGTAGACTGAGGTCCAGAGCAGGAAAGTGACAGATCCAAGGTGGTGTAGATCCTAGAAGGATCCTTAAAGACCATTCTAGCAGAGTGGGAGGTGGTATAGTCCTTAAGTGTGCAGTCTCTGGAGCCAGACTGCCTCGGGTTCAAATCCTGACTCTATCTTTTCAGCTGCATGAAGCTGAGCATGCTATTTTTCTGTTCCTCACTTTCCTCAACCTTAAAATGGAGACCATAATAGCACTTGCCTCATGGGCACTCATTAAGCTAGTCTCCCCTTCCCCAGCCCTGCACTGTCGGGAAGCCCAACCCCAAAGTGGGGAAGAGACTCATCCAAAGTCACACAATGAGGCAGTTTGGCCAAAACCCAGGACTCCAGGCCAGCCTCCCCAAGGCCCCACACTACCGCTTGTTTCTGTAGCTCATTTAGTCCTCTCCACTCACGAAGAGCATTACAAGCTTGTATGGCCAGGTCATCGGCAATTTTCTGTCTCCCAGTGTTCATGGAGAAAAGCGGAAAAGGAATTTTCATTCTCTCTAAGGCGCTCTTATTTCCTTTTTTTTTTTTTTTTTTTTTCTGTGCACTCTCTCAAGCTGGCTCTCACTTGCTCTGTCGCCTCTCACCCCTTCCATTTTCTCCCTCTTCAGTTCCCTCCGGTAACTCAAAACCATCTGAATGGATTTAAATAAACCTCTCTAATAGTCTCCTTCAAGGGGGAGAGGATGGAAAGTTCAGCCTGAAGGGAGAATTTCTCTGATGATTATAGTGGGGGCTGAATGGGGGGGTGGGACTTGTGATGGGGGCGGGGGGTGCAGGGCTTGGTTACTGGGGCATGTGCTGAGGAGAGGGGATGCTGCTGGCCGGGGCTGAAGAGGGGGATCCATGAATGGGGACTCAGAGGAGCAGACACCTGGGGAGCCACAGACAGCCAAGTTTGAGAGGCCCAGAAGGACCATCAAACCCACTCCAACCCCTGTCCCTCCCCCAACCCCCCCCCACACAGAGACACCCCATATGGGGATGGACTTTCCAAGGGGTTCAGGAAACACTGAGCAGCGAAAGACCCTGTTAAATGGCTAAAGTGTCACTTGGTGAGGGAAGCCGTTGGCTGCAATCAGTAACATCACATATGTGAGTTTATCGTTTACCCCACAAGTTGTATATTACATACCTACAGTGCCCAAGCAAAGTGACAGTCTGAATAAGGGAAAGTAAGAATAGCAGCCAAACACCTCTGACAGCTTACCAGGTGCTAGGTGCTGTTTTAGGTGTTTCGCATGCATGAATTCACTCAGTCTCGCAACGACCCAATGAAGTTGGTCCAATTAAAACCCCCATTTTACAGATGAGAAAAATGAGGCCCAGAGAGGTTAAATAACTTGCCCAAGATTATACAGCAAGTAAGTCACAGAGATGGGTTTAAACTTGGCAGCTCAGCTTCAGAACTTAAACACTCCACTAGGCAGGGATGAACGAGATGGGTCCTTCCCTCAAAGAGCTGACGTTGGAAGAGGGGTCCTTCTGACAGCAAGAAACAACCTTTTAAGGGAGCAAATGATGTCAGGTAAACAACTCTGGGAGTCAGGAATCTGCATTCCAATTCTGAGCTGTGCGACTTGGGGCAGATAAGCTGGAACCCTTCCTCACAGGCTTGTTGGGAGGATCCATGGATGTGAAAGTGACTAGTAACCCATACAGAGCTGGGGGAGGGTATCTTAGGCCTAGGCTTTTATATTCACCAGCTCATGACCCCATGTTTTGTTCCCCGCCCTCCAGTATCTACACTGTGTGCTTTTGCCCCACTGTGAAGTTATGTCCCTCAAGCCAGCAGCACTCAGCCCCCAGGAACCCTGCCAAGCCCTGAGAAACACCCCTGCTTGGAGACACACGCACACCTCTCCCTGCACACGCACACACACACACTCCTTGTGCGCACACACAGCCCTATGCTTACACACACGTGCCTATCTGTATGTACACACCCCCTCCCTTGAAACCCCGTCTGCAGGAGCCCTCCCCATCCATAGGGCTCAGAAATGTGACTCTTGTGCAACCCAGCTAATCATTCTGTCGCATGAGGGCCGCAGGCGGGTGGGCGTGGGGGGGCATGTGGGCCCAGAGCCGGGTGGTGTGCGGTGCACAGTATGGTGTGGAAGGGCCTGCTCAGGAAGGTAGCAGAGGCTGGTCAGGCCCAGCCTTTTAAGCAATCCGTTTAGCCCTGCAGCTAAGGAGCCCATTAGTGGTGGCTTCTCATTTCAGATTTCCCAGCATGCCACGGCCGGCAAACTGCTCACTGTTTATTTGGAGAAGCCGAGCAAAATTGTTTGTATAATTAGAGCAGGGACAAGGGCTGCCCTTGAAGGGGTTCTCCGCAGGAGACCTAGGTTTGCAGCAGACGCCAGCTCCGGGGCCCCACCACCCGCCCCAGGAGCACCCGGCTGGGGCCCAAGAACAACAGAGGCCAGTGGGCCAGCTGGGCTGCAGGGCCTCCGCGGCGGCCTCTCTGGCCCCCTCTCTTGGTAGCAACTGATTGGACAGACCGCCGTTGTTCCACCAGAGGCCCCCAGGACCAGGCAGAGAGGGCCAAGGAGCCATGAAGTCACGGTAAGGTGCAAAGAGCCCAGGCTTCGGATTTAGATCTTTGCTTCCCTGGGCCTCTCTGGGCCTCAGTTTCCTCATCTGGAAAGTGGAGATAGTAACATGCCTAGTAGAGCATGGTGGCTGGTAGGGGGAACTAACTGTGTCAGCATCTGGCAGGGTGCCACAGTGTCCCATAGATGCCTTCTTTCCCTCCTTGTTCTGGGGTGTACTTTGATTCCTTGTTTCATTTTTATCCAGATAATTGCCTTCTGAATTCTGCCCACTTTAAGCTTTAATTCTGCCCACTTTAGACATTTCAGCCAACTCCAGCAATCATAGTATCCCTGAATCCCAGGGTGGGAGGATCCAGGCAGTTTCCTCCCTTCTTTCTCAAGGCAGCCTGTCCTTTCTCCTATGGCTTCTGATTGTCAGGAATTCTGGTGGGATCTAAATTTGTCCTCATGAAACAAATCCCCACCTCTACCCTTTCTCGTCCCCATACACAGATCTGAGTTCTACGCCTTATCTCTGGGCAGGCCACTCTTGGCATAAGTCCTAGAGCTCTGAGCCAGGGGCCCCTGATAAGGGCAGATCCCCACCTAACAGAGGGCCTGATCCTCCAGGTGAGGCTGAACCCCCATTCTTTTTTTTTTTTTTTTTTTTGCGGTACGCGGGCCTCTCACTGTTGTGGCCTCTCCCGTTGCGGGGCACAGGCTCCGGACGCGCAGGCTCAGCAGCCATGGCTCACAGGCCCAGCCTCTCCGCGGCATGTGGGATCTTCCCAGACCGGGGCACGAACCCGTGTCCCCTGCATCAGCAGGCGGACTCTCAACCACTGCGCCACCAGGGAAGCCCTGAACCCCCATTCTTGAAGTCCTGATCACCATCTGAGCTGCTTCCTTTCCTGGCCCTGTCTGGTCATTGGTGGGGTAAGGAAAAATTATCTTCTTAGCTCCCATGGTAGGGGCTGAGGTTCCCATTTGGGCCTCCCTTTTGCCATCTGTGAAATGGGGGGATTGGACTAGATAAGTTCCAAGACATCCTATCATCTTAGTGAATGCTCACAAATAGCTTCCTGAGGAGGGTAAGCCAGGAAAATAATCGGATCCCCAGGTTACAAGGCAGCGAGGGGCAGAGCCAGGATTCCAGCCCAGGTTAGCTGGATTCCAAAGCTCACAGAGAGGGAGGCACACAAAAAACAAAGTCAGAAGAATCAGACCTCTGGCTGAGGGGAAGCAGCATTCATTCATTCTCTCTTTCTTTCATTTATCCATCTATTTCTTCCGCCATTTGTTTGTTTTTATAATGAACTATTTCAGATATACAAAAAGGTCTCAAGAATAACACAACAACCCCCATGACCCATCATTCAGCTTCAGAAATAAAACAGCACAGATATAATTGGAGCTCTCTGTGTACCCTCTCAGATCCTACTCTCCTTTTTAACCCTCCCCAAGGTAGTCACTCTTCTGATCTCGATGTGTTGAAAGCTTTGCACTAATGGTATTCTGTGTAAACTTAGCCAGGTGCTTCGTCACTCCATGTGTCTGTGTTAACAATGTTGCCGAAGTTCATTCATTTTCACTGCTGTATGGTATTCCATTGTACAAATACACCACAACTTAACTTATCTGTATTCCTGATGATGAACACTTAGATAGTTTTGCACGTTTAGCTCAAATAATGAAGGGTGCTGCTACGAACATCCTCGTGTGCGTCACCTGGTGGACACGTGTGTGAGCATGTCACCGGGGTCTTGCTGGGTCTGAGGGTGTGTGCTCAACTTCACCCTTACAGGATGTTGCCAAGTTGCCCTATTCGTTTATATCTTCATGGGACACATGTTTACTGAGCACTTACTATGTGTCAAGCCTTGGTATGACAGCAGAGCTGGAGGGGCCATCTCCTTTAAAGTGAGAAGCAGAGGGAAAGGGGTAAGTTCAGCTAGAAAAAACTCGGGGAAATGTAAGTAGTCAATTGCCAAGAATTGTGGAGAACTCTATGGGAAGAGCTTTCAGGAGGCCGGTGGCATCTTCCTTTGGTAGATGTGGCGGATGAGGAGAAAGCTTCTCCTTCCTAGCCAGCTTCCTACGGGATGCAATCAGGAGAGGTCAGGACTGGCAGGCAGCAGGCTCACATGGTGGTCCTGGTTCCACTTCAAATTCATTGTGTGGCCTTGGCTAGGTTCCTTCCCCTCTCTGGGCCCAAGTTTCTCCTCAATACATGAGGTGGGGAGACAAAATGAAGCCTCTTTATTCATTTAATCTTTATTTATTTAATCTTTATTGTCTATAGGCAAAAGATCTGGGTTGGAAGGATCAATGTATCACATTACCCCCAGAGCCTTGATTTTCTCCTCTTTAACATGGGCTTGCTAATCCTTGCTGGGCCCACCTCCCAGGCCTACCAGGAATACTCTAGAAGGGTTCCATGTTATCCTTTTAAGTTCTGTTCTCCTTTAGGTGCAGTACGGTCAGGAGGCAGAGGGATGGCAAAGATGACCCCTGAATTCCCTCCTGGCTTCTAGCTTTTGGCTTCTTTACTTCTCTCATTTCTGCTGGGCCTTTTCCCCAGACCCTGCTCCCACTCCAAGTCAGCCATCTCTGCACACAAGGTATAAATATAAAAAATAAATAAACGCAGAATGAGCCCCAGAACTGAAGCAAATTGCCAGCAAGCACTGGACGCTGATTAGCATGCATAGTGGACGTGCAGCTGGGCATATCGGAGAGAAGTGCATTTTGCTGCAGCATAGAGCCATCGGCGTGGTCTTGGCTGGGGAGGGATGCAGGGGGAGGGAGACCCAGAGATGGGTTGTGCTCCAGCTGCACCCAGGGAGCCCGTCAGCCTGGAGGGCCCCAGGTCTCCTCTCTCAAGCTGCTGTTTCCTACACATGCTCCCAAACCTGAGCAGGGGTTTCCCCTCAGTAAGCTAGAACGCGGGCCCAAGGGAGGGGGGATGCAGAAGGTGAGGAATGCAGAGTAGAGGGTGGTAAGGGTCAGATAGGCCCAGAGTCCAGGGTTGGCTGGGTGACCCTAGGCAAGTGTATTCACCATCCTAAACCTCCGCTTTCCCATCTGTGAAAGGAGACAAAGAACAGTGAGGATCTTGTAGGGCTGTGATGGCCCAATGAATTAAAGAGAATGCCGAGCAGTGATAAGCACATTGCAGGGGCATAAAAGATGTGAGCTCTCTTCCTCCTCCTCTGAGCTATGGAGCCGGCTACCCCCACCCAGTGTATGGCCTGGGGGCCACACTCCAGGAAGAATAAGGAGCCAAAGGAGCATCTGGGGACGGGGGGAATCCATGGAGGGAATCCCCAGAGAAAGAAGGAAAAAAATAAATAAAAACAGCTGCGAAATGCTTTTCATCTTATCCCTTCATTTAAGCTTCTCAGCCATCCTTTCCAGGTGGGGAAATTGAGGCACAGAGAGGTTACTAACTTGCCCAAGGGCCACACAGCTAGGTAGTAGCCTGCCTGGTATTGAAGCCCAGGCGGTTTGGCTCCAGGTAGGTTTGCCTGAGAAAATACAGAACCCTTGAGTTTAATTTGAATTTCAGATAAACAAGGAATGCTTTTTTAGTGCATACTGATACTAAAAATGACACACTTCTGCTAAAAAGTGTTTGGTGTTTGTCTGAAACTCAAACTTAACTGGGCATCCTGTTTTTTTAGTTGCTAGATCCGACGACCCTAACTCCAGCAGCTGCATTTTTAACAGTACCTTAAAAAACCTCTCCACACTCGAAGGCCTCTGCAGAAAAGGTTGACGAGCTCCCCATGCCTGGGACCCCAGACTCTCTTTCCCACTCACCTGTAATTCCACACCTGGTAACTGTGCTTCTGGAAGCCCATAACCAGGCCCCCAGGAGTTATTTTAATGAAGGGAGGGTTGGATCTTAGACCTTGGTGGGGCCCTGAGTGGCCAGGGGGTCACTGAGAAGGGAGTGCCCGAGGAGCAGGTTGTCCTCCTGGGGGCCCAAGTCCCAGACACCCGAGTCCCAAGTCAAGGGGTAGAACAGTGGAAATGGTGTTTGTCGTCTGGAGTGCGCAAACCTGAGCTTGGATTCTGGCATTGCCATTTATTTGCCGTGTGGCCTGTCTTAGTTCGGGCTGCTGTAAAAAAAAAAAAAAAAAAATACCATAAACCTGATGGCTTAAACAACAAACACTTATTTTTCCCAGTTATGGAGGCTGGGAAATCGAAGATCAAAGCACCAGCAGATTTGGTGTCTGGTGAGAGCTCGCTTCCTGGCTTACAAATGGCCATCTTCTTGCTGTGTCCTCACATGGTGGGGGGCAGGTGTTGAGTGAGCAAGAGTGAGGAGAGAACAAGGTCTCAGGTCTCCTTTTATAAGGGCACTGATGCCATCATGAAGACCCCACCCTCATGACCTCATCTAAACCTAATTAGCCTCCAAAGGCCTCTCGTCCTAATACCATCACGTTAGGGGTTAGGGCTGTGAATTCTGGGGGGTCACAAACATTCAGCCCATTACAGACTCTAGGCAAGCTACTTCCCCACTCTCTTTCCTCATCTATAACAACAATAGCACAGAGTTTGGTGAGGAGTAAAGGAGCTAAGGTGTAGCACACTAGAAGCCCTCGGGATCTGGGACCTATGTTACGCATCACCCTCAGGCTGTTCCCTCCTTCTACCTGCCCCTACCCAGCATCCTCTCCCCACTGCACCACAGGCTTGTGAATTCTCTCGGAGCGGAGAGAGAGCGAGGCCAAGCAGCTGATGAGGGTCCAGCCTTCGGGGTCACTTCCTGTGCAGCTGCCATGCTTGGCATATGGGAGCACCTGCTCCCACCCTCCTCCCAGCCCCCATCCTGCCAGCCACAGCTCCTGAATAATTCACGAAAATACCAATACTCCAGCCGTCCTCTTTGAATGGGGGGTGGGGTGTGGACAAGTGGTTTCTTACCTAAACTCTGCTCCAGCCACGGGGAAGATCAGCCTCGGGAGGAGAGGCTGGTACGGGGTAGAGAATAGGATAGGGTAGAAGAAAGGATCAAGGCGTATGGCTTTGTGTTACCACCTCCCTTAGATCCCCCTGCCTCTCCAAATGCTGTTTCTCCAACTAGGGAAACTCAGGCAAACTTGGGAAAAGCTGAGAGCTTGTGTCTCCAGCCACTTTCTTTCTCTGAGCCTGTTTCGCCATCTATGAGGTGCAGATAAAGTCTCTACACCATAGCGTTAGTGTGAGCAGAAAAGTGAGAGGATGGATGAGAAACAGTTTTTCCAAACTAACACTGCCCTAGAGGCAAAGCGTTATTATCGCTTCTGGGCCTTTGTTTCGCCATCTGTAAAATGGAAACTAGAATGCCTGCCTTCTGGGGTTGTTTTGAGGATTAAGCAAGATGTCCTCTGGGCTCCTCAGGCTGTTCCCTATGCACAGGACACCCCCTTCCCACCCTCATCCCCCCTTGCCTGCCTCAAGCCCGCTCTTTCTTCAGGATGACTCAAAGGTTCCCTCTTTGGTGAAACCTCCCCACCTACCCTGACCCTCACTGCCCTCCCAGACTGGCTGGGGCACCCCATCCCCTCATTTATTGCACCCGCCGTCCAAGTTCTGACTCCCACATACCCTCACGTCCCATTTCCGTGTCTGTCTCCCCACTAGACAGAGAGCTCCCCATCTTGTCCCTCGTCTCCCCCTGACCAGCATGGGGCCTGGCACTGAGTTTGCGCTCAGTAAACGTTTGCAGAACGAGTGAAAGTGCCTCGTAAACACCGACATGCTGTCCAGATATGAGGGGTTATGAGCGGGGCATCCCTTTGAAACTCAAGATTCCTCCTATCATCAACAGCAGCAGCATTGTGGAGCTGGATTTTTCACAACTGGGCCTCGCTTCATCTTGAGCCTTTGGCCCTGGTATCTGGGCAGTGGGGCCTAGGGTGACCCTGGGGCTGGCGTGCGGGGTGGGCGGCACCTGGTGGAGGCCAAGCCCAGCTGGGGCAGTCTCTACGCTTGCTGCAGCCTGTCTCCTGGGCCTCTGGCCTGCTGTCCTGCCCCGCCGAGCCCACTGCATTCAGTCGCAGACACCTCATTATCGCAGGGATGCAGCCAAGCTGGAGGCAGTTCAGAGAAGAGCAGGGAGAGCGACGTGGGGTGGAGGGGGTCTGGCGCTGGCGCTGGCGGCGGGAAAGGAGCAGTCCCGGCGAGGTTGAGGCATTTGGCTCAGTGGGACCCAGCAGGGAACCTGAGAAGCTCAGCATCTGTGCGCCAGCCTCTGGAGAAGGGCCTCCCCAGCAAGGGAAGAAATGAGCACTTGGAGGGAAGGGGTGGGGGACCCAGACACAAGCCAGCATAGGACCCAGCCATCATCTTTTCCAGCCATCAAATGCCACCCCACCTGTGGCCACCTCTGCCACTCTGGCTGTGACTGAGGAGATGCTACTTCCTCACAGTGGGAGGCAAAAGGAAGAGGTTGGCATACAGGAGGGGCCCACCCTACCCGCTCCCATCTTACTGATGGTGACACCTGCCTAGAGAGGCAAAGGGACTTGGCCAAAATTACATATGCAATTTGCATTAGATGTGAGCCTGCAGTGCAGCCTGCACAGGACTAGGAACCTGCAACCTGCAAGTTGTGTCCTCTTTCCACCATACTTTTCTCCCTCCAGGAGCTGCTGCCCATACTGAACCCTGCCATCTGTCCAGGAACACATGCCACTTCCCCAGATCCACAACCACACACCGCACATACATAAACACACTCGCACGTGACTGTAGGTAACCGACACACACGTGTGTCTCCAGGCGGGGTGTTGCATTGGCTTTCCAAGACGCCTTCCAAAAAGGTGACGCATGAGATGCAGATCAAGTCTAAGACACCTCGCTCATGCTTGGCACTCTGGCCCCTCACTCTTTGCCCCTGTGGCCCTTCCACCTGGAACGCTCTGTCCTTGGAATATGGCCTGGCTGGCTTCATCTCATCATGAGGGTATCAGCTCCAATGTCACTCTTCTCAGAAGCCTTCCCTGACTCCACGGTCACTCCAGTCTATCACACTGTTTTAGGTTCTTCAGTTTGTTGGTTGTCTTCCCCACGCTCCCAAATCGAAGCTCATTAAGGGCAGAGACCATGTCTGGCTGGTTTTCTGCTACAGCCCCAACACCTAGAACAGTGCCTGGCATGTGTGTTTACACATACACACACACACACACACACACACACATTAAATGAATGAATAAATGAACAACCAAACCCAGAGCAAGATTTTCCTTCCAGAAAAGAAAGATGTCCTTGGACAGAGAGAATACAAGTTCAGGCCTGATCTGGAAGAGTCTCCAGGGGCTATTTCATTCATTTAATAAGTATTTATTTAGTATGAAGCACTGTTCCAGGCACTGGAGACACAGCAGGGAACAAATCAAAGATTGCTGCTTTCATGGAGCTCACATTCCAGGGAGAGCTGATAGACAATGAATAAGACAAATAAGTAAATTACAGAGCATATTATAAGGTGATAAGTGCACTGAAGAAAAAGTGGTAAGGGGGTCAGGAGTGCTGGGGGTGAGGTGGGATGGGTAGGAGAGCTCTGTGTGGAAATTTAAATAGGGTGACCATTTCAGCAGGAATCCAAAGGCACTGAGGGAGCCAGCCTGAGGAGACTGGGGCAAAGGGAAAATCAAACACCAAACCCTGAGGTTGGAGCGTGCCTGGCATGGAGCGTGCCTGGCATGACTGAGGGGTAGCAAGGAGGTCTGGCTGGCTGCAGCAGTGTCGCAAGGCAAGAGCAGTGGCGAGGGGGTATACTAGCACAGGGCAGGGGTCCCTCCTGTCACTTTCCCATGCTTGGAGAGCCAAGAACCAAGGAATTGGGGCATCGAGAGATGCCTTCTAAGGAATGTCTCGAAACCCTACCTCTTCCTCCTTTCCTGAGTCTAGGGTCCGAGCCTGGGCCAGCTCCACCACGTATCTTGTTTGTCCTGCCTGTGGCACACAGGGCACTTTCACCAGCTTGGCTGAGGATAAAGAGGGCTGCTGGCAATAACCCTTATATATGGGTAGCAATCCGTGGCTTGCACTGCGTCCCTTAGTCCTGCCACGCCCCGCCCCTCAGCCCACAGAAGCAGTTAGGGTGGGCAACATTAGCCCCATTTGACACATGAAAAAAAAACGAGGTATAAAGTGTAGGGCTAATGGTAAATGTTTCTCAAGTGCGTACTTCTCACTGAGTCTTCACCAGGACCCTGGAGTTCCAGCCTCTTTTGACAGATGAGAAAACAGAGACTCAGAGAGGTTAAGCGAGATTTTCCAAGGTCACACAGCTAGGTCACAGCAGAGCTGGAATTGAAATCCAGATCTTTCTATCCCCATCATCTCATGTTTTCCGTGATGCCACCCAGCCTCTGAGGAAGAAGTAGGAGGTTGGGAGGTGAAGCCCAGGACATAGTGCGGTCACTTATACCGAGGTGGTTCTCATTAAGCTTCGTGGTGTAAAGGAAATAACGTGGGCTTTAGAACCAGACAGACCGAGATTAGAATCCCAGAGTTGCTGTGTGACCTTGGGCAAGTTGCTTCCCTTCTCTGAGCCTCATGTCGAAAGCCAACTGAAGGCAGACATTTGCTTTGCACAGTTGTTTTATGGATTCAGTTTGATCCCGTGTGGGGAAGTGCCCCCACGTGGTGCCTGGCACAGAATAGATGCCCAGTCGGGTCCTTGTTTAGAGCTGAGAGTCCCAGCTGGGGTGGTGGGCCTGTTGGCACCAGGCATCAGACCTCTTTGCCCCGAGGAGCCTTCTGGGACTAGGATGACGGCAATGCCTTTGTCTGCAGGTGCCACTCTTAACTTGGAACCCAGGAAAAAAAGGAGAGCAGAGGCCTGGTGGTCTAGGTCCAGCTCCTCTCCCTGTAACTCTCTCTCGTCGCTTTCCCTCTTGTGGGGCCAGCAGAGAAAACAGCTCCCCTCCTCCCAGCCACTCCACCCCTCCCCCACCCGAGGATCCCCAGGGAAGGCTCAGGGCTGTTTAATGGGGTGGAGCTGTCTTTAATCTGCTCCATAAATGTTTTCTGGATTCTCATTAGAAACCATAATGTCCTATTAATATGCTGATAAGATTTCATTTGGGGCTAAGGAAGGAAGAGTAGCTGGGATGATGTAGGGTGGGGGCGGTGTGCGGGGCTTCACCCCGGGGATCCCAGGGGAGAGGAGCAGAACAGAACCCACCCTGTCGCCCCCCAGTTCTTGGGAAACCAGGAAGACTCGGTGCCAGGCCCCGTCCGTCGTTCCCTCCGCACAGGCCCCCAGGGATCTGAGTCAGCTGCCACTGGGACCAGCAGATGCGCACACACTCCTCCACACCCCACCCCTGAATACCACCACAGGCCCTCACCCCAGTGACCAAGGTTAGTCACCAGAGCCTACGCTCATTTCTCATGCGTTCCTACCGCTGGCATCCATGCTGAACGCGCTGGGATCTACACCAAGTTAGGCCTCCAAGTCTACAGACTTCAGTGAGATACAGCGGGGAACTTTCAGACCATGGAGAGAAGCAAGGTATGTAAAGTGGTCTGCATGGAGCCGTCCCTCATAAATTGTGGCTATGAAGACAGGTCCTGTCCTTGTGCGGCTCCTAGTCCAATGGGTGAGGGGGGCAGATGGGTGAGCAACTAAAATCCAGTGCTGTGATAAAGGGGGAGTTTGGGTATAACAAAGGAGGGAGGGGCAGGCTGGGGGCGTGGGTGCCGCTCCATAGGTGTTCACAGATGCGGCCGCCGCACCAGGCCTTCGTGCTTCCCCACATCTCAGCCTGCCAAAGTCCTGCCACCCTTCAAGACCAGCTCCCCAGTTCTATCTGCCCCTGTGATCTTCCCCAGTGAGCCTGGATTCAGAGGCATTGGCATCTGTGTGCTGTTCCCTGGAACAAGGCTGTGAGCTCCAGCTGATAATTCAAATGACATTCACTGACAGGCATCTGCACACTCTCCCGGGCCACCTCTCCAACCTCCATGGGCCAGTGGGTCCTTGACTCCCTACCCAGCAAGAGCCCTGGCCCCTCACTTCTTTCAAACTGCCTTGGCTGCTGCTGGCTGCTGGCTCACACCCCCGACTCGTGGTTTCTTAAAGTCATTCAGATCGGGACCCCTGAATCAGCCAGCTTTGGGTGCCTGGGTTGGCCAAGTGGCCCCATTTTGCAGGGCTGCCTGTCTAACCCTCCTCTCACAGCTACCCTACCGCTGGGAGGAACCTTGACCTGAGCTGCTCCTATTCCCTTCTACCTTTGCCAACAAAACTCACGTTCGTGGCTCTTTGGCCTCTGACCCCAACTGGAGCACATTTGCACAGCACTTCACAGTCTGCAACCAACCCAGCCTTCTGTCAGTCACTTAGGCTCTGAACTTCTCGGGGCCAATCGGTCATCCATTCCTGTCTCCACCAAGTAGAAAGAGCAACTGTTCAGGTCCTGGCCCCTCTCCGACACTTATTTGCTGGGAGGCCTTAGGTAAGTTGCTTCAGCTCTCTGTGCCCCAGTGTCTGTAAAATGGGAACAATAATATTATGGACATCACAGAGTTCTTGTGTGGATTCAAGGAGACAATGCATACAAAACACTTAGGACAATGCCTAGCACACAGTAAGTGCCCAATGAATGCCAGTGGTGATTCCCCAGCCTTCTCAGAGGTTTACACAGGCTATCTCCAAGCCCCCGCTGTTGCTGCCCCACCTCCAGGCTTTTCCCCAGGCCCCAATTCATCTCATTCCCACTGTTCAAACTGTGTCTTTGGAATCAGACAGACCTGGTTTTACTTTTTGTGCCAGTGAGTATTTCTCTGAGCCTCAGTTTCTTTATCTGTAAACTGGGACTGTGGATCCCCACCTCAACAGGTTGATGTGAGGATCAAATGAGATGGGGGCCATCGAAGTGCTTGTCACAATGCTTGTCACATTTAAGGATTTATCTTGCCACATCCATAGAGCTCAGTATGAGGCTAGTTTGGCTTGGGCCCAAGGGTGGGGTGGGTACAAAGGGAAGAGAATGCCTGGGAAAACTAACATAGAAGCCAAAGAGGCCCTAGCAAGGGTAGCGAAACTCAGCAAGACAGTGCCTGAAGGGCACAGCAAGCTTAGGCATGACACAGGCAGTGGGCACTGACAAGAGTGCTGATTTGATTCTGGGCCCAGCAGAAGTCACAACATGAAGTCTTGCAGAAATCTGGTCATTCTCAGTAGGACCCAGATATGTTTCCTGAAGGACTCAAACCTACAAGGAGGATATGAAGGAGAGACACTGGTTGGGAAGAGATTCCTTTGGGTGGCAGTGGGGAGGCAGAGGTTGAGGATACTGACAGCACTCTCTACCCAGAAAGAAGTGAGGTGGTGGTCTGGAAGTCAAGGGCCAAAGGGCTTTCAAAAACCAATCCTTCTTTGTGACTGAGACCTGCCTGAAGAATTTTCTGGTCCCTGGTCTCTCCCTGGATGGACCTGGGTAGGCCCTCCCTGGATGGTGCTTGGGACATGGCAAGGTCTGAGGCTGGAGGTGGGGAAATCAGGGAACCAGAGTCTGTTTGATGTGAGATATGCCTGAGCTTCAGCCTCCTGGATGCTATAGCAGCAGAGCGAGGGCAGACCTGGGCACTAGATGGCCTTGGGTACGGGAGGGTTGCTCCAGGAGCACACAGGCAGCTGCAAGGCCAAGGTCCAAACCTGGAAGCCAGGGGTCAGCCCACCTCAAGCCAGTCATCAGGGTTCTCCAAAGCTCAGCTGGTCTCTAAGGAGCTGCTCTGATCAGGGAGCCATCAGTCTAGAACATTTATTAAACACCAGACACTGGGGCTGGGAAAACAGAGGTGAATCCTTGCTTTCTGAGACTTTGCATCTCTAAGCTGAGGTAACGGGGCACAGTCAGGGTGAGGGATGGAGATGGGGGTAGAGATTTATCTCAGCTCTGACATTGCTTTGCATAATACAGACTTTCCCCCTCTCTGAGCCTCAGCATCCTTGTCTGTACCCTGAGAGAAGGTGGGGGAATCGATGCTTTATGAGGGCATATGAGTCTGAAATGGTGAAGGGGGCTCAGCGGTCATGAGAGGGAATGAATAGAGCCCGGGGTTTCAGAGCAGACTCCTGAAAGGTGTCCTGTCCTTCAGGCTCCCTGGCCTTCCCCCACCTCCCAGGGAGGCCCTGCAGGCTGGACTACAGGGGCTGAGACCATATGCGAACCCCCCTTCTAGCCTTCTCTGCTGTGTAGTGTGGGCTGTCCAGACATCTGCTTGCCCACCAGGCCTGAAGCACTTAGGTTTCGGCCCACAGAGGAGCAGCCATGGAGAACTGATGTGGCTTTTTCCCTTCTAGGCCCCAGACCCTCTCTGGTGACCATAGGAGGCCAATTAGCAGAGAACAAAATGCTTCCTGCCCTAGGCTCTCACCTTCGACTGTCTGCATCTGCTCAAAGCTTAATGGTCATTTGATCTGCCTCTGGGGGCACAGAGGATGGGGCCTCCGTGGACTGCCTGGCTCCAGGCAGCAGCCTGGGTCCTGAGGGAGGCGGGGGAGGAGGAGCAAGGTGCCTGTGGCTGCTGGGGAGGCCCAAGATGGCAGCAATACAGTACACTCGGGGCCAAGGGCCAGCGTCTGGAGCTGCTCCTGCTGCCTACCTGGGAACTGAGGCTCCCCAGGGTCTCCTCTGAACCTGTGCAAGGTCCTAGCTGGGCCCAAGCTGGTGGTGGGTGTAGCTGGTGGTGGGGGCGACAATGAGCCCTTAGGGCATCTTGGTTTAGGAAGCTGCCGAGGCCTGGACTTCTGAGGGACCCAGCCGTATGCTCTTGCAGGTGGGATGTGGTTAAAGGCCTCCATCCCACGCTTTCCAGGCTGGTCTGGAAAACTGGTTTGTCTGCCTGTGTGCTGTGGGGAAAATGCTCAGCTAGAAGGGAGAGAAGCTTGGTTCTGGTCGCGGCCCTGCCAGTGATGGGCTGCTTTGTGGTTTCTCCATCCCTGGGCCTCAGTTTCCTCACCTGTCAAGTAAGAATCACTGCCCACCTTACAGAGTCAGCTGACACTGCTTGGAAAAGTGTCCTCAGAGAGCTCAGGTGAGTGGGAAGGCTAGAGAGGGGGAAACAGGGGGGAGGGGGAAGAGAAGCTGAGTCTGGAAAAGTGAAATCACTTCCTTAGAGGGGTATCCACGATGATGTCTCTCTCCCACCTCAATTTGAAACCCCGCCCTGACACTTACTGGCTGTGTGGTCTTGGGCAAGTCTCCCGACCCTTCCGTACCTTAGTAAACCAGGCCTTAAATCAACCCTACTTACTAACCCTTGAGATAACGTGTATAAACGAGGTAAGCTCTGTAAAGCACCCAGCTAGGGTGAGGGAAGGGAGGGAGGAAGCACTGTTACGAGGAGGAAACGCCTGCAGGAGTCCTTAAGCACAGCTGCCACCAGCTACCAGCCCCAGACTCCACCCCCATGAATAATGAACTGATATTGATCCCCTGGTTGGGAAATTCCCTGTGACCTGTGATAAAAATACACCCAGTCTGCAAGCCTCCAACTCCACTGGTTTGCACCAGCCAGAGCTGAGCTCATCTGCACACCCCTGCCCAGCCCGCAGCCCCCAGAGGGAGAGCTCAGTTTGACAGAGCATCAGAGACCAAGCGCCAGCTGGTGCCCACTGTCTCCTCCACTCCGTGGCTGGGGACAAAGGGATCAAAGGAACAGGCTCATCCATGGCAGGAGCCCCTGTAGCCAGGCCCCTGGAAGAGGGGATAGAGCACAGACCTGGGTTTCAATCCAGCCTCCACCACTTCCTGCAAGTGCCTCAGTTTTGCCAGCTGTAAAATGGAAATGGTAATTCCTTCCTCACAGAATTAGTCCTAGATTCAAACAAGTTGAGGTATGCAAAGTACCCAGTGCAGTGCCTGCCAAGAAGAGGTGCTCAATAAATAGCAGCTCAGGCCTTGCCATTCTCCCTCCTGTTGCCTTATCCTTGCTGTGAAACTCAGGACTGTTTCACAGAAGAATGAAACTGAGAGACTAGTTTTTTTCTAATAAGACCCTTATTGAGATATAATTCACAAACCATAAAATTCACCAATTTAGACTGCACAATTCAGTGGTTTTTAGGAAACTCACAGAGTTGTGTGACTATCACCATTATCTAATTTTAGAGCATTTTCATCAACCCAAAAAGAAATCCTATACCCAATTCCCATCTTCCCCACCCCACGCCTCTGACAACCACTAATTTACTCCCTAGCTCTATGGATTTACCTTTTCTGGAAATTTCATACAAATGGAATCATAGAATACGTGGCATTTGTGTCTGGTCTCTTCCACTTAGCATAATGTTTTCAAACTTCATCCATGCTGTAGCATGAAACTGTACTTTGTTCCTTTTCACAGCTGAGTAATGTTCCATCATATGGATAAACCACATTTTGTTTATCCATTCATCAGTTGATGACATTTGGGTTTTTTCCACTTTTTGGCTATTATGAATAATGTTGTTATGAAGCTTCATGTACAAGTTTCTGTGTGGACATATGTTTTCATTTTTCTTGGGTATACACACACACACACACACACACACACACATATGAGTGACGTTGTTGGATCATATAGTAATTCTATGTTTAATTTTTTGAGGAACTGCCAAATAGTTTCCTAAAGCAGTTGCACCATTTTATATTTCTACTAGCAGTGTATGATGGTTCCAATTTCTCCACATCCTTGCCAACCCTTGTTGTTAATTGTCTTTTTGGTTATAGCAATTGCAGTGTGTATGAACTGGTATCTCATTGTGGTTTTGATTTCTCTGATGGCTAATGATGTTGAGCATCTTTTCGTGTGTCCTTGGCCAGTGGTATATCTTCCCTGAGAAATGATCTATTCAGACCATTTCCCAAGTTTTTAATTGGATTGTTTGTCTTTTTATTTTTGAGTTATAAGAGTTCTTTATTCCAAGTATAAATCCTTTATCAGATATATGTTTGGCAAATATTTTCTCCCATCTGGTGATGTGTATTTGTCTTTTTTGTTTTCTTGATGGTGTCCTTTGAAGCACAAATTTTTTTAATTTTGATAAGGTCCAACTTGTCTATTCTTTCTTTTTCACTTGTGTTTTTGGTCTCATGTCTAAGAAACCATAAGAACCTAATCCAAAGTCACTGTTTTCTTCTAAGAGTTTATACTTTTAGCTCTTACATTTAATACGTTTTGAATTAATTTTTTAATATGGTGTGAGGTAAGGGTTCAACTTTATTATTTTGCCTGTTTTCCCACTACTATTTGTTGAAAAGACTATTCTTGTCCCCACTGAACTGTCTTTGCACTCTTGTTGAAAATCAATTGATTGTACACGCAAGAGTTTATTTCTGGACTCACAATTCTATTCCATTTGTCTCAATGTTTATCCTTCTGTCAGTATCACACTGTCTTGATTACTGTAGCTTTGTAGTGAGTTGTGAAATCGAGGAAAAGTGTTCCAATTTTGTTCTTCCCTTTCAAGTTTGTTTTGACTATTCTGGATTCCTTGTAATTTCACATGAATTTTAGGATCTGCCTATCCATTTCTAAAGACAAAAGCTGGTTATTTTATAAGGATTGCACTGAATCTATAGATCAATTTGGAGCTCAATGCCATCTTAATATTAAGCCTTCTGATACATGAACATGTCATGTCTTTCCATTTATTTAGGTTTTCTTCCATTTATTTGAGCAATCTTTTATAGTTTTCAATGTATAGGACTTGTACTTCACTCATTAAATATATTCCTAGTTGTTTTTTATTCTTTCTGATGCTACTGTAAATGGAACTATTTTCTTAATTTCTTTTTCAGATAGTGCATTGCTAGTGTGTAGAAATACAATTAATTTTTATATATTGATTTTGTGTCTTGCAACCTTGCTGAACTTGGTTATTACTTCTAATAGTGGGGTGTGTGTGTGTGTGTGTGTGTGTGTGTGTGTGTGTACTCCTTGGGATTTTCTCTATAAAAGTCATACCTTCTGTGAATAGAGATAATTTTACCTCTTTCCAGTCTGGATGCCTTTATGAATATTTATTTCTTGCCTAATTGCCCTGGTTAGAATCTCCAATACAATGTTTAATGGAAGTGGTAAAAACAGATATCCTTGTCTTGTTCCTGATCCTAGGGCAAAGCATTTAGTCTTTTACCATGAAGTATGATGTTGGCTGTGGGTTTTTGGTAGATGTCTTTGATCAGATTGAGGAAGTCTCCTTCTATTCCTAGTTTGTTTAGTGTTTTATCATGAAAGCTTGTTGGATTTTGTCGAAAAGCTATTTCTGTGTCCAGTGAGATGATTGCATTTCATTTATCCTTTTCTATTAACATGGGGTACATTGACTCATTTTTGGATGTTAAGGCGATCTTGAATTCCTGGGATAAATCCCACTTTGTCTTGGTATATAAATCTTTTTATAAGTTGTTGGATTTTGTTGCTAGTATTTTGCTGAGTATTTTGGAGTCTATATGCATTGGACTGTAGTTTTCTTGTGATGGTTTTGGTTTTGGAATCAAGGTAATACTGACGTCATAGAATGAGTTGGGAAGTGTTCCCTATTAGTCTTTTTTTGGGAAGAGATTGTGAAGAATTAGCATTATATTTTCTTTATGTTTGATAGAATTCACTAGCAAAGTCATCTGAGTCTGAGCTTTTCTCTATAGGATTTTTAAAAATTACTAGTTCAATCTCTTGTTATAGTCTATTCAAAAATTTTTAATTTCTCTCACGTAAGTTTCAGCAGTTTCCCTCTAGAAATGTGTCCCTTTCATCTAGTTTATTTAATTTTTTGGCATGCGTTTTTTCATAATATTCCTTCATATAGTCCTTATTTTTGTAAGGATGGTAGTCATGTCCTGCTTTCATTTCTTATTTTAGCAATTTGAGTCTTCTCTGTCTTTTTCTTCCTCAGCCTAGTTAATAGTTTGTCAATTCTGTTGATATTTTCAAAGAAACAACTTTAAATTTTGTTGATTCTCTCTATTGTTTTTCTATTCTTTATTTGATTCATTTCTGCTCTAATCTTTATTATTTCCCACCTTCTCCTGCTTGAGGTATAATTAGCTCTTCTTTGTCTATTTTTTTTAAGGTGAAAGGTTAGGTTATTATTGTATTTGAAATCTTTCTTCTTTTCTAATATGGGCACTTGCAACTATAAATATTCCTCTAAGTATTGCTTTAGGTGCATCCCATACATTTTGGTATGTTGTGTTTCTGTTTTCATTCATCTCAAAGCATTTTCTTATTTCTCTTGTAGTCTTTCTTTGACCCATTGATTATTTAGGAGTGTGTTAATTTCTACACATCTGTGAATTTCCCAAATTTCCTCATTTTATTGATTTTTAATTTATTTTCATTTTGAGTGGAGAACATACTTTGTATTATTTCAATTATTTTAAACTTATTGAGGCTTGTTTTATAATCTAATATATGATATACCATGGAGAATGTTCCATGTGCACTTGAGAAGAGTATGTATATAGCTGTTGTTGAGTGGAGTGTTCTATAACTGTCTATTAGGCTGGTTAATAGTGTTGTTCAAGTCTTGTACATTTTTGTTGATCTTCTGCCTAGTTGTTCTATCCAATATTGAAAGTGGAGTATTGAAGTCTTCAAAAATTATTGTTGAATTGTTTATTTCTTCCCTCAGTTCTGTCGGTGTTTGCTTCATGTAATTTGGAGCTGTTTTATTAGGTACATATACATTTACATTTTTTATACCTTCCTGATGAATTGACCCTTAGTAACAACTTGTCTTAAAGTCTATTTTGTTGATATTAGTATAGCTGCTTCAGCTATCTTTTGGTTACTGTTTGCATGATATGTCTTTTTCCATCCTTTTATTTTCAACAAATTTGTGACTTTAAATCTAATATATGCCTCTTTTAGACAATATATAGTTGATCATGGATTTGCAAAATCCATTTTGCCAATCTCTATCTTTTGATTGAGGCATTTAATTCATTTACATTTAATGCAATTACTGGTATGATTGGAATCATACCTGCCATTTGCTATTAGTTCTCTACACGTTTTGTGTCTTTTTTGTTCCTCTATTCCTCCATTACTGCCTTCTTTTGTGTTAGTTAGATATTTTAGTGTACCATTTTAATTCTCTTGTTGTGTATTTTACCATGTATTTTTGAGATTTTTTTTTTAGTAGTTGTCCTGGAGATTACAATTAAGATCTTAATTTAAAGCATTCTGGTCTGGATTAGTGCTAACTTAATATCAATAGTATACAAACTTTGCTCCCACATATTCATTCCCTCCTCCCTCCTTTGTGCTGTTATTGTAATATAAATTTCAATTTTCTACATTATAAGCCCATTAACACAATTTTATTGTTACCTTATGCCATTGTCTTTTAAAAATATTTTACATAATTTATTTTTCTGTTCACACTTATAACTCCATTCCACATCCCCATCCCTCAGGAGTATATTTTAATTTAATGTATTTTTATGTGTGTATGTGTGTGGGGTTTTTGTTGTACCATTGTCTTTTAAGTCAGAAGAAAAGCATTACAAATGAAAATGCAATCGTATTGTCATTTATATACCTATGTAGTTACCTTTAATAGTACTCTTGGGCTCCCCTGGTGGCACAGTGGTAGAGAGTCCACCTGCCGATGCAGGGGACACAGGTTTGTGCCCCGGTCCGGGAGGATCCCACATGCCGCAGAGCAGCTGGGCCCGTGAGCCATGGCCACTGAGCCTGCGCGTCTGGAGCCTGTGCTCCACGACGGGAGAGGCCACAACAGTGAGAGGCCCACGTACCGCAAAAAAAAAAAAAAAAAAAAATAGTACTCTTGATTTCTTTCTGTGGATTCAAGTTACCATGTAGAGTCCTTTCGTTTCAGCCTGAAGAACTCCCTTTAATATTTCTTGTAGGGAAGGTCTGGTGCTGAAATATCAGTAGGTGGGTCTAGCAATGGAATATCAGTTTGTTTGTTTTTTAAAACTTGGAATGCCTTAATTTCTCCTTAATTTTCAAGGATAGTTTTGCTGGACAGAGAATTCTTGCTTGGCAATCTTTTTCTTTCAGCAGTTTGATTAGTCATTCCACTGTCTTTCAGCCTCTGTGGTTTCTGATGAGAAGTTAGCTTCTCATAATCTCATCAGTCTTATTACTGATCACTTGTATGTGATTTTTCTCTTACTGCTTTCAAGTTTCTCTCTTTGTCTTTGACTTTTTTTTTTTTAATGATTTTTATTTTTAGGAAGTCCTATTTATTTTTTCCCTTTTATGGACTGTGCTTTTGGTGTCATATCTTTGCCAAACCCAAGTTCACAGAGATTTCTCCTATCTTTTCTTATAGATGATTTAGAGGGTTTTGTTTGTTTGTTTGTTTTGCGGTACACGGGCCTCTCACCGTTGTGGCCTCTCCCGTTGCGGAGCACAGGCTCCAGACACGCAGGCCCAGCGGCCACGGCTCACGGGCCCAGCCGCTCCGCGCGTCATGTGGGATCTTCCCGGACCGGGGCACGAACCCACGTCCCCCGCATCGGCAGGCGGACTCTCAACCACTGCGCCACCAGGGAAGCCCTGTCTTTGACTTTTATCAATTGACTATGACATGTCTATGTGTGGATCTCATTGCACTTATCCTGTCTGAAGTTCATTGAACTTCTTGAATATGTAGATGGGTGTTGTATTTTTTTAACCAAATTTGGGACTTTGGATTATTATTTCTCTTCTGCTTTCTTTCTCTCTTCTCCTTCAGGGACTACCATTATGCATGTGTTGATACACTTGATGATGTCACATGTGTCTCTGAGGCTCTGTTCATTTTGCTTCATTTTTTTTTCTTTTTTTTAGTCTTCAGACTGGAAAATCTCAGTTTAAGTTCGAGTTTGCTGATTCTTTCCTCTGTCAGCTCAAATCAGCTGTTGACCCCCTCTAGTGAATTTTTCATTTCAGTTTCTGTACTTTTCAAGTTGAGAATTTCTATTTGGCTCTAGTGTGTGTGTGTGTGTGTGCGTGTGTGTGTGTGCGTGTGCATGTGTGTGTGTGCGTGTGTATGTGTTAAAATATACATAACATAAAAAATCACCATTTTACCCATCTTTTGTGGTAGCAAGTATAAATTTATTATACATATCTTTATTAAAATTTGGTTTTATTGTGGTAAAATATACATAACATAAAACTTACCATTATAACCATTTTAAGTGTACATATTATTGGCATTAAGTACATTCACATTGTTGTGCAGCCATCACTACAATTTATCTCCAGAAAACAATAACTCTCCATTCCTCCCTCTCTTCAGCTCCTGGTAACCACCATTCTACTTTCTGTCTCTATGAATTTGATTACTATAGGTATCTCACATAAGTTGAATCATACAACATTTATCTTTTACTGTCTGGCTTATTTCATTTAGCATAATGTCTTCAAGGTTTATCCATGCTACAGTATTTGTCAGAATTTCCTTCCTTTCTAAGGCTGAATAATATTCCACTGTACATATAGTTTATTCATCCCTTCATCCATTGATGGACATTTGGGTTGTTTCCATCATTTGACTATTGTGAATAATACTACTATGAACATAGGTGTACGAGTATCTGTTCAAGTCCCAGCTTTCAATTATTTTTGGTATATACCCATAAGTGGAATTGCTGGATCATATAGTAATTCTATTTTTATTTTTTTCTCTTACTGCTTTCCACAGCAGCTGCACCATTTTACATTCCTACCAGCAGTGCACAAGAGTTCTGATTTCTCCTCATCTTAGCCAATACTTATTATTTTCTGTTTTGTGACTTTTTTGGTTTTGGTTTAAAAAACAATAGCCATCCTAATGGTTGTAATGTCTGAAGTAATGTCTCTTTGTGGTTTTGATTTGCATTTCCCTAATGATTAATGATATTGAACATCTTTTCATGTGCTTATTGACCATTTGTATATCTTCTTTGCAGAAATGTCAATTCCTTTGTCCATTTTTGAATTGGGTTGTCTGTTTGTTTTTTGTTGTTGTTGGGTTTTAGGAGTTCTATATATACTCTGGATATTAATCTCTTATCAGCTATGTGATTTGCAAATATTTCTCCTGTTCTATAGGTTGTCTTTTAATTCTGTTGATAGTATCCTTTGATGTACAAAAGTCTTTAATTTTGAAGTCCAATCTGTATATTTTTCCTTTGTTGCCTGTGCTTTTGTTGTCAATCCAATGTCATGAAGATTTCCTTCCATGTTTTCTTCTAAGAGTTTTAGAGTTTTAGCTCTTATGTTTCCGTCTTTGATCAATTTTGAGTTAATTTTTGTATATGGTGTTAGGTAAGGGTCCAATTTCATTCTTTCACACATGGATATCCAGTTTTCCTGGCACCATTTCTTGAAAAGACTGTCTTTTCCCCACTGAATGGTTTTAGCATCTTTGTCAAAAAGCATTTTGCCATACACACTAGGGTTTATTTCTGGGCTCTCTATTCTATTCCATTAGTCTATATGTCTGTCCTTATGCCAGTATTCCACTGTTTTGGTTACTATAGCTTTGTAGTAAGGTATGAAATCAGGAAGTGTAAGTACTCTGAATTTGTTCTTCTTTTTCAAGAGTATTTTGGCTATTTGAGCTCCCTGAACTTGCAATGAACTTTAAGATGCTTTTCCTATTTCTGAAAAAAACAAAACAAAACAAAACAAACAAAAACACAGTGTTGGGATTTTGACAGAGATTGCATTGAATCTGTAGATCTCTTAGGGTAAATATTGTCATCTTAACAATATTAAGTCTTTCAATCCATGAACGTGGGATATCTTTCACTTTACATGTCTTCTTTCATTTATTTCAGCAACATTTTGTAGTTTTCGGTGTATGAGACTTTTGCCTCCTTGCTTAAGTTTATTCCCAAGTATTTTATCCTTTTTGATGCTATTGTTAATGGAATTGGTCCCTAAATTTCCTTTTTGGATTGTTCATTGTTAATGTATAGACACACAATTGATTTGTTGTTGTTGTTGATTTTGTATCCTGTAACTTTGCTGAATTTATTTATTAGTTCTAACAACTTTTTGTGGAATCTTTAGGGTTTTCTACATATAAGATCATGTCATCTGCAAACAGAAATAATTTGACTTCTTCCTTTTCAATTTGGCTGCCCTTTAATTCTTTAGGCATGATTTCCTCCAGTTTTTAAAAAACACTCCTATATTAACCTTATATTCTGCAACCTTGTTATAATTGCTTATTAGTTCCAGGAGTCTTTGTTGATTCTTTAGGATTTTCTATGTGGACAATTATATCACCTGTGAACAAAGACTTTTTATTTCATCCTTGCCAATATGTATACTTTTTTTGGTCTTATTGCCTTAGCTAAGTCTTCCAGTACAATGTTGAATGGGAGTGGTGAGAGCAGACATCCTTGCCTGTTCCTGATGTTAAGGGGAAAGCATCTAGTTTCTCACCATTAATTATGATGTTAGCTGTAAGTTTTTTGTAGATGTTCTTTATCAAGAAAG
Source organism: Mesoplodon bidens (assembly GCF_964165515.1). Taxonomy (NCBI): domain Eukaryota; kingdom Metazoa; phylum Chordata; class Mammalia; order Artiodactyla; family Ziphiidae; genus Mesoplodon; species Mesoplodon bidens. The sequence goes on along the minus strand of NC_138163.1, from coordinate 83,572,367 downwards.
TTTTTATCATTAATTGATCAAGTGCTTTTTCTGCATCTGTTGATATGATCATATAATTTTTCTTCTTTAGCCTGTTGCTGTGATAGATTACATTAACTGATTTTTGAGGAGCATATTTTGTAATAGCTGATTTAAAGTCTTTGACTGGTAAGTCCAACCTCTTCTTCAGGGACAGTTTCTTTTGGCTACTTTTCCTGTGTATGGGCAATACATTTTTTTCTTTGTATGTATCATAGTTTTTTGTAGAAAACTTGACATTTCAATACTATAATGTGGTAACTCTGGAAATCAGTTTCTCCCCCCTCCTCAGGGTTTGGTTTTGTTACTGCTTGTTTTAGTTGTTGTTGTTTGCCTATTTAGTGACTTTTCCTAACTAATTCTGTAAAGCACATTTTCTGTCATATGTGGCTCCTGAAGTGAATGTTTGGTTAGCTTAGTGGTCACTAATGACTGAACAGAAATTTCCTTAAATACTTTGAATGAGTAATCATCAACCCTTTGATGAGAGGCTGTGTGTGTGTGTGCGTGTGTGTGCATGTGCGTGTGTGTGTCGGGTTACTCCTTCAATGCTCTAGCAGTTTGAAATTCTGCCTTTGCCATCACTTTCTACCTCCACCAAGCCCCAATGTCAGCCAGACGTGAAAAAGTAGGGCCTTTTCAGGTGTATTTGGTGCATGCACACAGCCCTGCAAATGTAAGTGGCCTCCTAGATCTTCAGGAATATGACATGTCAGAGCATTTCAAAGACCCCTATGAACTTCTCATTCCCCAGATCTTCTTTTTAAGTGTTTTGACCAGATAGTCTCTTCTTTCCCCCAATTGGTACTGCTGCTGTGGTATTAAACAATTATTACTGGTTGTTTTCAATAAATATTCTAGGGGTAGGATCTTTCCCACTGAGTGAACTCTGAGCCAGGTCAAATAAAAACTCTGTGAATGATACTTTTCCAAGGAGCTGCTAGACAGGTCGAGTAGTGACAATTCTCTAGGAATTGGGCTTTTTGAGGATCTTCAAACCTGGTATGCTCCCTCTGGGTGTTGCTAGGCTACTGGTTTCCCAGGCTACTATGGAGCTTGGGAGAAAGAGATGGGAATAGGACAAGTCCAAACCTCACAAATCTCACTGTTCTTACCAAGAATCAGCAGTTATTTTTTTTTTCAAATAAGGCTCCTCATATCATTGCAACCTTTTGGTTACTTTCCAAGGTTCTGGAAAAGTTGATTTTAACCACTTGTTCTGGAGTTCTTACTGCTTTTAAGGAGTAGCAGATTTTTGGAGGCCCTTACCCCACCATTCCTGATGTACTGCTCTGAATGACTCTGGATAGACAGACATCTGTGAACGAAGCAACAGCATGCGCAAAAGATGGAGATATGAAAGTTCATGACTTATTTAAGACTGGCAAGTGACCCTGAGTGACTGGACCATATGGAAGGTGAGGAGGAAGTATATTATTCACAGCATTCTTCATGTTGCATGTAACTCAAATCCAACTGACATAGGCATCAGGTTTTTAAAAGAAGGATATTAATCAGCTCACAAAGTTGATAAGGTCATGGGTATGTCTAGCTTCAGGCACAGCTGGATCTGGAGCCTCATGCAATCATTAAGACTCAGTCTTGTGCTCTTGTTCTCTCAGTTCTGCTCTCTTGTGGTTACTAGATGGTGGCCAACAGGTCCAAGTTAACATCCTCAAACTCCAAATTCAATGTAAAGAGAAATGATCTCTTCCCAGCAATTCTTTCAAAACTCCCAGAACTAAGTTTCTAAATTAATTGTGCCCATCTGTAAACTAATTGCTATGCCAAGGGAGATGAAACGAGGTCTGAATCACGTGCTCTTTCCTTGAGCCAAGAGTAGAGTCAGCCTCTAACTGAACCACAGAGACTGAGAATGGGAGTGAGGTAGTTCCTTAAGGAATATATAGATTATCTTACCAGAAGCTGGGTAATTTACTGTATAGCACAGGGAACAGGGAACTATATTCAATATCTTTTTTTTTTTTTTTTTTTTTGCGGTACACGGGCCTCTCACTGTTGTGGCCTCTCCCGTTGCAGAGCACAGGCTCTGGACGTGCAGGCTCAGCGGCCATGGCTCACAGGCCTAGCTGCTCTGCGGCATGTGGGATCTTCCCGGACCGGGGCACGAACCCGTGTCCCCTGCATCGGCAGGCGGACTCTCAACCACTGCACCACCAGGGAAGCCCTTCAATATCTTATAATAACTATAATGGAAAAGAATCTGAAAAAGAAAAAAAATTCTATATATATATATATATAACTGAATCACTTTCCTGTATACCTGAAACACTGTAAATCAACTTTATTTCAATAAAAAATAATAAAAAAGTTTTTAAAAGAAGTTGGATAATAAGGGCTAATCAAGCAAAAACAATAAACATACTCCCTAGGAGGAGTGGTAGAAGCTGAAACTAGGAGACTCTAGAGAGAGCTTGCCATCTCAGGCATCCCCCCACAGCCCTGACAAACCACTCAACAAACATTAGTTGAGGACGTGCTTTGTGCCAGGGTCTGTGCTATGTCCTGGGATACCAACCCTCATGGAGGTTCCAGTATAGTTTTAGACACTCTCAACCTACAACAAGTCTCCTGCTGAGACTTTCCTAAGACATCATTTTGTCCAAATCTTTAATTACCTAGACTAGAAAACTGGTACTCAGCAAATCAGTGACAGAGCTGGACCAAAGACCAGGTTGGCCTCTTTGTACTATAGACATGGATCACTTTCATTCTTCAACTTGTCTTTCCAAGCCACCTCTGGGAGCCTTCCCAGAGTCTCCCTACCCCTGCTGGTACCTCCAACAGAATACTAACTGCTCCTGGATTGACTCTAATTAACCCTTTCTTTGGGCTTAGTGTTGAAGTCTTTCCCTTGCTGTCTTGTCTTCTTTCCAGACCCAATATGTCTGCCTCCTGTCTCTACACTATTGGGTATCACATTCCACCTTCTCTTGCTAACCATTAAGTCTCATTTGCAAGTAGCCACTTTTACATGGGACCCTCTGTGGGCAGCCCAGAGGCAACTCTCAGCTATAGTACGAACCAAGGGGTGTTGGTCACACCCCACTCTGGGGAGCATGGAAATCCCTCTGATCCCCACTCTCAGGGGAACTCCCTGATGGGCAGAGCTGTCACTCTTCCCACTCCTGACCTAACCAATGAGAAGAGATGTAAAGAAGAGGCCACAGGGCTTCCCTGGTGGCGCAGTGGTTGAGAGTCCTCCTGCCGATGCAGGGGACACGAGTTCGTGCCCTGGTCCGGGAAGATCCCACATGCCGCGGAGCGGCTGGGCCCGTGAGCCATGGCCGCTGAGCCTGTGCATCCGGAGCCTGTGCTCCGCAACGGGAGAGGCCACAGCAGTGAGAGGTCCACGTACCGCAAAGAAAAAAAAAAAAAAAAAAAAAAAAGAAGAGGCCACAGAATCACCCTGGGTGTTACCTGAGTAAACTGACTCTGTCCTCCTCAGGACCTGGATCTCTCCAGGCCCATCCATCAGTGAGGTCATCTGTGCATGCTCTGCAGCAGGGCAGGGCAGCTCTGGCCCTTTCTTTTATTGATTGATTTCATTGAGCTCTATGAAGCAGCAGTTTTTTCTGTTTTCCCAAATGCTTTATTCCCAGCATTTAAACCAATGCCTGGTACATATAAGGTGCTTATTAAATATTTGTTGAATAAATAAATGAATGGATAGTCCTGACTAATCAGAATTTTAGGCAGTGTTCTAGTCATACAAAGTCAGAACCAGGAAGTTACTTAGACCACTTCATCTAACTGCTCACTATCATTTGACAGGTGGGAGACTGAGGCTCAGAGAGGGAAAAGGACTTGCCCAAAGTCACAGAGGGGGTTAGTTTAGTCAGAAATCAGTACTTTAACCCATAGAATCAGGGAACCTTCCATGGGCTGTTTTCTTGGTACCTATTGTCTCCTACAAGGAAGCACACAGCTGAGCCTCTCTCCTCACCCCCATCATCCCCTGCCCTGCCCATCTGTCTACCTCAACTTCCCGCTCTGCATCTCGTGGGGTTGGGGTTGGGGTCTGACCCTGAGGCAGTGTTGCTTCAGCTCCACGGGGGCTCCCTTAGGAGTACCCTGCCCTGTGGCTCTTTCTTGGAGGTGGAGGACCAGCTATGGTTGAGGGGAACTATGACCACCTGTGGAAATGAGGAGAAGGGAGTGGTCATGTGGGGTGAGGGGAATAGGGTGGTGATGAGTAGCGGGTATTGACAGCCTACTTCATCCCAGGCATCACACTAGGCATCTCATATTCTCTCACTTATCCTTAACACTTTGAATAAGTAAGTATTCTTTTCCTCATTTTGCAGATAAGAAGCTGGAACTCAGAGAAGACAAGTGACTCGCCTAAGGTCACATAACCAGTAAGCAGCAGAGCAAGGATTCAGATCCAAGACTGTTGGCCACTAGAGTCTGGAGTCTTTCTTTTATGTTGTCTCCAACCATCTCTCAGGAGACTCCAATTCTAGACTGGGTCCCAGTCAGGGGCTCAGAGCTGAAAGCCCCTCTTTCAGACCCTTACGTACATACCCTGTGGGAGCAGCAGGTCTGGACCAGGCCATGGTAGGTGTGGAGCTCCAGCAGGAATGTCAGCGGACTCCTGTACTGCCTGACCCAGGGCATCCTTTCTCTCTGTCCCAGGCCTGTAGAGCTGGGCTTATTTTCAGGGCTGGATGAGTGGATTTTTCCCAATGGAGTGTGGATAGTCCACAGTTGGGCCAAATGGAGGCCCCTCCCTCCCATAGGAGAAAAGGGGAAAGGGGGAAGGGGAGGAGAGCAGCCTTCCAGAAGGGATAGCTTTGCCGAGTTTCAGCCTAATATCCTGGAGCTATTCCTAGGTAGATTGTGGTCAGTGGAATTATGCTTTTATCAGGCTGCTGGGAGTTTCAATAAAATCTTTATGGCCGGGAAAGTTCTCTTTATGGAAATCAGATTATTGAAGTGCCTGCTGGGGGGAGGGCTTCACCAGCCTGCCTTGCTCCCCACTGCCTCCCTCCTCCCCTTCAGAACAGCTCCCCCACTCAGCTCCTTCCCTCCCCACAAGCCCCCAGCCCCCAGGGACATTTGAGCTCCTCACGCCTAGACATGAAGAGGCCTTTGGCAGATAGAGGGGCACTGAGAGGGCGCATCAAAGGTGCTAGTGGGACTGCAAAATGAATGCTGCAAAATAGCCCACTCCCATTCTCCCACCGTCACCCCCGTTGAAGAACCCTGGTTTTGCCATTGCTGGGTCAATCTTCCTCTGCTCTTGGCTCCCTCTGTTGGCAGACCCAAGATCCTGGGCCTTAGCACACAGATGAGCCCCTCCCCCCATCCCAAGCCCTGCCCATCTATCTAGAAAGCCTTCCTGCCCGGCATCTTGTGGGGCCGGAGTTTAGGTTGAACCCCAAGGCAGTGTTGCTTCAGCTCTAGGGGAGCTTTCTTGAGAGTGCCCTGCCCTGTTGCTCTTTCTTGGGGGTGGAGGAGCAGCTATAGTTGAGGCCCCCCACACTCCACCCCGTAAACCGCCTGCTTGGGGAGGGCCTGCCCTAGGAGGTTTTCCTTGTGGCTTTCTAGGAGGTTTTAATTTAGCAAAAGGAAAGTGGTTTGGGCCAAATGGTCTCTTTCAGGGCTAGAGTCTTTAAAAAGCCCTCTGAAATGTGGTGCTTTTGCCTACCCAAGCTCTCTCACTGCCTGCATCCCAGCATCCTCCCTGGGAGATCTTCCATTAAGTTTCTAATTCAAGAGGCATCCTGTCCTCCAAGGAATGATTGAAGGACCTGGAAAAGAGAAGACTGAAGGGGCCAGAGACTTTGTGTTCAGCCCTTTGACGGGCTGTCATGGGACAGAGGAAGCCGATGTGTTCTGCGTGGTTCCAGCAGTAGAGCTAAACCATGCTCCTGTTGGTATTTTTACCCTATTATCATCTGGAATCATCCAAACAACAATATGAGGTAAGGAGTATTGTCCCCAGTTTACAGATGAGGAAACTAGGACCCAGGTCCACACAGCTAGGAAGGGGCAGGACTGCCTTTCAAAGCCAGGTCATCTGACATCAAATCTAGCATTCTCCACATCCTGACCAATGGACAAAGGCAACAAGTAGGCAGCATTGAGCTCTGCGTAGGCTGCCCTTTGGAGCCGCCCCAGCCAGCAGCCCCAACACCACCCATGCACCGATTTCAGCAACTTCCTGGAACCCACTCCCTGTTGGATCCCAGCTCTCCTCCACCCCGACCCTGCACTAGACCTGTACCCCAGCTTCGCATCTGCCCCTGGCATTTCTCTTTGCCTGGGGGCAACACTCATTCTCCCCAATGGACTTGCCCTCAGACTTTCCTCACTTTAGACCTCTCAAAACCGAACCCAGCCCAGGTAGTTTGCCTTGTGCTCCCATCCTGTCCACTCCCGTCCTCTTGATTTGACAATAAGGAAGAACTTTCTAACAGAGCTGTCCAAGGATGGACAGGTGGGGCTGGTTGCTCAGGGCCCAGACATTGGGTTGGGGTCTGTCCAAGCTGGGAAACCTTCCAGTGATTTCTCTTGACTTAGGTGTGCATTTTTCTGTGAGCCCTTCTATGATTGTGCCGAGGTTTTACACTCACCCTCTTGTTTCCCATTCTTTCTCTCTCTCCCAACCTCAGTCTCTCTTTTTTTCACTTTTCTATTTATTCTTTTCTTTTATTCTCTCTTTATCTTTCTCTGTGTATTTTTACCTCTCCCTCCTTCTCTGCACCTCTCTGTTTCTGCCTCTGCTTTTCTGTTTGTCTTCCTTCCCTTAATCCCAGTCTCTCTCTGTCTCTCCTCTCCCTCTCCTGCCCTCCCTCTCTCATACTTACCTCTCTCTTTCTTTGTCTCTCTAGCTCAGTCTTCCATCTCTTTCACTTTTACTCTAGGTCCCACTGTATTCTCCTCTCTCTCTCTCATATTTTTCCATTTCTCTGACTTTGCCTCTCCTGCCCCAACCCTTCCCTTCAGAGCCTCCCCTGACTGAGGGCCTGCTCTATTTGCCACAGCCTGCCTTCCTCAGCTCTCTTCCAAGGAACCACCTATGTCTTCCGTGTTTTTCCAGTCTCAAGCTGTGACGTCTGTGGCAGCTGATACTGGGGAGCTGGACGTGAGCAAGATCATCTTGGCCCCTGGGAAGCTACAGGAAACCTTGGGCCCTGCAACTTCTCTCCAAAAAAGAAGAAGTGATATCTTAGCTTCCTTCAGGCCCCAGCTGGAGCTTCTGGTTGTCTCAGAGCCTTAAGGATTCAGGAATGAGTCATTGACACTTAAGAAGCCCTGTCTTTGTGTCCAGCTCCACCGTGGACACTCTTTGTCCATGTCTGGAAGCCACTCCTCCCTTTTGAAACTCACTTCAGTTCTGGCCTCCCCCTCATTCCAGAATAGCTTGAAGCCTGCTCCTGAAGGAGCAGAGAGAAGCTCAGTGTTGCTGGAGTCTACAGTCATGGATGGCTACTTGGGTGGGGGATGGGAGGAGATGTCAAGGGATGAGACTGGAGAGGTAGCCTGGGGCCAGGCCAGGTAAGGAGTTTGGACTGTATCTTGAGGCTGCTGGGAGATACTGAAAGTTTTTAAGCAGAAGAAAGGAGATGATCTATCTGTAATTTACAAGATCACTCTGGCCACTGGGAGGATTCTGGATTATAGAGGAGCAAGAGTGGAAGCAGGGAGACTGTTGAAAAGGATGCTGTGTAGTCTAAGTAAGAGGCAATGGAGGCTTGGACCAGGGTGGCGGCAGTGAATATGGAGCGAAGCGGACTTTTTCTGGTATATCTAGAATGTAGCAGCAATGGGGCTTGGGGGTTGATTAGCTGGAGGCATGGTAGAGAGGGAGGCGTGAAAGCAAATTCTGGCTTGCACAATTGGGTGGCTAGTGATGCCTGTCATTGGCGCAGAAATCACAAGAGAAGGAACAGTCTGCAGATTAGTCGAGTTCTAGATTGGCCATGTGGAATTTGAAGTACTTGCAGACCATCCAGATTGAGAGAGCGGTCAGGCAGTGGCAGATCCTGTGGCTCAGAAGGTAAGTGTGGAAGGGGCTAGAGATGTGAGGGATACAAGCAAAGAGACAGGCAGTAAAGCCACGGGAGTGGGTGAGCTGGCCCTGAGCAAGGACAGAGCATAAGAGGAGAGAGCTAAGGTTAGGGTCTGGGGAGACTTCTGGAATGAGTAGAGCAAGAGAAAATCTGTCAAGAAGACTGAGCAGGGTTGGATCAGCGAGGCAAGAGGACACTCAGAGAATGCAGGGGCAGAGAAGCCAAGGGAAGAGAGTGGCCCCAAAAGGAGAGGCTGGCCAACTGTGTCAAATGTGAAGTCAAATATGAGGAAAAGAAAGTGTCCAGCAGATTTGTGATTAGAAGGTCTTTGGTGACTTTCATAAGAGAATTTTTCAGCAGCGATGGGCATGATGATTGGACTGCAGTAGTTGAAAGGTGGGGACAGCTGAGTGTGTCTGCCCTAAATTCTGCCACATTCCACTTCTCTGTTTAGGATTGAAGAGGACCCAGCCAGCTTCTATTGCTTTCCACTATACTCAGGTCTCCTGCTCCCTCTCCCATTCCTCTACACACACACACACACACACACACACACACACACACACACACACACACACACTTCCTTGCTTCTTTTTGCTTCAGCAGACTGAATTCTAGGGCTTCACACCCCCCCTTTCCCACTCTAGACTCAGAAATAAATTGCTCACTGCCCCAATGGTGAAACCTTATCTGGTAAAAATGTGTGTCTGGAGCAGCTAAGCTCCACATTTCAGCCAAGGGGGTGAGCTGGCCGCTGGCTGGCTTGCCTGAAGCCAGGAGTGGGGGCAGTGGTGGGAGATGGAGAGGAAGACACAAAGCAGAGACTAAGATGGGTGTGAGGAGCCGGGAAAGGGAGGGGCATGAGGAAAGAGGATGGGGAAGTGGGAATGCCATAACTGTAAACACTTTCTGGAGTCACAGATTTGCGTTTAAATCTTGGCTTCACTACTTCCTACCTCCGTGGCAAGTAATTTTCTTCTCTGAGCCTCAATTTGCTCATCTACAAAATGGGTTTTATAATAATAATACCTACCTCACTGGTACTCTACATTAGGCAGAATATCTTCTTATTATGACTATCATTCTTATTCTTATTTCAGGATGAAGCTGGTGTTGGGAGAAGGCCAGGCAGCTCTCTGGGGACCTTGCCTGGGCTAGGGAAGCAACCACCCAAGGAGAGCCTATAGTCTCTTCTTGGATTTCCAGGGAAGGCTCAAAGGTGTCTAACAGTGGTAGGAAGAGGCAGCAAAGATGTACTGAGTAAGAATCAAAGCATGGTCATTAGGCCCCAAGCTCAGCAGTTCCTGCAGTCCTTTAGCTTTGGCCCAGAGACAGCCTCAAGAAGGGAAGGCAGCCCAGCTTCCCTCAGCTGCACACCAAGGCTCACCCATTTTCAGGCCTAGCTCCGGTGAACCATGACCATAGCTTTGCACAGAAACCTCCAGCCAGCTGCTTGCCACATGCCACCTGGGTTTCAGGGTAGGGGAAGCTTCTGATGCCACAGGAGGGCAGGGAGGCCAGAGGAGCTCACTGGACCTCACCCTCGACCCCCTGCCCCCATGAGCTAGATGTAGAGGCCAGTCCTGCATTCAGGCCTAGTGCTGACCACCCCTAGCTTCCCTTGCCCCTGGACCCACAGAATCCTGAGGAAATTCCAATGCATGTCTGCCCCCTGTGCTGACCACCCCCCAGCTCCTACCCCTAACCCCACCCTTGTGCCTTGTCAGGAGGTTTCAGGAAAAGGAGATCTACTGCTGAGGGGATAATGGTTGATGGAAAAAAATCCATCACGACTCTGGGGTGGCAGGAAGTGGAGAAATGAGACACACTCTTCGGGTTGGGGGGGGGGGTGCCACCTCCTCCTGATCGGCATGGCAGGAAATTGGGGCCTGGACCAGTGCAGAAGCCAAGCCAAGAGGATGTCGGGGCTTCTCCAGGGGCTGTGGGCTAGGAGGCAGCAGTGGTAGACCGTATGGATGCAATCAAGCTTGTTATGACCTCATGGGGAGAAGGGGGAACCCCAGAAGTGAGGGCTTTGGGCTTCGTCCTCACCAGTGCGGGAGGATCTGTGTGGGGATGATCATGGAGCATTTAGTGGGGTGAGTGAGAAGTATGAAGATGGATGAGTCAGAAGAGATGGGAAAAGCTAAAGGGGCAGCTTCAGGAAAGCAGCCGTCCTCTGTTGACTTGGACTCAAAGCTTTGGGAGGACCAATCTGGGAATCAGGTGCTGGGGAGGAGCTCCCAGTCCCCCACTTCACAGGTTCCAAGTGTAGCTCTTGCTTGGAAAGGCCGGAGCAGCATCATGTGGCGAGTTGGGTTTTAGATGGGTTCTGGTCCTTGCTTATAGCATGAGGTTGGTAAGCCAGGTATCTGGCAAGGCCTCCGGGTAGGAGCCCCACAGGATCCAATGTTGGAAGCCCGGGTCCTTATGGATGATCCTTTGAGGAGGTCTGCAGGACAGAGCAGGAAAGGCGGAGTCCACGACTCAGTGCAGGAGGACTGGGAAAGGGCTGAAGGCCAGGTCCCATAAGGAGCTGATGAAGGAGCTGGAGCTTCCTGGCATCAAGCAGAGAAGGCAGGGGAATGTGATCTCTGTTGTAAAAGCTCTGAAGGGCTGTCATGGCCAGAGAGAGCAGAGGGAGCAGATAGTGTCGGTGTGGCCTCAGGCGGCAGAGACTCCTGGGAGAAAGTGGCAGGGAGCCAGAGCACTTCACCTCAATCCAAGAAAGAATTTTCTGAACAGCTGTCCATGCTCAAAACTGGGGAGGAAGGGGGACTTCCCTGGTGGCGCAGTGGTTGAGAATCCGCCTGCCATTGCAGGGGACATGGGTTCAAGCCCTGGTCCGGGAAGATCCCACATGCCGCGGAGCAACTAGGCCCGTGCACCACAACTATTGAGCCCATGCGCTACAACTACTGAAGCCCGCGCACCTAGAGCCCGTGCTTCGCAATGAGAGAAGCCACCGCAATGAGAAGCCTGTGCATCACAACGAAGAGTAGCCCCCGCTCACCGCAACTAGAGAAAGCCCGCGCGCAGCAACGAAAAACCAACACTGCCAAAAATAAATAAAAATAAAATAACTAAATTTAAAAAAAAAAAACTGGGGAGGAGGGAGGTAGTGAGTGTCCCATCACTGGAGGTGTGTAAGCCAGGGCTGGATGACCACTTTGTGGATATTCAAAGAGTAGATGGGGTGGTCCCTTGGCATCCTCCAGCCACCCTGTCATGACAATATCTGGCTCCATGACTTAGATGGGTTAACTCTGTGAGATGGAGTCCAAGGAACTAGTACTCACTCTTAGAGTTCTCTGAGGGACTGTGACTTGAGTTTGTACCTCCCAGAAACTTAGCTTGGTGCAGTAGCATCATGTGGCCATTTATTATGTGGCTCTGCTAGTCTCTCATTATCTGCCCCACTGGCCTCCAGCCTCTCATGCCATCAACGTCTCCCCACATTGAGTATAGTGGACATGTTTAATGATCCCTTTTTTCCTTCCACATGGCTCCTAACAGCTTCATATGTAGCTCAAGTCATAAGGCCGTGATTGGTTCCAACTTCATGGTCAATTGGAGGGATTTTCAAGGATAATTTTTTTTTTTTTTTTTTTTTTTTTTTTGCGGTACGCGGGTCTCTCACTGTTGTGGCCTCTCCCGTTGTGGAGCACAGGCTCCGGACGCGCAGGCCCAGCAGCCATGGCCCACGGGCCCAGCCGCTCCGCAGCACGTGGGATCCTCCCGGACCGGGGCACGAACCCGTGTCCCCTGCATCAGCAGGCAGACTCTCAACCACTGCGCCACCAGGGAAGCCCTCAAGGATAATTTTGACTATCTGCAATTGTGCCTTATAGGCTGACTTGAGATGCTGTGCCCATGTAGAGTACTGCTACTCTGACTGCTGAATAATGCTGCAAGGCACAAAGCAGTATGCTGGGGTGGGAATGGTTTGAGGCCTGGACAGAAAGCATATCTCTCTGGATGCCTGGGGCTTCCATCCCTCTCTTAACACAGGTCAAATCACCCTCCTGGATTGTCCCTACTCCTTAGCTAGAGATCCTGTTTGCTCTGCCTTCTAAAAAATCCAGAATCCAAACATTTTTTTTACCCCCTCACGACTTCTACCTTGGTTCAAGCCACCATCACCTCTCATGGGACAATCCCCAGAGCCTCCTTACTTCTTTCTCAGTGTTCACTCCTGCCCTCCATGTTCACCTCACGGTTGCCCTTGTACTTCTGTTAAGACATAAGTCAGATCCTGTCACTCACCTGCTCAAAACCCTCCAATGGCTCCATTCTCCTCAGAACAAAAGCCAAATGACTTACAAGGACCCCCAAGATCTGTCCACCAGGCCACCTCCCTGGCTCCTCTCCCACTGCTGTCCTTATTGTTCATCCCACTCTACTTTCCATTCTCCATACCCACAAAGTACACACCCAACTCTATGCCTTTGCTCTTCCCTCTACTGGAGATATAGTTTCCATAGAACTTGATATAATACACTCATACCCTTCAATCTCTGCTCCAATGTCACCTTAATGGAAACGCCTTCTCCCTAACCACGTGAAATAAACTAGTAACTCCTCTGTCAACCTATCCTACCCAGCACCTTACCCCTCTTAACTGCCTTTCTTTTCTCCATATCATGTCTCACCATTTGTATCCTTATTCATCTATTGCCTTTATCTGACCACTAGACTATATGGCAGGGTCTTCTGTTCTCTGTTATATCCCCAGTACCTAGAACAGTGCCTGGCATGTAGTAGGTGCTCAATAAATATTGAATGACTGAGTGGTTAGAACACACCCCTGTAAGCCCACCCCAACACGGGAGGTCCCCTCTGTGCTTCCTATTCTCTAATGACTTGCTGGGCACTGGGCTCAATGTGACTGTGCCTGTGGAAGCTGACAACTTAGCCTTAGCTGGCACCCTAGCCTCACCCTCCTATCCTCCTGACGTCTGCTTTCTGCCTGCCTGGTCCTCTGGCCTAGTATCATCACCTGTGAGACCCAGGACTGTGGCCAGGTGCCTCCTGGCCCATTGGGCTCTCAGGCCTGGAACTTGGCAGGCAGGCCTACTCTGCATGCTGCCACCACCGATGCCATATCAACCAAAGGCACCTGATGACTCGCCCAGCAAGCCCCACAAGGAGTGGAGAAAAGAGGGTTGGGGGAAGATTTGGAGTTTATGCTGTCTGAGCCTCCCTGTGTAGAGGCAAGCCTAGAACGCTGAGCTCTAGAAGGAAGCAGCTCCTACCTCCACGGGCATGTCTGGTGTTATGCAGAGTTGGAGAAGGGACAGGACAAAGATCTGGCTCTAGAGGTGCAGAGAAAGCCTGCAGGGGAAGCAGACACAGGGCTTGTCAGTGAGGATGAGAGACAGCCAGATGGCCAAGAGTTTGGGGTTCAGGAACTCTGTTCCTGGGGCAGTGACTGGGCCCGAGGCACCCAGAAGGTAACCTGGCAACAAAATCAGGGACCCATACAGAGAGAGCAGACTGCCTTGAGTGAACGGGATCACTGCATCTCACACTGTGGGCAGAGAGGGGAACTGAGTGGATGGATGTGTATTAAGAACCAGAGAGAGAACTTTCATTGAAAGAGTGCCAACCACTCTATTAGACATTTTACCTGCCTTTTTATCACAGCAAATCTATGAAATATGCACAATAATTCCCATTTTACACATGAGCAAATTAAAACTCAGACTTGAAATGACTTGCCCGGGGTCACAGGTACGAAGTGGCAGACCCAGAAAATGACTTCTGACTCCTGGTCCATGGCTCTTTCTATCCAATATGTGTTGAGCACATGCTTTAGTGTGCAAAGTGGAGTGTGCGCCTTGTACTCATTGTCTAATTTGAGCATTATGACAGCCCTATGAGGTAGGTGGGTGTCGTGCCTATTTTAAAACTTAGAAAACTGAGGCTCAGAACTGGTTAAGGGACTTGACCAGGTAGTAACAGATGAGGCTTAGTTTTAAGCCAGTGTCTGTCACATTCCAAGTCCGTACTTTTTTATAGTATATTCCCCAATAAATGTTTGATAGAAAGAGAAAGAAAATAGAAAGAAAGAAAGAAAGAAAGAAAGAAAGAAAGAAAGAAAGAAAGAAAGAAAGAAGGAAGGAATGAAAGAAAGAAAGAAAGAAAGAAGGAAAGAAAGAAAGAAAGAAAGAGAAGGAAAGAAAGAAAGAAAGAAAAAGAAAGGAAGGAAGGAAGAGAGAAAGGGAAAGGAAAGGGAAGGGAAGAGAGGGAGGGAGGGAGGAAAGGGAAGGGAAGGGAAGGGAAGGAAGGAAGGAAGGAAGGGAAGAAAGAAGGAAAGAAAGGACGAAGACAGCCAACTCTTGGAGGGCCTGGAGGGAAACATCTACCCTGGGGACAGGTTGGTCTCAAGTGATGGCCAGCGTCATCCAGATTAGAAGGAATGGAAGAAATCAGATGTGTCTGGTGGGGGGATGAGGCTGTACTCCATTTCCCTCAGGCCCTGCAGGGCTGTCCAGAGTGGTGAGCACCACGTAAAGCACCGGGTGAAGCAGGGCCAGCTTCGTGGATGTGTGATCTGGGCACTCACACAGGGCCCTAGGCTCAGAAAAGCCTCGCACTAGGTTTAATGCTCTGGCCTCACCATCCTGAAATTCTTTTTTTTCCTTTCTTTTTTTTTTTTTTTTTTTTTCGGTACGCAGGCCTCTCACTGTTGTGGCCTCTCCTGTTGCAGAGCACAGGCTCAGGACGCGCAGGCTCAGCAGCCATGGCTCACGGGCCCAGCCGCTCCGTGGCATGTGGGATCTTCCCGGACCAGGACACGAACCTGTGTCCCCTGCATCAGCAGGTGGACTCTCAACCACTGCGCCACCAGGGAAGCCCCATCCTGAAATTCTTAATAATTTTTGAACAGGAGCCCCTCATTTTAATTTGGTGCTGGGCCAGTTCTCCTGGGAATCCTAAATCTTAGAGTGATGGCTCTTCTCCTTACCTCCTGATGTCTACACTTTACACCCAAAGTCCATCCTGTACATTGTTCCTGAGTAGTGTCCCTAAAGCACGGCTCTGGTGCTACCAATCCTCCGCTTTGAGAACCTTCCATGCTTCCCTATTGCTGATAGCTTCACTCCAAACAGCTCAGCCTCCAGAGACTTTAAAGCCCCCACTTGGTCTGTTTTCTCAGGACACCTTCACGTAGACTCCCTCCTTCTGGCCCCTGGCCCTCCTGGGCCTGCCTTGGTCCTTCCCCCGGGCCTTGCTGTGCTGAAGCCTTCAGTGCCAACAGGCTGGGAAAGGTGCCCAGGCACCTAGGGAAGAATTCTTCCTTTCTGCCAGTGCACCAGCTCCCCAAGGGCAGGGGTTTTGGTCTGTTCTGTTCACGGCTGTGTTCACAGCACCCAGAAAACGACCCAGTAGGTACTTAACAAGTAGCGTCTGAATGAATGACTGAACGAATGAATTTGAGGCTCTCCACAATCTGGCTTTAACATGCACTCCAGGCCTGACTCATATGCATTTCAACCCAATGGAACAATTCCTTGTGATGCCCCTCTTCTAGTACTCAGGTTTTCAAATTTGAGCATTTTAAAGACCCAGATCAAAACGCCATTTCCTCAGTGAAGTCCCTTATACATCACAGCTGACAGCAACCTCTCCTTCGACTCTCTGTTGTTATTGAGATCTCTTTTTCTCTGTCTTTCTGTCTCTCTCTTGGCTTAAACGACAGAAATTTATATTCTCACAATTCTAGAGGCTGCAAGTCCAGATCAAGATGCCAGCACGGTTGGTTTCTGGTGAGAGCTCTTTTCCTGGCTTGCAGACAGCTGCCTTCTTGCTGTGCCCTCACATGGGGGTGGGTGGGGGTAATTAGAGAGGCAGAGAAAGAGAGAGAGAGAGAGAATGCCCTCTGGTGAGACCTCTCTTAAGGCATTGGCCACTTTTTGTGATGTAGCAGGAGGAATCAAACAGACTTGGGATCAAATCTTTCTATCACCTACTAACTGTGATCTTGATAGCTCACTTGCCTCTCTGAACCTCAGTTCCTTCAACTATAAATTCCCCCTACCTCAGAGGGTTGTACAATGAGTTAAATGAAACAGCTTACTGCTAAGTGCATTCAAGAAAAATAATGTTGTTATTAATAACAAAAATAATAGCAAAATGTTTCAGAGGGTTTTCTAGCGTATGCACAACCACGCTATGAGGCAGACACTGTTATTTTTATGCCCATTTTACAGATGGAGACACAGACTTAGAGGTTTAGGAAGCTGCTCAGGGTCACACAGCTAGCAAGTGGTGAGGCCACGTTGGAGAAGCCCAGTGGTCTGCCTCGGGCTCCCTTCCTTTCCCGCTCTTCCCCCAGGGCTTCCTCGGGGCTGAGGCCCCCCACCTTAGGCAGCAGCCTTGTCAGCTCCAGAGCTCACCCCGGCCCAGACCAACTGAGAGGGACTGCATTTGTTCCGAATTACTGAAGGTTTGTTTTGAAATGCAAATCATTGGTAATCAGAGGGGCCAGGTAGACAGCGATGCTTCTCTTTCTGTAAATGAAAGCCCTTGGCCCAGCTCACCTGAGGGATATTCTTTTCCTCTTTCTTTTTCTTGGCCCTGAGGAGGGCATGGTTATAGTGTGGTCTCAATGAGGTCTAAATAAAAGCAAACAAGGGCTAATTCAAAACCGACTGCCTTGCCACCCGCATCCTCCCCTTTGCTGCCTCTCTGCCTTCCTTTCCACCACCCTGGCCTTGGATTGGTGGTGGCCCAGTGATACTCCTGGGAGAATCTTAAGGGGTGCCATGAAACTCTCCTCTAACTCTCTAAACAAAATGAATTTGAACCTGATTTTAACTGAAAAATTAATTGAAACCATATCATCCTTAACTGAGAAGAACCAGGGGAGGGGTGCCCAGAAAGTCCCCAGAGAACCAGGAATTATGGGACTGGGCGCACAGGTGACATGGAGAATTGAGGAGATTTTCTAGATTATGAACCCCCAAACCACCTCCATCTCAGCTGGGTTGGGCACCACCATCACCAATCCACCATCTACAGGGATTAATTCCTCAGCTTCTCTTCCCCATGCCAATGCCTCCATCCCCATTGAACACCAGGTACTGACAAGGTCACTCTCCTAGGTTCCATCAAGGGGGCAGAGCTGTCTTCTTTCAGTGGGTGAGGAGAAGGTAAGGGAGACCCAGAAACCAGTTTCATTTAGCTTAGCAATCCCCCTCCACGGAGTTCCTCTCTCTACCCAGTTCCAGATTAGGGTTGGCTATGAGAGGAAATCGCATAAGATCTGGAAGGCAGAAATGCGACAGCAGCCATTGCGCTCTGCAGGTTGATGTGGAGGCGCTGCTGAAGTTGACCCATTTCCTTCCCACTCTGCTAGTTCAGTTCACTGGCATGGGGTAGCAGTCGGTCCTAGAGCCCTTCCAGGTCCCCAGATTTTCTTCAGTGAGTCCTGGGCCAGGATCACATGCAGTCAGCTTCTTCTGCAGGTCCCTCACACAGATGAGGCTGGAGGTAGTGAGAGGCAGATATAGGTCCTGATTTGTCCTCACTCTCTCTCACTTCACGTCCCATCTGTGGCCACCAGATGCAGAGGCCACAATCTTCCACAGGCTTCTTCATCCTCTCCCGAGATGGTGGAAACTCTAATCCTCATAATAAATGCCTTATTTCAGATCACTTCAAGTGGTTCTGCTCCCCTGATCAAACCTAACAGATACAGTGCTCAATAAATGTTATTTTATTAGTATTATTAGACTGGGAGTTTCACAGGCTGGGACCAGGTATTTGACATCTATGAATGTACCAAGGGACCAACAGAGAAGCTATGAGCTGCTTCCTTGGTGTTTGCCGAGTGGAAGGGAATTGAATCAGGGCTCTGGACAATTGGTCAGTACTTGCTTGTCCTGGAGAGGGCAGGATGGACATGCAAATTAGATGTAGCTAATGTGCTCCAGCCCAAGTGGATAGAAAACAGTAACAATCTACAACGACTAATGGTCATTGATAATAAGAATAGGCAGCACCTGACCACATTGCATGTGTTACCCCGTTTACTGCTCACACTAGCTTCTGAGGTAGGAAGGAGACATGAACTTCAGAAATAGTGAGTAGCTTGCCCAAGTTCACAGAGAAGACAGTGCTGGGATTCCAATGGAAGAGCTCAGGCTCCAGAGCCTGTGTGGGGCTGTGAGTGCTGGGCCAGTCAGGCACTCCCGTAGTGAGGGAGCCCTGAAGAGTCAGGAGCAAATTCTGCCCCAACACTGCCAAGGCTGAGGGCTCAGACACTGATGAGGGAGAGCCCCGGGTGGGGGCAGGGGCCAAAGGAGGTTTCTTCATAGGATCATGAGGCTTGAGCTTGGCCTTGAAAACTAAAGAGGACTGAGCCAATTCCCTTTCACCCTCTCTATCCCATCTGTCATCGAGGTCTATGGATGTTTCCAGTGGATGCCTTTGATCAACTCCCCTCTCCCATTCCAACCTTCTGGTACCTGTGAGACCACAGACCTTCCCCATCTCTGGCCTGGACCCTTGGCCCAGCCTCTTCCTCCCTGGCCTCCTGACCTCCAGTCTTACCTGTTCAAATCCACACTGGCTTCAAAAGCTATCATTTACAAACTCAGCTCTGATCATGGCATGCCTCCAGGCCTCCACCATCCATTAGGGTCCCATGGGACAAAACAATAACTTTAAGATCGAAACATATAAACCTGCTGAGAGTCAACTGTTCTTGACCTATAAAAATGGCACATTCTGGGGCTTCCCTGGTGGCGCAGTGGTTGTGAGTCCGCCTGCCGATGCAGGTGACACGTGTTCGTGCCCCGGTCCGGGAAGATCCCACATGCCGCGGAGCAGCTGGGCCCGTGAGCCATGGCCACTGAGCCTGCGTGTCCCGAGCCTGTGCTCTGCAATGGGAGAGGCCACAGCAGTGAGAGGTCCACGTACCGCAAAAAAAAAAAAAAAGGCACATTCTTCTCATTCTTCTATTGGTAATACTAATAGCCATAGTTTATTAAGCCCCGACACTGGGGTAAAGCTAGACACATGCCTCCAAACACATCATTCTCACAAGTTTTCCACTCTCTTCCCCCCCACCCCCACCATTGTCTGCCTGCCTCTTTGGACCTTTTTCTTTCTTACTCTGTCTGCTTTGGTGTTTCCCTCTGTACCTTGGTTTCACTCTGTTCCTGCCTCTTGCTGCTTCCCCTACTCTCTATCTCCCTCTGAAAATGTTCTCTCTGTCTCTACCTCTCTGATTCTCTATCTCTGTCTCTGTATCTAGCTATCTTTCTTATACGTCTGTCTTACTATTTTTCTCCTCTCCTTCACTCCCATTCTTGCCTTCTCTGTATTTTTCCCTTCCTCTGTCTGTATCTATATTCGTTTGCCCCCTTCCTCTTTTTGTGTGTGTGAGCACGCATGCATGCACGTGTGTCTCCAGACCTGTTTCCTGACCTCCCAAGATGCTGGTATCTGTGAGGCCCACCTGAAGCTGAGGCCCACAGCTCCCCTGACTGGGAGCTGGGAGGACAGAACAGATGGAAGCAGGCATCTGGCTCAGGGGGCCCAGTCCTCAGGCCCAGGGCATTCTCGCAAAGGCAGTTCCAGGAGCTTGTGGCTTCCCCTGGGGCTGCGGTCTCATCCTGCCTGTAGCCAGGAAGGCAATTCGTGTAGATGGCAACAGCCCAGGTGTAAAACCCAGCTGTGCAAATTAGCCCGAGGCCTGTAAGAAATTAGACTGGATCTAAAAGAGATCAGGCTGTGGAAAATGAAAAATGTTAGTTAAAAGAGAAAATTCCTACTCCCACCTCCAGGTCATAGATCACAGAAGAGAATCCTCAAGCCATGAGAACTTCAAGGGGCCATCTGGCTTGGCCGCACCTCAGAACAGGTCAGGCCCCAGCCAGCCAAGACAATGTCTGTCTCTCCATCTTTTCAAGAAGAATACAAGCCAGAGATTCTTCAGCTTTGTCACCCAGTATCTTGTTCTGGGAATGAATCCCTGCACTGTGAAGAAGTTTGTGGAAGAGCCCAGACTCCTGGAGTCACTCATACTGGGGCCCAAATATGCACCTTCACCCCAAATTTCCCCCTCAGTGTTCCACATCTCACCACCCAGGGAAGCCCCGCCCCCCAACTCCAAAGCCTCTTAATGGCAATGAAATGCCTCTGCCTGGAAACTCATGGGATTTACAACTCTAACTCAGAGACCCTGTCCACCTGTACTATGTATGGCCCCTCAGTAGAGAAAAGGGGACATCTGTGGCTTACATTCACTTCATTTATTGTAGTTTTCAGCTCCAGAATTTCTACTTTTATAATTTCTGTCTCTTTATTGATATTCTCATTCATATATTATTTTCTTGGTATCCTTTAATCCTCCAACCATGATTTTCTTTAGCTCTTCTAGCATATTTAAGAGTTGATGTAAAGTCTCTGAGGCTCACCCCTGCCCTGGGTGGATTCTGCTAAGCAAGCAGCTTATTGCCATGTTCCTTTACCACTGCTTTCACTGCTTTCACTCATCCCTTGCCTCCTGTACCACCACATCACACAAATGAAGCGGATTGGGGTTATTCAACCTAGATGGGGTGAGTAGCTGTTCTCTGCTTCCACTGAGGACAGAACCATAAAAATCAGGTAGAAACTGTATTGGCTATTTTAATAATCACTAATTTCTAGTGCCATGCACTGTGATCATTATATCTACCTCATTTACTCTTCACAACAGCTCACAAGGTAGATGTAATTCTTCCCATTTTAAAGATGAGAAAACTACAACTCAGAAGAGTTAAGTAATTTGCCCAAAGTCACACAGCTTATAAGCAACAGGATTTCATTCATCCATTCAACCACCACTGAGTACCTATCAAGTGCTAAGCACTGTTCTAGGCACTGGGCACACAGTGATGGAGACAGCCAATCATCAAATAAATAGAAAATATAATGCCAAGCAGTGATAAGTGCTTTGATGAAAAATACAGGAGGGCTGTGGACTAGAGAGTGCTGTTGGGGTAGAGCTGAGGCAGGTGCTGTTTTAACTAGGATGATTAGAGCAGGCCTCTTGGGGGAGGTGACCTTTGAGTAGAGATTGCAATGAAGCAGGGGAGGGCACCATGTGGAGGTCTGAGGGAAGAACATTCTAAGCAGAGGGGATTGCAGGGGCAAAGTTCCTGAGGAGGGAATGAGCTCGGTATGTTCAGGGCAAAGCAAGGGAGCACCATGGCTAGAGCAGAGTGGGTAAGGAGATAGGGAACTGCAGTTAGATGACAGAGGTTTACATTGGCCACAGGGAATACTTGGGGTTTGGTGTGATGAGAAGCAAAAGGAGGGTTTTGAGCAGAGGAATGACATGATCTGAATGACATGACCCAGCTTCTCTGGAGAATGGAGCATACGGGAGAAGAGTGGACGCAGGGACCCCAGCGAGGATGGGTGCACTGTCCAGATAGACATGATGGGGACTTTGGGCCCATGGGAGTAAGTGTGATGGTTGTGCAAGGAGTCAGCTCGAGTCCGAGCTTTCAGGTTTGTTGATTCCTTGGATGGGGGAAAGAGAAAGAAAAGAGGATGCCAAGGCCTGGGCATCTGGGGGAATAGTGGTGCCCGTGGCCCGTGAGCCATGGCCGCTGAGCCTGTGCATCTGGAGCCTGTGCTCCGCGACGGGAGAGGCCACAACAGTGAGAGGCCCGCGTACTGCAAAAAAAAAAAATAATAATAATAATAATAAAAGGAAGAGGCTTTGGAGTCGGACAGACCTGGGTCCAATTTCAGGTTTAGTGCATAACTTTGGGCAGTGGCTTACCCTCCCTGGCCTCAGCAATGATGATTCTAGTAGTCTGCCAGGAGGAAGAAATGAGATAGTACATGCAAAGCCCTACTTAGCACATACTTAGGCCAGTGCCTGGCATGTGGTCAGCACTCCCTAAATGATAGCTATTATTACAAGTATTATCAGGATCTCATCCATCCCAAATCTCTAGGCAGCTCTGCATTCCAACAGTTTTCTAGAGGTCTGGCTCAAAACTTTTAAACCATCCCACCCACCTGCCAAGAAACCACTCCAGCTTCAGACTAGCTCCAGCACATGGAAGTTTTGTCCTGCACAAAGCAAAAGGGCACTAGCTTTCCCTATGGTCAGGAAGATCCAGGCTGGAGACACTGTCCCCACTGTCAGGTACCTATGGGCAAGAAGTAAAGATCCAAGTGACATTGGTAAAATGGAAGAATAGGCAGTTCCAAACACCCATCCCTCCACAGAAAAATCAAAAGGCACATAGAAGCTGTCAGTATATAGCAACAAAGCAAACACTGAATCAAGAAAAAGTTGACTTTAAAATGCTTCTGATTTTCAAGGAACTCTCTGCCAAAACACTAGCTGAACATAAAGTCAAAGAACAGAGACTTCAGTGACTACCCATGATAAGAAATATGATCTTTGCAAAAATAGTTGGAAAAGTCACTAAACAAATGGATGACTGTAAACCAACAATTAAGAACAGCAACCACTGAGGAAGATGGAGAATCTGATTTCCAGGGTTACAACATTATCATATTCAAATGTCCACTTTTCACCAAAAGTCACAAAATGCATAAAAAGAAAAGGAAAATATGGTCCAGCCAAAGGAAAAATATGAGGATGCTCTGACATTGGACCTACTAGACAAAGACTTTAATTCAACTGTCTTAAATATGCCCAAAGCACTAATGGAAACCATGAGCAAAGAACTAAAGCAAGCCATGAAAATGATGTATGAACAAAACGAGAATAGCAATAAAGAAATAGAAATTATAAAAAGAAACCAATAGAAATTCAGCACTAGAAAAGTATAATAACTGAAATGTCAAATTCACTAGGTGGGGGTGTGTGTTCAGCAACAGATTTAAGCAGGCAAAAAAAGAATAGTGAGTTTGAAGACAGGCCAATTGAAATTATCCAGTCTGAGTAGCAGAAAGAAAAAAAATGAAGACAAGTGAACAGAGCCTAAGAGATTTGTGGGATACCATCAAGCAGAGCAGCATAAATGCTATGGGAGCCCCAGAAGGAGAAGAGAGAGAAAAAGGGACAGAAAGAATGTTTAAGGAAATAATGGCTGAAAACATGCCAAACTTGATGAAAGATTCAAGTCTACACATCCAAGAAGCCCAATGAACCCCAAACTGGTGAAGGCCTAAGAAAAAGATCTTAAAGGCAGCAAGAGAGAAGTGAATCACACATATAAGAGATCTTCAATAAGATTATCAATCAATTTCTTATCAGAAACCATAAAGACCAGAAGTCAGTGAGGTGATATACTTAAAAAAGAATACTATGAACAACTGTACACCAACAAATTAGATACTCTAAAGGAAATGGACAAATTCTTAGAAACACACAAATTATAAAAATTCACTGAAGAAAAAATTTTAAAATCTCAACAGCCCTATAACAAGTAAAGAGATAGAATCAATCATTTGTTTAAAAAACAAAACCCTTCCAACAAAGAAAAATACAGGACCACTTAGTTTCACTGGTGAATTCTACCAAACATTTTAAAAAGGTTTAACACCAACACTTCTAAAATTCTTCACATAATTGAAGAGAAAGGGACACTTACCAACTCATTCTATGAGGCCAGCATTACTCTGATACCAAAGCCAGATCACAAGAAAATTACATCACTTTACATCATTACATTACTTCACAAGAAATCATTAATTACATTACATCATTACATCACAAGAAAATCACTAATACCATATATATACACAAAAAATCCTCAGTAAACTACTAGCAAACTAAATCCTGCAACATATAAGGATTCGACACCATGACCAAAAGAGATTTATCTGAGAATACAAAAATGATTCAACATAAGAAAATCAATCAATGTAATACACCATAATAATAGAATGAAGTAAACAAAGAGAGAGATAATCTCAATTGATGCAGAAAAAGCATTTGATGAAAACCAAACCCCTTTCATGACGAGAATGTTCAGAAAATTAGAATAAGAAGGGAATTTTCTTAGCATGATAAAGCCACATATGAAAAACCCACAGCTAACATCATACTCAATGGTGAAAGACTGAAAGCTTTCCCCCTAAGATCAGGAACAAGACAGGATGCTTGCTTTTACCACTGTTAATCTACACTGTACTGGAAGTTCTAGCCAGAGCAACTAGGCAAGAAAAAGAAGTAAAAGGTATCCAAATTTGAAAGAAAGAAGTAAAACTATCTTTATTCATAGGTAACATGATCTTATACATAGAAAATTCCAAAGAATCCACAAAAAAATCTACTAGACATAGTAAACAAATACTACCCAAAGCAATCTACAGCTTCAATGCATTTTCTATCAAGTTCCAATGATTTGGGGGCAAAAATCAAAAAGCCAATCCTCAAAAAATTCATATGGAATTGTGAGGGACCCCATGGAGCCAAACAGTATTGAAAAAGAACAAAGTTAGAGGACTCACATTTCCCAAGTTTGAAACTTACTCCAAAGCTACACTAACATCCAGGCTGGGGAGGCAACATCTCAGACTGGGCAAGGACCAGGGTGACTCTCTCTTTCAGAGGGGACTGTCAACGCCTCAACATTTTCTCACTCTTTCTATGCTGATGCTGGCAGCAGCCTTGCTTCCAACTGGGGACATTTACTGTTCCACATTTTTATGAGGAAAGAATGAAATGGCCACAGAGAAATTCAGAGAAGCAGGTTGGAGTCAGGGCTTGGCAAGGTGATGAAGAAGGGCAGGAGTCTCTGCTCTGTGAGAATCCCACCCCCCCCACACCCTGCACTCCAAAGTCTATGGTCATGGGATAGGGGAATTCCACAACCAGAAGGGCCCTTAGAGACCGAAGTCCACTCAACTTCATTTTACAGATAGGGAGACTGAAGTCTGGAAATGGGAAGGGAGTCACCCAAAGTCACACAACGGTTGAACTCAGTGAATAGTAGGACTACTGGGCTGGAAGACTTCTTAAATGTACCCTAGCTTTCCTAGCAACCCCCAATTTAATGAAGACATGCTCTCAATAGCATTCCCAATGGCAAGTGATTGTCAGGCTGTGGTTTAAATACCTGCAAAAACAAGGGGGGTCACTACCTCCCAAGGCTGACCTGTGTTTCTGGCCTCCTGAGGACAAGTGGGCTGATTGAGAAAGTTCCCTCCTGTTCAGCGAGCCCTGCATGACCATGGTAAGGCCCAACTAATGTTAAGCCTCCAGAGAAACCTGGGTAAGTCTTGCCTCCCACCAGGTCTCACCTTACTCCCCTCTCTCTCTCATCTGAGCACCTCCCCATTTTGCCTGTGCCTGGGATTTTGTTCCAGCAAAGAAGCAAAGGGTCTCCATTTCCAGGAGCTGGCTCAACATATACTTTCTGAGCATCACTAACCTCTAAATACAGCCGAACGGCTCTCCTCCCAAATCCCTCTTTGTGCGGAGACCAGAAGTGGGAAATTTTCAGGGTCCTTTGAGGTATTTGAAGGGCCTTCATCCAGGGTGGCCTGAATGCTGTCAGTCTGAACTCACACACCCACACCTGAGCTTGTAGGAAAAGGTCAGCCAAAGCCCCTGGGGCTCTGGAAATTGTCAGCACCTCCAGGGCCTACCTTTGCTTGGGGAAGAGCCCCTCTCTAACTCTCCCCCTGCCCCAGCTCTGACAGCCTGATGTCCCACTTTTCCTGCCCACCCCACCCCACCCCCACCGACACTTCAATAACAAGACCCATTGTCTATGGTAGTCTCAACTTCTTCTCCATTTTACAGGTGGGAAAATTGAGACTCTCAGCGAGGTTGGGCTGCTGCAGATTGTGGGTTCAGCACTTGGAGCCTCCCAGGAGCCTGTGGGAATGCTGTCCTCACTCACCCCCACCCTCCTGAGCGCTTGGTCTGACCTACTTGCACACTCTGGGCAGACCTTGTCTCACCTGACTCTGACATGCCCAAGGCTGGGAAAGGCCTAGAGAAGGCTCAAAGCCTGGACCCCAGGAAGGCACTGCTGATGGTGGGCCTAGTGACTATCACCATTATTAGCAGTTGGCTTTCCTGCCCATGCACATTTGCCCATAGCCCTATGTGCGCACCATGAGGGTGACACCAGCACCAAGGGGCACACTGGGATCTACCCCAGCCCAGCCCAGCCTGCCCAGGTCACCACTGCCCCTGCAGGACCCCACTGATGCCAAATCTGCCTCTGTGCTTGGCAGGAAGCTGGCCTTTACCCTCAGTCCACTCCTCTTGCCCTGTCCTGCTCTTTCTCTTGCATCTCCCTTCTTTGCTCATGGAACTTACTTATAAATCCTGAAAACCCAAACCCCCATAAATTCTCAATTCATTCTGCAGATATTTCCTGTGTTGGGGTTTTCGGCAGCATCTGCTGGTTTGAAGTTCCCTCTTTATTTGTCCTGGGGGCACCATTACTCTCAACTTTAGAAGTTTTCCTGCTCTGTAGTCTTTGCCAGACTCCATCAGAGGAAGAGAAAATTGGTGAAAGAATAATTATTATTATTGTTATAAATATATATTTCATTTTGGTTTCATTTTTTTTCCCTCTAGGCCTTGATGAGAATCTCAGGCAGAGGCTGGCAAGGGGGTGGCTTCTTCGTGGACCTCAGGGCAATGGGCTTGCCTTGTCAGAGCCTGGCACTTTGCCCTCCTGATAAAGGCATCTGCCAAAAGGCCATTCTTTGCTATTCTACCCAAATTTGCCCAGTTCTCCAGCAGCTTTCTTCCCACGAAAACTCCTGGCTCAAGTTCCCAAGTCTCCAGGAAGCCTCATTAAGCAAGAAGCAAAGCACCTAAGGCATATGAGTCATTTTCAAATGCATGGGCATGATTATTTCTCACTGTGCCCATATAAGGCAGGCATTTTTTGGTCCCGTTTTACAGAGGAGGAGACTGAGGCTCTGAGAGGAGAAGATAGTGGTTCAAGGTGATCCAACTAGCAAATAGAAAAGCTGGGATTTAAATCCAGGCCTGACTGGCCCCAAAGCCAATCAATATTCATTCCACTGGACTACACTCTCTCTCCTCCTCCAAGCTCCTGAACGACATCTTTTATGAACTCCAGTATCTCACACTTGGAACCAAGTTGCCTTGTCTTGCTCTATACTTGTTTCAGGAATCCATATGACTATATAGATTCTCAGAATTTGAGAACCTTCGTTTAAGGACTTAATACTACAGAAAGGAAAACTGAGGCCCAGAGAGGGCATGTACCTAGTACACAGCATATTAGTGGTTTTCTTCATGAAATATAAGCCCATTGAGGACAGGAACCATACTTCCCCTTACATTTCTTATACGTGTCTCCCTCTGCCCCCCAACACACACACAGATACACTTGCACACAACACTGGACACAATATTCAGCACAGATAAAACAAACTGTGACTTGTTCAGTGACACTGACTACTGGGTGCCAGTTAATCGTACTTAACTGTCAGGGTAACCCTGTGTGGTCCAATTTCTGGATGAGATCACAGAGGCCCAGAGATAGGAAGTGGCTTTTCCCAGGTCACATAGTAAGGAAACAGCCAAGGCAGGATTAGAACTCACAGTCTGACAGACTGTGAGCCCAGGCTCTTGCCATTGTTCCACACAGCCTGGCTTTAGCAACAGAACAACAACCACTGTAGCTAACATTTATTGAATCAGTACTTTGTGTGAAGGGTTACGGTAAGTGCTTTATATGAGTAGTGTGATTTCATCTTTACAATAACCCCATGAAGCTTCCTCATCTTACAGATGAGAAAACTGGGGCCTAGAAAACCTGAGAAACTTCCCCAAAGCCAAAAACCTAGTGAGTTGCTGAGCCAAACTGATTCGTTTCCAGAGTGTTCCTCACGTTCTATAGGAGCTCCTCCTTATCTGCAGATAATCGATACCGGGGGCAGGGGGAAAATTCCACTTAAAGTGAATCCATTTCATTTCAAGCAAATCGTAAAAATATTATTTGAATTTATCACCAAAAACGGAACAAACAATTATGAAAAGCAGTTTATGTTTCACAAATTGAGACTGAAACTGCAGTTCTGTTCTAGTTCTTAGGACTAGCAAAGAATGACTCAAGCACTAGTTGCTTTATGGAGTTATTTTTCTGACAAAATGGAATGACTGAACGGCATGACATTTTTACTTTGCTTTTTATAGCATGATCATAAAGAAGATCATTTTATAAAAAAAAAATATAGTAATCTGAGGACTTGGTTTCCCCAAGGACATCTCTTAATAATTTGAGTCAAATCATTATTCTTTGAAGCCTGTATCTTGTTCTCATCCTTGTGGACTTGCTCTTCTTCAACTATTAACTGATCGAATTCTGCCCGGTTTTCACGTGTCCGTGGCTTTTCTGAGATTCCGGCAGTCTTCCAATATCGCTTTTGTTGACTTCATGAACTCCTAAATCCTTTCTCATATTTGCAGTTTCACTTTGTAAAATTATTGGCACTGTATCTGCTCTTTACCCTCTGATGTTGATAACAACCAGAAAGGACTGATCTTAGATGTTGGTGTCAACCTGGGAAGGAGACCAGAGTAATTTTATAATTGGCCAGTTCATTAGTGAATATCTTCATGGTCTTTTGCTTTGCTACCAAACTTTCTGACTGCAGGGACTTGGAAAATGAATACTTGGATAATAAAGACCCCTTGCACTACCTCAGTAAGCTCTTAACAATGAACAAGTAATTAGTAATCAGTAAGCACAGCAAATAGGGAAGCACTGGATTTATATCTCAGCTCTGTCACTTCCTAGATGTGTTACTTTAGGCAAGTTACTCTGTTATTTCATCTCAGTAAGCCTTAGTCTCCTCTTCCGTATGATGGAAATGTGGTAGTATTTTAGTGCCCTTCCTTCCACCTCAAATAAGTAAGCTAATCCAATCACAGCTTTTCCTTTCCCTTTGTTAGTGATTGGTTCAGGAATGAACACGTGGCCCAATCCTGGCTGAGGAGACATGAGGGGAAGTCTACCCAGGGACATCTGGGAAAGATTTCCTTCCTCCTAAGGAGACAAAGAGAGAGTTTTTTCTTTTCCTCCAGGTGATGGTATGCCTGGAAGTGATGTTTCAAACGGCCTTACACAGCAGTTTTTCTGAGGATGGCAGAACCAAGAGATGAAAAGATCCTAGTTCCCAGTGGACATTGTTGAGCCTTTGATTTTGCCATGCCTGAAACCAGCTCTACCTGTGGACATCCTGTTATTTGAGATAATATACTTCCTAATTATCTAAGCCAGTTT
Organism: Mesoplodon bidens; assembly: GCF_964165515.1. NCBI lineage: Eukaryota > Metazoa > Chordata > Mammalia > Artiodactyla > Ziphiidae > Mesoplodon > Mesoplodon bidens. Next base: position 83,543,092 of record NC_138163.1, on the reverse strand, counting down.
GATAATGGTTTCTTTTACTTGCCACTTAAAGTAATCCAAATTGGAAAAGCAGAAATAAAATTGCCACTATTTGCCGATGACATGATACTATACATAGAAAATCCTAAAGACACCACCAGAAAACCACTAGAGGTCATCAATGAATTTGATAAAGTTGCCGGATACAAAATTAACACACAGAAATCTGTTGCACTTCTATACACTAACAACAAAAGATCAGAAAGAGAAATTAAAGAAACAATCACAGTTACCATTGCACCAAAAAGAATAAAATACTTAGGAATAAACCTACCTAAGGAGACAAAAGACCTGTACTCTGAAAACTATAAGATGCTGATGAAAGAAATTGAAGATGACACAAACAGATGGAAAGATATACCACATTCTTGGAGAGGAAGAATCAATATTGTCAAAATGACTATACTACCCAAAGCATCTACAGATTCAATGCAATCCCTATCAAACTACCAATGGCATTTTTCACAGAACTAGAACAAAAAATTTCACAATTAGTATGGAAACACAAAAGACCCCGAATAGCCAAAGCAATCTTGAGAAAGAAAAACGATGCTGGAGGAATCAGACGCGCTGACTTCAGACTATACTACAAAGCTACAGTAACCAAGACAGTATGGTACTGGCACAAAAACAGAAATATACATCAATGGAACAGGATAGAAAGCCCAGAGATAAACACACGCACATATGGTCACCTTATCTTTGATAAAGGAGGCAAGAATATACAATGGGGAAAAGACAGTCTCTTCAATAACTGGTGCTGGGAGGGCTTCCCTGGTGGCGCAGTGGTTGAGAGTCCGCCTGCCGATGCAGGGGACACGGGTTCGTGCCCCGGTCTGGGAGGATCCCACATGCCGCGGAGTGGCTGGGCCCGTGAGCCATGGCCGCTGGGCCTGTGCGTCTGGAGCCTGTGTTCCGCGGCGGGAGAGGCCATAATGGTGGGAGGCCTGCGTACTGCAAAAAAAATAAATAAATAAATAAAATAAATGGTGCTGGGAAAACTGGACAGCTACATGTAAAAAAAATGAAATTAGAATATTATTTAACACCATACACAGAAATAAACTCAAAATGGATTAACGACCTAAATGTAAGAACAGATACTGTAAAACTCTTAGAGAAAATCACAGGCAGAACACTCTTTGACATAAATTGCAGCAATACATTTTTCAAGCCATCTCCTAGAGTAACGGAAATAAAAACAAAAATAAGCAAATGGGACCTAATTAAACTCAAAAGCTTTTGCACATCAAAGGAAACCATAGACAAAATGAAAAGACAACCCACAGAATGGGAGAAAATATTTGCAAACAGTGCGACTGACAAGGGATTAGTCTCCAAAATTTACAAACAGCTTATGCAGCTTAATATCAAAAGAACCATCAACTCAATCAAAAAATGGGCAGAAGATCTAAACAGACATTTCTCCAAAGAAGACATACAGATGGCCAAGAGGCACATGAAAAGATGCTCAACATCGCTAATTATTAGAGAAATGCAAATCAAAACTACAATGAGGTATCACCTCACACCTGTCAGAATGGCCATCATCAAAAAATCTACAAACAATAAATGATGGAGAGGGTGTGGAGAAAAGAGAACCCTCCTACACTGTTGGTGGGATGTAAATTGGTACAGCCACTATGGAAACCAGTATGGAGTTTCCTTAAAAAACTAAAAATAGGGCTTCCCTGTTGGCGCAGTGGTTGAGAGTCTGCCTGCCGATGCAGGGGACACGGGTTTGTGCCCCGGTCCAGGAAGATCCCAAGTGCCGCGGAGCGGCTGGGCCCGTGAGCCATGGCCGCTGAGCCTGCGCGTCCGGAGCCTGTGCTTCGCAACGGGAGAGGCCACAACAGTGAGAGGCCCACGTACTGCAAAAAAAAAAAAAAGAAAAACCTAAAACTAGAGCTACCATATGATTCAGCAATCCCACTCCTGGGCATATAGCCAGAGAAAAACATGGTTCTAAAGGATACATGCACCCAATGTTCATTGCAGTGCTGTTTACAGTAACCAAGGCATGGAAGCAACCTAAATGTCCATTGACAGATGAATGGTTAAAGAAGATGTGGTACATATATACAATGGAATATTACTCAACCATTAAACAGAATGAAATAATGGTATTTGCAGCAACATGGATGGACCTGGAGATTATCGTACTAAGTGAAGTAAGTCAGACAGAGAAAGACAAATATCATATGATATCATTTATATGTGGAATCTAAAAAAAAGTGATACAAATGAACTTATTTACAAAACAGAAACAGACTCACAGACTTAGTGAACGAACTTATGTTTACCAGGGGGCATGGGTGGGAGAAGGGATAGATTGGGACTTTGGGATTGACATGTACACACTGCTATATTTAAAACAGATAACCAACAAAGATCTACTGTATAGCACACGGAACTCTGCTCAATATTATGTAACAACCTAAATGGGAAAAGAATTTGAAAAAGTATATGTATAACTGAATCACTTTGCTGTACACCTGAAACTAATGCAACATTGTCAATCAATGATTCTTCAATATAAAATAAAAATTATAAAAATAAAACATCCTAATGGACACAAGTAACTGTTTCACACAGATTTTAGAATTAAATAAGATAATACATGTAAAGGGCTTAGTTTAACACATGTTATTTTAAGTACTTGGAAGTTAAAAAGTACTTGCTTACTTATTTACAGCTAAAAATGGGGTTTTCTTGTGCCTTTTTTTAGGGAAGGGACAAAATAGCAAATGTACATCTTCCTACACATACTCATGGTTAGGGTTTTTTCTGGGATTGGGATAAAAGGTGAGAGCCTTGATTCTGTCCTAGAACAATCAAGGGTTGATGTCCATCTGAGGTCAGATTGGTTGAGTGTAACTTGGTTGTTTTGACACACCAGCTATGTCAGTAAAGAGAGGCTAAAGAAATAAAGAAATGCACATCAGCTACAGTCTAGAACCTTCCTTGTCAGGATCTAGTGCATCTCTAAGAAGTTCCAGAGTTTTCAAAACAGGTCTCACAAGGAAACATTTACAGAAACTGAAATTTTTCAGCCTAAAAAGAAAGCACTGAGGCCAGAGAAGAGTTCCTTCTCCAGTATTCATCTCAGATAATGGCGCCACCATCCATTCAGAAACCAGAAATTATCTTTGATATCCCCTTTTCTCACCATCCTCCCTCATATACAGTACAGCCCCAAGTCCTATTAGGAAAACTCAATGAAATAATAATGCCTGAAAGTAAATGCTCAGTAGGTGCTTGGTACATATTAAGTGCCCAGTAGGAGGTAGCTGCTATCATTCTCAGTCAACATACCAGCCCCAGGATGGGCACCAAGATATTCTGTTGGTTCCCTTGAACATATTGGTACTGGGTGACATTTTCACAAGGAAAATGAGCGACAAAAAGAAGAAGGAAATACTGTCATTTACAAAACTACATACAGCATAAACACAATCTGTCTGGATTAATTCCAGTTTAATCCTGGTGTAAAACTGGTTGAGCTTGGTGGATCTCCAAACCCTGTCTCTTGAAGTGATAACATTACATCCCTGATGACTTGACACAACCCCAGAGTCCTGATGACCTGTCTTACCGCCGTCACTCCCTGCCTGCTTCTGCCATGTGGCTTCCCCCACCCAGAAGCTTGGACTCTTGTCTCATTCTTACACAAGTGACAACTTCCTAACCCTTCCATTTACAACCCCCACCCCCACCCCAGTAGCTCTGGTCATCGAGACACAGCTAGCTCACAGCTGACTGGCAGGGCTGTGGTGATTGATGTCCTTGTGCCTCATAGAAGGAAGAGGCCTTTAGAAACCTAGGGTAGCAGCCCTGCTGTAGTAGATGATGTTTGTGCCAGGGTCAGATCCCCTTTTCCAGCTGGTGCATGCATCCTCTGCCACTATGCGTGCTGTGGCTAACAGCAAGACCTCAGAGACTTGCCCTTGGCTGACGGAGGCCAACTAATCCAGAGTCGCATGGGAGGTTATACGTGCTCCCCGTGGGGAATGGGGTTGGGGGGGGCAATAAGTGATTGATACAGGAGTACAAAAGTCCAGTCCCTCCCCTCAAGATGGTATAACACTGTGATGTGATGTATGCTCCAGAGCCCCCACATCTACTCTAGATCAGATCAAGTCTAGACTTCACCACAGACCAAATCCTTTCTTGGCCACCTCTTCCCTATCCAGCTCTCCTGCCTCGCTTTCGGGCTTTTCCAGAAGGGCATGATGGCAATGAATCACATGCCCTGGTCCCTGCTTCAGGCTCCATGTCTCAGGAACCTGACCTAAGACATTCCCTCACAGCTAGAATTTGTATAAACACTCACTAGAGCAAGCCCTCTTTTCTTCCTCCAAAAAGAGAATCTCTTAGGGAAATCCATAGGTCCAGATCGAAAATAGAACCTGGTTTTAATCACACTGTAAGCCAGACAAGCATGCAACCCACAGAAAGAAGGACAGCCTTTCTTCACACTACTCCCCAGGCTCTGGGCTTCTCACAGTTGGATGAACTATTCCAGCCAAAGGTGCCAGCGCCAGGGCACTCTCCTTAGGACAGCTGATCATGGACATGGAGAAAGCAGATTTCTAAGATGATGGAGGGCAGAAATGTTAAGAACTGGTCAGAGTCTCCAGGGCAGGGATGGTAGCTTCTCAGGCCAGCATCCTCTGGGTGCTGCCCTCATCTCTGGAAATTGATGTTGACCTAAATAGTGAAGATCTGAGAGAATGGAGAGAAGCAAGATTTGATTCGGCAGAGATGGGCTATCCATCCATTTCAGTCCAAACCTTAGCCCAGGACATCCCTGTGGTCTTATCAGGACAAACCAGGACCATCATCAGTCTCTTGCTCCTTCCAGCCACCTGATAATCTGCACTTCTCACTCGATAGAACATTATGCAAATTTCATCTTTAACAGTGGTCTGCTGGTCCTATACTTGACGTCTAGATTAGTCCTAACAAAGGATTTCCTGACATTAGCAGGAAAATGTTCAGCATTACCTCGAGTGGTTGGTAAATGTCATATTCCAAGTAATGAGGACATGAGCAACTCACCACTCCCACCACTTTTCAAGTGTTAGCAACTTGAATCACAAAATCAATCAGGAAAGATAACATCATTAAAGAAAAAGTGCCTTGACATCTCAGCTGTAATGTTTTCTGAATCCCCGTCCCCCCCCAAGCCATCTTTGGCCATCTGTCTGCTTAATGTTTGCTATTTGAGAATGATCCTCCTCTAGGTCTCTGGTGGCCTTGCATTGCAGCTTTCTCCACCCCTCCCTTCTTGGCAGCCAGTCCTGTGTGGAATTCAGAGTGATTCCAGTAAGAGGAATTTAGGTGAGACCTAAGGAATGACATTCTGGTTTAAAAAGATAGAAAGCACTGGAAAAAATTGGAGGGAAGTTATGGGATATCCACGGGGGTGGAGCCCTTAGAGAGATCCAACCATTGCAGAATCACAGATTCATGGAGCTTCAGGGCTGCAGCAAACTTAGGGGGCATTGAATCTAACCTCTCATCCCAAATTCACATCTTCTCTGCAGCCTTTCTACTAAGTGCTCAGCTCAACCGTGTTGGTGCACCACCAGTAGTGGAGAGCTCACTCTCTCTCAAGGCAACCAGTTTTCTGAAAGAATAGCTTGGACTCTGAGAAATTTCTTCCCCGTACTGAGTCCACATCTGCCTCCCTATAACTACCACCTCTTATCGCAATCCCCTGGGGCCAGGCAGAACATGCCTACTTCTTGTGTGGTCTAAAGTCTCTGAGGTCACACCTCCAGGCTTAATAGCCCTAGTTCCTCCAGCTGCTCCTCACAGAAGTGAGCTTCAAGCCCCTCCCCAACCTCCTCGCTGTCATGCAGACATGCACCAGTGTGCCCCCAACGTATGGGGACCAGAACTGGACACGGATTCCAGAGGGCAGAGAAGAGAAAGGCCATTCCCTACTTCATTTGGTCTCTTTACTTCTGTTGATGCATCCCAAGTTTACAGGAGTTTTCAGGGTGGCGTTTCTGCTCCATGCTTCCTTTTACTCCTTGGAAGGGCTTCCTCTACTGAGGAGATCAGCTCATCACAGTGAGGTCATGGTGCCCGCTCTGTGCCTGGCTGGGTATACTTGTGTGTCCTTGGGTGAGCAAGTCCAGCTGTCTGAAATTGTAATGAGGATTCTAAAAGTACCCACCTCCTAAGGTTGTCATAGGAAGTAAATGAGATAATGGAGAGAAAATGCCTGACACATGGCAAGAGCTCAGTGTACGTTAGCTCGTTCCCCTTCCTCACTTCTCAGCCCCAAGGTCTGGCTAACAGCTGGGGGCATCTCCAAGCCCCTGTGTGAAGGGGAAGCCAATGGGTGGAGTAACAGGACAGTAACCAGATGGCCCAGATTTCCGGGGACAAGCTTCATTGTAAATATTCTGTTCTGTGATCAGATGATACATTAGACAATCTGGCCTGATTTTTTTAGTTTGAAAAATATGGTCACTCGAGTTGATGATGACATAGCATGGATGTCTGATCTTGGACCAGCAGGCCTGAAATGGCAGGGCTTGTGTCCTGGTCAGGAAATGAAGTGTCCACACTGTGTGGTGAAATTGGGCAGTGATCTTATCGTGAGAAGGAGCACAGGTAGAGGAAAATTCAGGCCTCTTTTCTCCAGCTCTGGGATCCAATCTGGGCCCCGTTTTCATGTACCTGGTCCCTGCTCTAGGGTGGATTAGGCTTGGGCTGAGGAAGGCAGGATGGTCCAACACAGAGGATTGAGTGCCCCTCACGGTTGCCTGGCTGCCTAGCCTCACTGGAGGGCAGGCCAGTGGGGAAGGGAGCTTGTCGATGCTGGGACAACCGTGGCCCTCCTGCCGTTGAAGACTCCGCTCCTTCCTGCTCCCCCTTGCCTTTCTCCTCTTGCGCCGCCTCCCTCTGCCTCTGACTGTGTATCTGTCTCCTTTTCTAGGTCTCCCCCATTTTGTGGCAAATATTGGGTAGATCCCCAGGGAAGTTATCATGTATACTGTCCAAGGAGGCCTTCAGACAAAAGAGCTGAAGTCTGGGAATCGGGGGAAGAGCCGGGCTGGGACTAGTCTCTGCTTATCAAAACTTTGCTTGTGTGATCTCAAGTAAATCACGTCGTCTCTGAGGCTCAGTATTCCCATGTGTCACATGGCAGGTTGGGACTAAGTGGCCTCTAAAGGTACTTCCAGCTGGAAAGTTCCTTGATTTTAGCATATGTGTGTGGATATATCCCATGGAGTCTCTGCACATCCTTGTTTTCTCTGAACCGTCAAGGTATTTCTCTGTCTCTCTGTCCCTCTCCCTCCCCCTCCACCTTCTCTGCAGTTCCCTCTCCCTGTCTGGCTCTGTCCAGTCCCCACCCCCAACTTCCTCCCTCTCAGATGTCCTGTCCTGCCTTTTACCATTGCTGAGGATGCTGCTTTTCAGCAAGCAGCCAGTTATCCCAGCTCTGGGTGTCCCAGGCCCCTCAGCCTGGCCACTCTGCCACAGGGGCCCCCCACACACTTAGGGTACCAATCAAGCCAACTTTGGGCCTGAGGAAGGGGGCTGGGCAAGCCAAGAGGCAAGGCCTAGGCTGCCTACCATGGTCCTCTACTGCCACCTGTCGTTAGTCTGGAGTGACATCGCTTTGGGGGCTGTCTGGACCCACAGGGGCCACGAATGCTGCTCCTGCCAACAGGAATCCATTACGTACAGTGTCCTGCCAGGCCTGATTTAAAGCTCATCCTGTAATCCGTCTTGCGCCCCCTCTGGGCCTGTCTCCGGTTTCCTTGCCTGTGAAATGGATGGAAGTTGTCTTCAGCTCTGGCAGAGAGGTGAGAAGTGGGGGCTCAAGGGACACCTGGCTTTGCATCCTGCCCCTGCCCTTGGCTTGGTGGGTGACCTGGGGTGAATCCTTCTTCTTCTTTGGAGCCTGTGGGGAGACACGGTTGAGAGGCAGGGGGCAAGGTGGATTCCTGTTTATTTCAGGCAAGCAGTACATGGCTGAGAAGCTGGAAATGGATACACCCCCTGTGCCTACAAACCTTTGGCCAGGCCACAGCTCCATCTTAGCAGCCAAGCCTTTCCATTCATTCATCCATGCACTTACTCACCCATTCATTCCACCGAGCAGCCCAGGGCTGTGGAAAACAGCACTTCACTGGGAATCAGGAGCCTTGCCTTTTTGGCTCAGCTCTGCCACTGGCTCCCTAACCTGAGGCAAGCCTGTGCCTCTGTCGGAGCCTTCGTTCTCTCTTCTGTGATACGAAGGGGTTGGGATAGACCAGGGGAAGTTCCCCATTCTGCCATTCTGAAAGGATGATCCTCTGATTGCAAGTATCCTGCCAAACATGCCAGGTGCTGGAGCAGTTACAGGTTCCTTCTCAGACACCAGGGATATTCTGCCTCATACCCCGCGAACTCCTTCTATCCACCCCCTAGACCTCTAGCTGGTCTTCACAAAACCAACCAACAAGGGAGCCCTTGTTGAGTTCCCCCTTCCTTCCCACAGGGCACTGTCAGGTCACGTGGCTGGCACAGAGGCCTAGACATTATCTAGCCCTGCCCACTTGGGTCCCAGAAGACCAGCACTTCCTGGCACCAACAAGCCCTTTAGGCTTCCTCCTGGCGGTGCCAGCCCCAGAGTCCCCGGAGGATGAATGAATGCACTGGAACTGATCTGAGTCCAACCTCAGAGTCCAAATTCCTGCCTCTTCAGGTCTGAGGCCGTCAAAACTGCTGCTGCCCAGCAAATGATACCTGAAAACAAAGCCCTCTCGGGGTGCAGAGAAGCCCAGCCCGGGAGCTGGTGGCCTACTGGCCCAAGCTCTGCTCTCAGAAACACTTAGCTGAGGCAAGGGGCCCTGGGCCAGCTGTGGCTACTCAGCTTGGCTGCATTGCCATCAGCAATGCGCCGTGTGTGGAATTACAGCCAGGTAGCAGCCTCTCAAGGGGAGCTGCCTACTGGTGTCTGAGAGCTGTTCCTCATCTCCCCACCCCTGCAAGCCTCTCACCCCCTCCCAGCCGCCCATGAGGGAGGTCCTGCCCACATCTGCTGCTGGCCGTCACATCTGCAATGGATTACAGGGCTGGCCCCGGCTCAGGCTCATCCCAGATGTGGATTCCCCTGGAATGTGCCTTCTCTCTAATTGTCCACCCTCTGAAGGGTCCCGGCCCCCTCCTCTTTGTCCGCCCCTGCTGCACCCCAGCTAGCGTGCTGAGGCCTTCCTCCTTTCCCACAGCTTGCACCGGAACAGCCACAGCCGGGACCAGGGCCAGCCTGGTGGGGGGCCGCACTCTCCTCCAGCCTGGTGGGGGGGACTGGGGAGCCGGAGGTCTCAGCCCATCCCCCCTCTTTTTTCCTGGGGCCAGGCACTGGGGGGCAGAGGGGGGAAACTCTGGAAAACTCACTAGAGGTGAAAGAATTCGGTTTTGCAGTGCAGGCTCCCCTAATCCCTGGCCCTTCCTGGGAATGCCATTAACCTCCCCAGCCCCACTGATGAAAAGAACAGCTCTTCCCTGGGCCAGGCCAGCTCCTCAGGGGCTCCCAAATGACAGCCTGACTGGGCAAAGTGGCTCCCCTGGGTTCCAGCCGGCATCTTCATGCCCTGGCAGTTGCAACAGCCTCCCAAGTGGTGGCATTGGCTCCAGTCTCTCTCACTTTAGGCAATCCCTCACAGAGCCTCTGGAGATATTTTTAAGGCACAAATCTCAGCCCAGACTTTGGCTTTGAAATCCACCTCTGCCACAAACTGGCCGTGTGGTCCTGGGTAAGTGACTTCACCTCTCTGAGCCGCAAAAATCCTCCTGTGTGAAGTGAAGATACTACCATCATTCCTTTCAGCTGACATTTATTGAGTGCTTACTATGCGCCAGGCTCTGTTTTAAGCAAGTTACATGTCTTACCTCAGAAAAAGGTGCCATTATTGCCTCTGTTTTTACAGATGAAACTGAGCCATTGAAAAGTTGCAGAACAGGCCCAAGGTCACACAGCTAGTAAGTGGTGGAGGCAGGATTTGAACCAGGCCGGCTCACACCTGAGCCTATAGACAAGAATGATTCCATCAACAGAACCTAATGTAACCTGTATCATTATTAAAAATCATCATCTGATCATCTCCCTGCTTAAAAACCAATAGGTCCCCAATACTTACGAAATAAAGCTCAAATTCCCAACCTGGCCTTTAAGGTCCTTCAGAATCTAGTCCAAGTCCGATATTTTACCTTTACTCTGGCCCCTTTCCTCTAGCTCTTTTAGACCACATTTACCACTTCCTCTCTTTTACATTCGCTGCTCTATGCCTGTGTACTTTGCAGTTCTCTGTGCATGAAATCCCTTTCTCTGTACACCTGCTGTTCTACTCATTCTCCAACGTGAAGGCCAACTGTCAGCACCCCTGAAAAGCCTTTCCAGACAACTGATTCCTCCTACGTGCACCCATGGCATTTTGTCCATGTATCTATTACCATGCTTTTTACACTATATTCTACGGGGAAAGTCTTGTCTCCTTTCTGGGCTTCAGTATCCCTGGTGGCTAGTGTCTTCCAGACTTGCCTTCCCACAACCTTGAAGATCAGTGCTTGAGTAAGTTCTAGACTGGATATGATGCCAGCCAACAGCTTGGAGAGGGTATATGGAGGCAAAGAGAAGAGATGGCTTGGGAAGGAGGGACGAGATCTGGAGTCCTGACACCACTTCTCGCTTTCTCCCTGCCAAGACTCTTGCCTTCTCCTTCACAACCCTCGTGAAAGTCTACTTCCTCCAAACAGTCTTTCCTGACCAGTTCCAGAAACTGCTCACCCTTCCACAACACCCCAACCTGGGAATGACTGCCTCCAATAAACCTACCCGCGGGCAGATCAACCACGGTGGTTTGTTTAGCTTAAGGGTGCCCTAGCCAGGGATCTTTGTCTGCGCATCTATGTGTCTGGATGTCTGTCCATATTTCTGTGAGGATTGGTGTCCTCCATTTGGAGGGCCTGTGTCCAGAAAACTGATCCAGGCCAGAAGCCCAAGGTGAGAGCCTAAGCGTCAGGATCCCAGTCCTTCCTTCTCCCAGACATGAAGCAGAGAAAGAACCAGGGCACAGCAGATCTGGGAGGGCCTTTAGAGCTCATCTGGTCCACTGCCACCCACTTGTCCCCTAGCGGTACAGATGAAGAGCTGCTACTTGAATGTGTTCAAGGTCCCACAGCTAATCAGAGACCAAGCTGGGAGTAGTGCTCTCTTCATGGCACCAGCAAATCCTCAGTTCCCAGCCCCCAACCTCTTAGTTCAGGGTCAAAGCCTGAGCTGCTTCCACTGGAGTTAGGAATTGGGCTGAAAATCCCAGTCCAGCCAAGGCTTTCTGGACCCCTTCAAATGCTGTTCTTCTAGGAGGTCTTCCCAAGTTAGCCCTACACCCCATTCTAACCACCTCTTCATCATGGGTGCCTTCACAGCACACTAAGCTGATGAAGGTAGCCCTGCTCTCCCTCTGCCACGTGGTGTGACATGTGCCCTTCCTATGGTCTGTGTCCCCTCTTAAAACAACTGACTGACTGACAGACAGATGGACAGATTGACTGGTTGACTGCCTAGCTGTCCAGGGCCGGTTGACAGACAGATGGGCTGTCTGGTTGTCTAATTGACTGACAGACTGTCTTGCTGGCTAATAGAGACGGACAGTTGATTGACAGGCTGACTGACAGACAGATGAACTGACTAACTATCAAAAGACCCCAGAGGGTTCCAGGAAACCGGCACACCAAGCAGAGGGACAACACATACTGAGAATCCCTCCGTGAGCTTTTGTCAAGACACCTCCAGCAGCCTGTCACCAATGAGACACAATGAGACAGTGGGAAGTGGACAGGGGGCAGGGGGAGAAGGGCTAATGGAAACCAGATGTTTGCTGACCTGCCTCGGTGAGGTGACCCAGGCAGGAGACTGACCTGGCTCCTGGCACCAGTATGGTCCTGGTGGGCACCTTGCAGAAAGGCAGGAAGGAGCCAAGAGGGCTGGGCACGTGGGCCCCTGCCCCTGAGCGTGTGGAACCTCATCTGGGCTTGCAGGAAGAGGAGCCGCATCCTTCTCCCTGTCATAGCCTCCATCTAGTTGACATTTAAAACGAACAGACCCCGTCCGGCGTTTTCCAAAGAGCAGGGCCCTCAGTAGGTTCACAGGATTTTGAGCTGGTTGCTATTAAGCTCTTTGCAGTTGGAAGGCACTCCATTTCCCATTCAAACCCTCATCATTTTGCTGACAAGCAGAAGTGTGTTGGGGGCCGCTGTCTCACGTTTTGCAAGCTTGGTCATTCCATCTCCTCTGCGTCCATCACTGCTCTCTTCCTGCGTTCCTGGAAGGGGCAGGTGTACACTGGACGCGAGATGGAGTTTCCTTCCTTCCCTCCTTTTGAGCCTTAACTAAAGAAGCCCACGGACAAAGCCTCAGGCCCGCAGCGGAAGAAAGTGGGAACCTCACTCCCCTCCACAGTCTGGCAAAGAGGAACAAGCTGGGCCTGCAAGAGAGGGGCCCCTGGGATCTGGGAGTCCAAGAGAGGGAGGAAATCCCGCTTTCAGACTGCCGGTTCCGTGGTCAGTCACACATAATTGCAGTCATAACAAACACATTTGAAGCTCACAGGCCTGTGCAAAACAATGTGATTAATAAGAGAAGACATAAAGCAAATTAGCATGCCAGACAAGCACATTGTTTTCAGGGTGATGGAGCCTACCAGAGGCCAGGCCGCCCTGCTGGCCGCCTCACTCCCCAGCCTCCTCCTGCCCTATCAACTTCTGGTCTTCCCCACTTACTTCCTCCTGGCAAGGGCCAGCTGTTACCCACATTCTAGGCAGAAGGAGGGGCAACAAGGGAGGGGACAAGGCCATAGGCAGTTTGCAGTGAGGACAATTGAAAGGGTGTGGACTGGGAGTCAACAGACATGAGTTCTAGTCCTGGCTCTGTTGTGAATCAGTTCTTTGGTGCTGGTGGTTTAACAGGACACTCATTTCAGCTCAACATGAGGAAGAAATTTCTGGAAGTCTGAACTGACCAAGGGGGAAATTGAACTATTATACTAGCAGTGTGCAAATAGAACATGGGCTTAGCTCATCCATTGGCATGTTGTTGAAACAACACGTTGAATGCTTACTTGCCACCGTGTGGTTCTACAGCTCTGTGGCCTTAGATAAATCACTTGACTGCTCTGAATCTTGAGTTCCTTATCTGGGAGGAAGGAATAGTGGAAAGCCCTGTCGACCTCCCTCACAATGGTATTATAAGGCCTAAAAGAGATGCTGTGTGCAAGAGTCCTAGGGGAAGGACTAGAGAACATTTAAGGGATGATTCTGGGTGTCACTGCTTTCCAACCTCCAGCATGGCCTGTGCTGCTGGGAGAGCAGGCAGCCTCCCGGTTCATCCCTTCTGCTTCTGCCGAATCTTCCCAGCTCCTACGACCCAAATGAGATCCCATCTCATCACTTCCCTGACCTTACCAGCCTCCTGACCTCTCTGTTCTGAGCTGGCACAGATGGTGACATTTGTAGAATTCACTAGATATTTATTCACCTGCTGTTTCTCTAACATCACCTTGAACTGTTCCTAAAGGCTTTCATGGTCCTTGGCTCTCTCCTCATCCACACCATATTTAGTTCTTCATCACACATTTTGTTTCCAAAAGCATTAAAAGCAGAAGCTATACTGCAAGCTCCATGAGGGCCAGAACTAGATCTCACGCATCCTGAGAAGACTAGGCATCGGATCAGAGTTATGGATTATACATACCACAAATAGTCCCAGCTAGCTTCCTCATATGGGAAGCATACAGCTCAGAGAATCACCTAGACGACTGAGAGCTAATCATTGAACAAGAAATATGAGGTCCAGCCAAGATCCCTCCCTGGGAACACACTGCTACGTGCTGTCACTAACACTCCACCTCTGGACACTCATCCCTGTGCCAGCAGATTCTCAGTTCTGCTGTAGTCATCACAAATAATCTCTCGCCGTTGGTAGAATTATCTGACTGGCCATGTTTAGGTCACGTGACTGTGCCTATATCTGTGAGGGAGCTGGAAAGGGAACTCTCTTTGGCTTCTGGACTGCTTCCCAAATATCTCGACAGTACTCCCCCCACCCCCGCCCCACCCCTGCCAAACAGGCAGGGTGTTTAGAAACTGGTTAGTCACCACAGCCCACTCCCGCCTAGTGCCACAGCAGTTATTCAATACTTGTGGGCTGGAGTCAGTTTAGGTGTTTACAGAGGTTTTTCAGAGTCCTCTCAGCCTCTAGTCTGTCTACACTACTGTTACATGCCACACTGCTGTGGTGAGCCCCTCAAACTTGCTTCACAGTGAGGCATCTCAGAGAAGCCCCTAGGTGGGGCACCGGAACGTATCAGCCCTGCTCAGCCTCAGTTTGTAATGACCCACCTTCACCCAAGCCTCATACCCTACCTTGTCCTACCTTCAACTCTCCAAGCTAAAGTCTTCATTGTTTACCCTCCTGTTTCCAACTTCACCTCATCTTTTGGCTCTAATACTTTTTCTTATTCTCCAACCTATGACCTCTCAACAATCCTGACTCTATCCCAGCAACATTGTTGCAGGCTGCCTTTGGTAACATCCCATGCCACGCACACCAGATCAAGGGAGCCTCCAACTCCAGTAGCATGGCTCCATCCCCGACATGAACCAGCCTCTCCCCCAGAGTATATTCCCACTTTCACTACCAGAGCACCAGACCTGTTAGGAAGGACATGTGGTGGAGGCGGGGATGTTGGGTAGATGGCCAACAGTGGCCACTCTACTTGGGTCAGATATTGCCCATGAAGTGATTGTCATGGCTCTGTCTTTATTTTCACCTTTATCTGCAGCCTCATTGCCTTGGGGAATAGGGCCTGAATTTGCTGGAAACCTATGCCAGAGGGTCTTGGATAATTCACACAGGAGTGAGTCCTGTGCCGCCCAGCCTGGAGCCTCTTCAGATTGGCTGGGAGCTTTCTCCCTATCTAAGGTAAGGCTTGGGGGGTTTCTAACCCTCACTGTCCTTCGTGTAGCTGCCAACAATTCCATACTCCTCCCTATAGTTACTTCTGCATCAACCACCAAAACTTGAGTTTGGGTCGAAAAAGTAGGCTCAGTTGCTCCAGCCTACATCTAATCACTCATAATAACCTCCACTTCAATCTCACAATGTCAAGTAATTGTATCGACAGGAATAATTCCAGTGGGTTGTGAGACAGCCAGCTGTCCATCAAAGATTTGCGCTTCCCTTCCACAGTATAAAGTTTTTGCTGGGAACCAACTGTCCAGCCAGGGACTACATGGACCTCTGAATGATAACAGGGGGAAGAGCACCCCTACCCCTGCAGATCGCGTTGCACTGATGTGAGCTAGCAGTACACTTCCATTATGTTAAGCCTCTGAGATTTCAGAGTTGGTGTTGCAGTGGTCAAACACCTTAAGCCAGTTGTGCAGCCCCAAGATTGCCTCCTGAAGACTGGCTTTGAGAGGCTCTGGTCAGCAGTTTTGATCCACGCTTGATTCTTTGCAGGGCTTTTAGGCTCCCTTTCTTACTGCCTTATATAAATAGGAGATTAATCTTGTCCAAAAAATAGAACTTTGGATCCTCTTTGGCCAAGAACTTGACATGTGCTTCCCCAGCACTTTCTCTTTTCCAAAGGACTTACGCTAAAATCAACCACCAACTATAGCTGAAGGATTTCGTACTTTCAATCCATGTACTCTCATAAGGATGAGCCCCTGCAAGCTTTCTAATGTGCCTCCTTGGCATAGTCTTCAAGATATCTCTTTTTAAATTTAATTTAATTTAATTTAATTTTTTAAAATTGAAGTGTAGTTGATTTACAATGTTTCAGGTGTATACTTGGCATTTTCACTGCCATGGGCCCAGTTTTGATCCCTGGTCAGGGAACCAAGATCCCACAAGCTGCAGTGCAACCACAATAAGTAAATACAATGTTTCAGGTGTATAGCAAAGTGATTCAGTTATACATGTGTGTATATATATATATTCGTTTTCATAGTCTTTTCCGTTATAGGTTATTACAAGATATTGAATATAGTTCCCTGTGCTATATAGTAGGTCTTTGTTGTTTATCTATTTTATATATAGCAGTGTGTATCAGTTAACCCCAAATTCCTAATTCATCCCACCACCCCCCTTTCCCCTTTGGTAACCGTAAGTAAGTTTGTTTTCTATGTCTGTGAGTCTGTTTCTGTTTTATAAGTAAGTTCATTTGTATCATTTTTTAAGATTCCACATATAAATGATATCATGTGATATTTGTCTTTCTCTGTACAAGACATTTCTTTTTAAAAATATGGATTCTCTAGCACGTCTAAGCCACTCTTCAAAACTCTTTCCTCAGGAGGTGGTCTGCTGCCCCCTGCCCCCTACAGCACACCCACCCCACAGAAGGCCAACAAACTTCAGAGCTTTTGGTACCTGGTAGTATCCACCACAGGCTGCATCCCTTGCTTTATCATCTATCTCAGGCTCCTGTATCCTACTGGCCCCAATGTCTGCTTGGCTCTTCCAACCAACTGTACCATATTCCTCGAGGAATATGGAGGGACTCATCTCTCCAGAAGTAAACTGATTGCCTCTAAGAATTGTGTCTATGTCCGATGTCCTTAGGGAAATCTTAGGCTTGAACCAGCCTAGAAAAGTTCCCAACACAAATAGACTCCCAGCTCCTTAGTGAAGCATCCATTCCCAAATGTGACCCTCCTTCAAAGATTTTAGTGCCAAGGTCACAGCTGTCTCCACCACATCCTTCTCCTACTGGGAGGGGCTCCCCAGCGCCATTCCTAGCTGGGCTGGGTCCACTTTGTCTCCTCAGCCCCCAGCCCATTCTACTAACAATTTAGGGGCCACTCCTGTTTTCAGTTCTTCAGTGTGCTTTGTTTTGGGGTGCAGCTAGACTCTGTGTCACACTTCAACAATCCTGGACAAGGCCCATCCCCTGACTCCCCTGACACACACCATGTAACCCCGTTATTATACTCTTTAACATAAGAAGAGTGGGCTAGTATAGCCCTTTAATGGGGGTGGAGGCTTACTATTACCTGCTCAATCACATTCACAGAATCCAGAACAATGTGAAAAATAGGTCTTTACTCACAGCTCTGTTGCCTATTGCAATCTGGAGAGTCCCCTCTCCTCCCTGCTCTGGGATTAGCTCCTCCGTTTGAATCAATGGCCTCAGCAGGCCTTTGTTCTCCCCTTTCAGGGCCACCCACAGAGTTGCCCTCTCTTGGTGTCTCAAGGAACCTCGCTTCTGGGACCCCCTCTCTTCCTGCCCCCCAACCCAGGCTCCTTGGCCTTTTTAACTTCCTGTCCTCTCAAGACCCCATCTCTTCTCCTCCTTTGCCTTACTTAGGCTTGGGGTGTCATCCGTACTGTTGTATCTAGCTTGCCCCTGAGTGGAGCTAGAAAGGGCTTTGGGCCCTTGCAGGTAGAAAGGGAAATGAAGGAAAGCATTGCTCACTGGTCCAGCTTCAGGGTCAAGAAATTACAAGACAATCAGGCCTTTCACACTGATAAGAGTGACCGCCTCTTAGCTTGCCCTCTGTGTGTAATGCTGTTAAAAGAATCTTGTATTGATCTTCTCCCCCGTGGGTTGCATCACAAAATGTCCCCTCTGGTTATCCCAGCCTGGTATGTTCAGGGCCCAGGAAGGGTGCAGGGAGAAAAATTCCTCCTGGCCGCATTGAACAACTTCATTCATGGCATGTTACTATGGGTTTCTTCTCAACTTCTTCAGACTTCAACTCTGTCCCACCACCCTGATTTATTCCATTCAATCATTCATTCATTTAGTTCTCAAAACTCATCGTGCCAGGTCCTAAGCCAGGTGCTGGGGGTACAGAGACAAATAGAATGGAGCTCTCAGACCTGTGGGAGAGACACACAATGGAAACGGACAAGTACAATATTCTTCAATTGGTGTAATGATAGAAGAAAGCAAAGAGGAGTGGGGACATGGAGAAGGATCCCCTTGAGCAGACTGGCAGAGAGAGAACTTCCCAAAAGAGGGGTGTCCCTGAGCTGAGGCCGTCCGGGCAGAGGTAACAGCTAGAGTAAAAGTGGGGGTGAGGTGGGGTGAGAGCAGCCACAGCCAAGCAGCACTGTGTAGTGTAGTGTTCTGGAACAGAAAGTGCCTGGGAGCGGGGTATAGCAAGAGATGAGCCTGGGAACACTGACAGGAAGCAGGATCAGGAAAATCTTGGGGCCAAACTAAGGAAGCTGGAATTTCACCTGCTTCCTATAGCCCCAGGGCAGTGGTCAAATATTGAACAAAGGGCACGCTGTCCAACCAGTCAGAATGAGGCAATGACCAATCAGAACAGAGGCTGGCTGTAAACTGAACCAATGACTGGTGAGAGGAGGAGTCTCACCAAAGCTTTTGCTCCACTTTTGACCCCAAGATTTGCCTAACTCTGTGGTGGGGGTAAATATCTGGTAATAACTGGGATTAAATTTCCCAAGAGTCCAGGAGGTGAGAATAAAAGTCAGATTTGGGTTGATTTAATGAAAATAAGGAAATTGGCTATATCTTGCACACCTGTGCTTGCCAATATAACAGAATAAGGCAGCTACTAAAAAGAGTTATCCTGGGCCTGGAGTCCTCAGGTGCTCACCTGTGGGTGTGGGAGAGGGGCAGGGGACAAAAGACAGAATTTCTCTGGGTTTGCCTAGTGAAGTTAGCTTGAGGTGGGCTAAAACCCCCGGAGACCCCCCTACCGCTAGTACATCACTCAATTAAATAATCGGGTGCCCTCTTGTGGGCTGCGGGGCCCCCAGGGCTGAGGAAAACTAAAATCCGCAGGCGGGTGTGCTTGTTGCTAGTTGATGCTCTGGGCTAGAGGACTGGCATGTGATATCCCTCTGAGTTCCCTCTGAGCTCTGACCCACTGCAGCTGGCTTCACAACGGAGCCAGGTGGGATGGGCCAGTGGCAGAGGCAGACGGTCATAATTATAGCAGATATGGGCTGTGGAATGGGCTGCTCTGAGTCAATAATCTGTGAGAAGGTGGGTGGGTCGCTGGTCCTCCTTGTGGGTGGTGGAAACCCTGAGGTTGCCTCCGGTGTCCTGTTACACCCTCTGGCTGTCTTCACACTTGGACTTAGTGAGCAGTACAAAAGGGCGTTTGCACCTTCTTTGAAGCTGCTTCCCAACTGGGGCCACCATGTAGGTGGTACCCTATCAGAGATGTAGATGCTAGAGAAGTGGCTGAGAGCTAAAGGGCTTTGAGTCCAGACCGCCAGAATTAAAACCTAGTTCTATTGCTTCCTTAGCTCTGCAAACTTGGGTGAGGTGCTTAACCTCTCTGTGTCTCAGATTCTTTGTCTGCAAAATGGGGCCACCTATTTAGAGTGATGTTGTGGAGGATTAGATGAGATAATAGGCGTAAGAGCTTAGCACAGTGGCTGGTACATAGTAAGCACCCAATCAGTAGTAGCTGCTGTTACAAGGGAGCCTGTAGTGGGGAAGGGAAGGACCATTTTTGCAGAGAGATTGTCTGGCAAGTGTGGCATAATGGCCTGAGGGGAATGGGTCAGGGTTCTTTGTGTGGCCTCTGTCCCTGCAGGAATTTGGGGCTTGGGGCTATCTGTAGTGGTCCCTCTGGTTGCCCAGGCACAGCTTTGCTCTTCCCCTTGGCCTCAAGCCTGTGATAAGAGAGTGCCATGCCATAGGCATCTTGCCTGATGTCCTGACAAGCCAGGACGAACAGGCCTCAGGCATCCACCAAGCTGGTGTGGTGGCATGGGTGGAGGTGCTGGCTACAGTCTTGCCAGGGGCCATGCAGTGGTGTTCGGGTGATGCCTAAGACCCCTCCTGCCTTCAGTCGCTTCTAGGACTGTGGTGGCTGGTCCTGGAACTCTGTCAGTGCCCAGTGAGTATAGGGGTTGGCCTGCATCTGGTGCTGGGAGGCTTGTAATCTACAGGCAGGCCCCAGCCCAGTGACGTTTCTCACGTCCTGAAATGGGAAGTCGCTGGAGGGCTCTGTGCTCCCAGGCTGATGGTTGTCAGTCAGTAGTTCTGGCTTCCCCTCATCGTTAGGATCTGATGGTAGAATCTCCGGAAATGCAGGGCTGCTCTTGGGCAGTCCACAACTGCTCTGGGCTGTGCTAGTTACTGCTCAAGTCCGCAGACTTCCAAAGCCGTACCAACGTGGCCTTCTCAGTCATGAACTCTTCCCTCTGCTGAGTCATCAGAGCAGTAGCCCTAATGACAGCAATGCATTTATCAAGCACATCCTGGGGAGGCAGAACAGCCTTGTGAAGAGGGTGAGCTTTAGAGTTAGCTAGACCTGGATTCCAATCCAGATACTGACGATCTTTTAAACATCTTTATTGAGATATAATTCACATACCATACAATTCATCTGTTAAAATATACAATGAAATGGTTCTTAGTCTGTATGTAGAATTGTGCAACAATCAATTTTAGAACATTTTCATCACCTCAAAAAGAAACTCCACACCTATAAGCAGCCAGTCCTCATTCCCCAAACCCTGTGAAAGGACACCAGACCAGACAGTAGTTAAAGTGGTAAAAACAGATTTTATTCAGGAACTATTACAATAAGGGAAACCAGATCTCAGTATAGAACTGGGCTCAATTCCAAATATAGCAAGGACAAGTGGGGATTTATAGCCAAGGAACAAGTTGCAGAGGGGGGCTGATGAATGGAAAATTACTAAAAGGAGATGTCAGGGATAAGAGGATTCTTGCTAAACTGATCTAACAGGATTCTTGTTGAAGGCAGGCAAGGGTAATCAGATATCACCTGGGGGATAATGGGAGCTGAGGAATTTGATATTGAGGGTGATCAGATATTGAGAGTGGGGGATTCTTGCTAAAACTGAGCTATGCAGGCCTGAGAGCAAGGCCCAAGGATAAGATCTAGTCAAGAAAAGGGCTTAGAGGAGCCCGACTAAAGTGTGGTCAAGGAGGAAGTCCTTGTCACCCCTCCAGCTCCTGGCAACCACCTATCTGTGTTCTGTCTCTATAGATTTGCCTATTCTGGAAATTTCATATAAATGGAATCATACAATATGTGGCCTTTTGTGTCTGGCTTCTTTCACTTAGCTTAATGTTTACCAGGTTCATCCATGTTGTAGCATCTATCAGTATTTTATTTCTTTTGATTGCAATATAATATTTTATTATGTGAATATTCTGTATTTTATGTATCTATTCAACAGTTATTAGGCATTTTGATTGTTTCCACTTTTGTCTATTACAAATACTGCTGTATGAACATTTGTGTACAAGTTTTCTGTGGACGTGTTTTCATTTGCTAGGAATGGAATTGCTGGATTATATAGTATGGAATTCCTGAGTTATATGGTAATTTAAACTATTTGAGAGACCACCAGACTATTTCCCACAGTGGTGGCACCATTTTGCATTCCAACCAGCAGTGGATGAGGATTCCAATTTCTCCACATCTTCACCAACACTTGTTATTATTTGTCTTTTTGATTATAGCAACCCTAGTGGGTATGAAGTGGTATCTCATTGTGCTTTTGATTTGCATTTCCATAATGGCTAACATGTTGAACATCTTCTCATGTGCTTATTGACCACTTGTGACTCTTCTTTGGAGAAATGTTTATTCAATTGCTTTGCCAAATTTTTAATTGGGTTATTTAATTTTTTATTATTACGTTGTAAGAGTTCATTATATATTCTAGATACAAATCCCTTATCAGATTTGCAAATATTTTCTCCCATTCTGTGCGCTATCCTTTCACTTTCTTGCTGTTACACTTTGAATCAAAACAGTTTTTAATTTTTATGAAGTCCAACTTATCTATGTTTTATTTTGTCACTTGTGCTTTTGGTATCACATCTAAGGCTATGGAGATTAACTCTTAGGTTTTCTTCTAACAGTTTTATACTTTTTGCTTTTACATTCAGGTCTATGATGCATTTGGAGTTAATTTGTGCATATGTTGTGAGGTAGGGATTCAACTTCATTCTTTTGCATGTGGATTTCCAGTTGTTCCAGCGTTATTTGTTAGAAATATTCTTTCCCCCGTTGCATAGTCTTGGCACTCTTGTTGAAAATCGATTGACCATAAATGCAAGGGTTTATTTCTGGACTCTCAATTCTATCCCATTGATCTCAATGTCTATTCTTATGTTAGTACAGCACTGCCATGATTATGGTAGCTTTGTAGTAAGTTTTGAAATCGGGAAGTGTGAGTCCTCCAACTTTTTTCTTCTCATTTAAGATTGTTTTCACTATTCTGGGTCCCTTGCATTTCCATATGATTGTAAGGATCAGCTTGTCTCATTCTGCAAAAAAAAAAAATCTAGTTGAGACTTTGGTAGGGATTGGGATTAATTTGGAAGTATTGTCATCATAATATTAAGATTTCCAATTCTTGAACATGGGATGTCATTCCACTTATTTAGGTCTTCTTCCATTCGTTTCCACAATGTTTTACAGTTTTCAGCGTACAAGTCTTATACTTCTTTTGTTAAATTTATACCTAAGTATTTATACTGTTGTAATCAGAATTTTCTTAATTTCACTTCAGATTACAATTGTATAGAAATACAATTAATTTTTGTATATTGACCTTGTATCCTGCAACATTGCCGAACTTGTTTGTTAACTCTGATAGGCTTGTGTGTGTGTGTGTGTGTGTCTGTGTATGTGTGTATTTCATAGGATTTCCTATAAACAAGATCATGTCATCTGTAAATAAAGATAGTTTTACTTCTTTTTTCTAATTTGGATGCCTTTTATTTTATTTTATTGGATTATTTCCCTGGCTTAAACATCCAGTACAATGTTGAATAGAAGTGGTGAAAGTAGACATCCTTGTTTTGTTCCTGATCTTAGGAGATCTTTTGAGTGGGTTTTTCATATATACCCTTTCTCAGGTTGAGGAAGTTCCCTCCTATTCCTAGTTTGTTTCATGTTTTTATCATGAAAGGGTGTTGGATTTTTGTCAAACGCTATTTCTGCATCTATGAAATAATCATGTGAATCCTTCTTCTTTATTATATTTATATGGTGTATTACATTGATCAGTTTTCATGTGTTGAACCAACCTTGAACTCTTGATATAAGTCCCACTGGGTCATTGTGGATAGTCCATTTTAAATGCTGCCACGCAGGAGGGAGGGGATGTGGGAACAGATGTATATGTATGACTGATACACTTTGTTGTAAAGCAGAGACTAATAAAATAAATAAATAAATAAATAAATAAATGCTGCCAAATTAGATTCGTTATTATTTTGTTGAAAATTTTTATAATTATATTCATTGAAAGATATTGGTCTGTAGTATTCTTTTGTTCTGATGCCTTTGTCTGGCTTTGTTATCAAGGCAATACTGTTGTCATAGAATGAGTTGGGAAGTGTTCTGTATTCTATTTTTTGGAAAAGTTTGCAAAGGATTGATGTTATTTCTTCTTTGAACATGTGGTAGAATTCAGCAGTGAAGTCATCTGGGCCTAGGCTTTTCTTTGTGGGTAGTTGTTGTTGTTATTGTTATTAATTCATTCTCTTTACTTGTTATAGCTCTGTTCAGATTATCAACTTCTTCCTAGGTCTATGTCAGTAGTTTGTATCTTTCTAGGAATTTGTCCATTTCATCTAAGCTGTCTTATTTGTTGACATACAGTTATCTGTAGTATTTCCTTATAATTCTTGTATATCTAAAAGGTCAGTAGTGATGTCCCCTCTTTCTTTCATGATTTTAGTAATTTGAGTCCTCTCTGCTTATTTTTAAATCAACCTAGCCAAAAGTTTGTCAATTTTATTTATCTTTTCAAAGAACCAACTTTTGGTTTCATTGCTTTCCACTATAGTTTTTCTACTTTCTGTTTTATTTATTTCCATTCTAATCTTTATTATTCCCTTCCTTCTCCTCGTTTTAGGTTTAGTTTGCTCTTCTTTTTCCCATCCAAACACTGAGAATTTTCTTGCTGTGTCATCCTGGGTAAGCCATTTTATCTCTCAGAGCCTTAGTTCCTCATTTGTAAAATGCTAGAGCCTACCACAGAGGATTGTTGGAAGGATGAAATGAGATAATGCAGACAAGGTGCTTAGTACTGAGCCTGGCACAAAGTCAGTGTTTAATAAGTGGTAGTTTCTGTTACTTTTTTTGTGCTAGGTCCTGTACTTGGCACTTTATCTATGTAACACTGCAATTATGATCCATCATGGCTTGCATGAGCAGAATTAATTATAGGATTAAAAAAGAAATCTTTTACTTATGGCCAACCCAAACACATTTGAAATCTAGAAAATGATATAAACCATTTCTCCACTGTTGCCAACTAATGCTCATTTAGTCCATAGAGTTTGCCTCAGGTGGGTGCCTGGAAGGCTTTCATCCCTCGGTGCCCCTCTTTCTTTCCTCTGTTACTCCTTTGCCCCCACTTCCACCCCCATGGCCTGGCCCTATTCTGCTACCAATTGTTGTGGTCAAAGATGGCAAGATCTATTGCCTCCTTGTGGCCAAGTTCAGCAGGAAAGGCTCTTGGCTCTGGGAGAAGAGGGGAACTTCTCATTCTTCAGATGAAGCACCTCCAGATCAACAAGTCTCTCTATTGCTGTTCATTCCCTCTCCTGTAAAAATGTCAATACATTATTGTGATAAATGGCCTCCTCCTCATCTGAGATGAAGATGGGGAGGAATAGTTGGTGACTTATGATGTGAAAAGACCCCCTCTTTTCTCACCAGGAGTAAGGATGATGAGGAACAAGCATCCTAGTGGAACACTTTGCACCTTTGCAAAGAAGAGTACTGCCACCTGCTTCAGTGAGTTAGGAGAGTCTGGGGCAGGGGTGGGCATCAGGAGTCTCTGCACACCAGGCAGCAGCTAGTCACATGAGATGGATCTTGGGCATTCTCAGCTAACTTCAGGTTAGTCATCATGTTGGATTTCCCAACATTGCTCCGAGGAGGACTATCCCTGGATTCTCCAGTTAGACACAAACACCATCCTCTTCTGAAGAATGCTAGCTACATTCTTGCCATAGAAACATCTTCCAGTTCCAAAGGCTCATACTCTGAGGTGACTGGACAATGTTTTGTGGGAGGAGGCTTGCTAATTCCTGGTGCTTTGGAAAGAGTTGCCCACTCTTATCAAAGCCTGAAGACCCTCCTCAAAATTTGTCACACACACCCCACGATTTATCCCCATGTTCTGTTTTCTTGAGCAGCTTTGAGAATAAACAGCTAATCTGATCATCATCATTATTGCTCTGAGTTGGGAGTATCCCCTATCCTAACTACTTCTCTGATGGGTAAAGCTTGTTATGATGCATTATGTCAGTGATTCTCAAAGTGTGGCCCTAGGCCAGCAGCATCAGCATTCACCTGGAAACTTGTTGGAAATTCAAATTCTTGGCCTCACCCCAGTCCTACTCAATCAGAAATTCTGGAGTGGGCCTTAGCCATCTGTGTTTACAATTCCTCCAAGCAATGCTGATGCCACTTGAGTTTTGAAAATCATTGCGTAATGAGTACAGCTTCCGTTCCCCCTTCCAGCTGCACTTTGTAAAGTGGTAAGCATTCTAACCAGTTCACTACTCGATACAGAATTGCTGTCCAGCAGTACAGTAGCTTTCACATGTTGTAGCAAAACCTGATCTCTGAACAGTCATTTGGGTGCCTTACACAAGTGTCACGGTGTTTTTCCTTTATGTCTGGGGTAATGTGTTGCCACCTTCACCTGCACATCAGCAGATGGGGATGAGCTTCTTAGCTTATCTGGGAACAAGGCCCTTATCTACCCATCTGGGCTCTTGCCACTAATCCCAAACAGATGCCGATGGTCAGATAGGGAGCCCTTCCAAATATTAGGAAGGTAGGTGGGAAACTGGGGGCAACCACCTCATAGCATTATATGTATGGACTCAAAAGCCCACATACTCATCCTACCTGCTTCTGTTTTAGCCAGAGGGACCCCTCTATGTTTATTAAAGTTCTTTAAAGTTCAATTAAGGGATTCTTTGGATAATGACAGGAATACCTCTCACTTTTTGATTCCTGCCAATTGAAATAGTTTCCATAACAACCAACTCTCAAACTCTCTCATGGGCAGAATGCATCCAAGCAAAAATGCCTCCCAGCACACCTGTGCCATCATGGATGCTCTCTGATTCCAGGTAAGGCTCACCAGGGCAAGACATCAATATGTTGCCCAGGCTACGTCGATCTTATTCTAAGGGAAAAGATCAATTCATTCTAGGGATTTGGTAGCTAATTTATTTTCTTATAGGTTACTTGCATGGGCAATGATTTTACGGAATACTTGAGATGCAGTTGTCACATTTTGCCTGAACTTCCTCAGTTATTTTAGACCAAAGAAACTTAATTAGCTCTATATCCATTCCTTCCCCAAATTGTTCAGTGTTACACATTGCCCATGTACCATAGGGTCATATTTCTGAGGTCATTCCACCCACCTCTATGGCATGTTCAGGGGCGTTGTAGCATCTTATGCAATATTCTACTCATTAGGGACACTGTGCCTTTCCTAACGCTCATGCTTTGGGAGTCAGCCTTCACATTCCCCACCAGAGGGGCTTATTCTTACACTTCCTCTACAGCCTGAAGCTCCAAATCATACCACTAAAATGTGTCCCTTCTCCATCAAAGAAAGTGATATTCGCTTAAATCAATAGAATTCATAACTGTTCTTGACACAGGTTACAAGAGTAACTTAGGCTTGAAGTCATGCCCTTCTTGTTCAGAGAAAGAAAGAGAGCCCCCCCTTTTTTTGTCAATTGCTTGTGGGCTTTATAGGAAAGAGTCCCTACATCTCTGTTACTTATCCAATTGATAATGAATACTGCTAAGGCAGCCACCCAATAACATTCAATTTAGCACTGCTAAGAACATAAATTAAAGAACTGATATCCAGATTTGGAAGAGTAATAATTTACCCATTATATTTCACTTCAAGCTGAAAACTCAAGTTTTTCTAGTTACTTGACTTGTATGCTTAGTCCACCCATTTTTAAACCTTCCTGTTTACTGATAAATGTCTTTACGGCTATAACTTTTTTCTGAGTACACCTTTGGCTGCTTCCCATAGATTTTGATGTTTTCATTACCATTGACTTCCAAATAATTTGCAATTTTCATTTTCTCCTTAACTGATTAATTATTTAGAATATTTTTGAATATCCTAATACATGAATATTTATCTTTTTATTATTGATCTTTTTATTTTATTGCATTGCAATCAGTAAATATGGTCAGTATAACAAAAATTTTTTTAAATTATCAAGACAGCCAATTTGTATAAACATTCCACATGCTTCTGAAAAGAATGTGTATCTTTTAACTGCCAGGTGCAAAGTTTTATGTCTATACCCACTATTTACATCATTGAGCTTGTTAATATTGTTAGTCAACACCTCTCTATCCTTAACTTTTTTAATCTAGTTATCTTTCCATTTTTGAGAGTTGTGTGTTAAAGTCTCCTGCTTTAATTATGGAATTGTCAACTTTTCTTTGTAACTTTTGTCATATATTTTAGAACTACTTTTTAGGTGCATATTATTATTTTCTCCCTCTATTATATCTTCCTGGAGAATGGTTCTTTTAATCAATATGAAATTTCCCTCTTTTTCCCTTTTAATGCTATTTCATCTGCTAATAATAATGCTTACTTTCTATTAGTTATTTGTCTGGCATATCATTTTCTATCCCTTTATATTTTCAACCTTCCTGTGTCATTTCATTTTAGCTATTATTTTTCTTTTATACTCTAGCTAGAACCTTTGTGATTTAACAGGTGAATTTAACCTCTTCACATATATTTCTACTACTGATGTGTTTGGACTTAAATCTGCCTTATTTTGTGGTTTCTATTTATATTGATTTGCTTTGTTTTTTTCTGAACTGAAGAAAACATTTTCTTTTCCCATTATTTTCTCTACAAATTTGAACCTAAACATTTGAAAAGAATGAAGAAGGCTCAGAGAGGTGAAGTGTTTAGTTCAAGGTCACACACTTAAGTACGACTTTAGTGACTTGGTGACTTTAACTAAGTTTGCCAAGATTAAAGCCCAGTTCTAATTTACTTCAAAGCCAACTGTCTCAGGTCCTTTCTAGAATGAGGCAGGGTATAAATAAGCAAACTCAAAATCTGGGCTCTGGGGCTTCCCTGGTGGCACAGTGGTTGAGAGTCTGCCTGCTAATGCAGGGGACACGGGTTCGAGCCCTGGTCTGGGAGGATCCCACATGCCGTGGAGCGGCTGGGCCCGTGAGCCATGGCCGCTGAGCCTGTGCGTCCAGAGCCTGTGCTCCACAACGGGAGAGGCCGCAACAGTGAGAGGCCCGCGCACTGCGATGAGGAGTGGCCCCCACTTGCCACAACTAGAGAAAACCCTCGCACAGAAATGAAGACCCAACACAGCCAAAAATAAATAAATAAATAAATTAATTAATTTAAAAAAAATCAGGGAGAACATTTCCTGGCTGTGGTCAGAGGAAGTCCTGACTACTGAATAAAGGCACAGAAAGATGCAACAACAACAACAACAACAAAATCTGGGCTCTTTCTAATTCAGATAATAATAGCTAACCTTTATTGAGAGCTTACTTACTATGTGCGAGGCACTATTCAAAGAACTTCCCATTTTATACACCTCATTGCCATCAATTTGAACAGAGAGTAAGAACAATGATGTATCTGTGAGTTACACTGGACAAGACTACTCCCTGCCCAGTATTGGAGGCATCTCTCTCTTCTACATGGACATAGCAGCAAAAGTGAGCACTCATCTTCCCAAGCATGCTAGGTGATCCACCAGTCTCCATGTGGGGAGTCATTCATTTTTTCAGTTAACCAAAATTCATTGTGCACCTCAGTGTATATGTATTAGTTTCTGCCCTCTTGGAGCTTATATTTTAGTCAGGAAGACAGATAATAAATAAGAAAAAATATTAAGTTTTCAGATAGTGGTAAGTTCTATAAGAAAATAGAATAGACTACTTTAGAGTGACAAGAGGGTGGGAGCTACTTTAGATAGGATAGTCAGGTAAGACTATCTATATGAGGAGATCTGTCTATATCTACAGGGGGCTATAGATAGTATACCTATGTGTCTCACTGTCTATGTGTCTCACTATAATAAAAGGTATTCAGAGAAGGCTTCTCTAAGGAAGGGATATTGGATCAGAGAAGCTGAATAATGAAAAGCAACAAACCATGTAGCTATGGGGGTAGACATTCCAGGTAGAAAGAACATGTCTTGAGGTGGATCTTGAGCTGTTTGAGGTAAAGCAAGAAGGCCCATATGGCTAAAGGAAAGTAGACAGACAAGGGAAGTGGTGGGAGATAAAGTCAGAGAGGTGGTTATCAGCAAGATTAAGTAGGACCTTGTAGGCCATGGTTATGGGTTGATTTTGTTCTAAGTATAGTAGGAAGTGTTCAGAGGGTTTTGTTGCTGTTGCTGCTTTTTTGTTTTTGTTGTTTTGTTTTGTTTTATTTTGCTTCTAATCATGGAATTTTTCAAACGTATAACAAATTAAAAAGAATCACATGATGAACCTTCATGTACCTACCACGCAGTTTCAAGAATTAACATATGACCAATCTCATTTCACCTGTACCCTCTACTCCTCCCATACACATTGAATTAATAAGCATAATCCAGACAGCATATCCTTTCATTCCATAAATACTTTATATATAACTTAAAAGATGAGGACTCTTTATTTTTTAAATATAACCACAAACATTGGTGGGATTTATACAATGGAGTGGTATGGTATGATTAGTATTTAAAAGATCACTCTGGCTACCTATGGAGAACAGATTGTAGGTGTTCAAGGGTGGCAGTGAAGAGATTGGTTAAGCTACCACAGTGGTCCAAGAGACAGATGGTGACAGTTTGGATCAGCGGTAGCACTGGAGATGGAGACATGTCAAACTACTGTAGATAGAAGGTAATAGTAGCTCATGTAGCTAAGAAATCTTTTAATTACAAGGTTCTAAACGAGCTCCTGCTCCAAGACCACAGTCATCTTTGTCAGCATTATCCAAATGCTCTGAGGAAAGAAGATGGCCCCAGGGAACTCTACTCTGGGGTGGCCAAAGATGGTTGCTCTGCAGATCACCCAAACTATCTGGGCTAAGGTGTAAATAAGCATGCTGCCCAAATATATCTCAACTTCATAGTTTCAAAGTACATGCAGGATGCTGGTTATGACTTGGTGGAACACTCCTAGCACTGCTAGGATGACCAAGATATGCTACTTGATCTGGTGGTCTGGGGTCCTACCTACTTGTGAGGCTTCTGCAAACCTGCCTAGATCACTGCTCCTGAAAGCCTGAGCCAGGATGGAACCCCAGGATTACTGCTTGCCAGACCAGCCAATGGCACCGTAGCCACAGAAAGTTCTAGCTGTGGTCAAAGACGTAAAAGTATAGTCTAGAGAGGTGGGGTTAAATGTAAGATTTTATCTGGGGATTGGGCTAGGCCATAAGATAACATGGGAGATGGGAGGAGGGTGGGAAACAAATCACAAGTTTGATGCCAAGAAAATGAACAACAGGTTGTGAAGCAGTGAACATGCTGGGTCAATGAAAGTGGTTCAGGGTGTAAGCTGCAAAGCATTCAACAGTGTTAGAGGCTGGTTCCAGCTATGTGGTTTGAGATTTGGGTGGAGGTGGAGGTGGCTGATACTAGGAATCCCATCAGGCAGGATGAGACACTGGCAGATATTCCTCCACTCACCTACCTCTTCTGGGGTTACAGATGAAGGTGCATGTCTCCTGAGACCTTCAGCTTCCTGAATACCCAGGCCTCTCTGAGCTTAGCCAACAGAAAATGGATAAACAGTTGTGGGGCCAGTATTCTGTGGTCATGCTTTCTAGGCCTTGGTTGTCCTAGAGGAGTCTTAGCTTACTACTTTGAAGGATGGGTAAAGACTCCTTCACTTTCCCCAGAGATTTCTGTCAATAACAATTCAGAGGCATGCATGCCTCTGGCCCTGGCACAGAATATCCCTGTTTCATAAAGGCCCAGGCTCTGGAAATGGGGAAAAAATCCTACTGCTCCCAGTCCCAGGAGGAGGAAGATTCCTGAGCTAACGCTCCAAGAATACCCTCCCAGAGCCACACAGTTGGCCAGCATTTCAGCTACTGGTAGGTTGGACTGAACAGCTGCCTGAGAGGCTCACATTAAGTGCTGACAACAGTGGATCAAGGTAAAAGCCACTGCCCTACAGTGGGGAAGACAGGGAATGAGTGACCACAAAAGTCAGCAACTTAACCTTGTCCTACTCAGGGCCCCTGGGGAAGGAGTTCATATGTAATAGGCCTCTTAGCAGGGCTCATGATGATGATCATGGTAATGATGATGATGTGATGGTTACCAATTACTGAGCACTTATCATGTGCCAGATACTATACTAAGTGCTTTATATTCATTATCTCACTTAATCATCACAACAATTCTGAAAGGCTCCTATCCAAGTTCAAATACATGCAATCTGACCTCAGATCCTGAGCTCTTAACCTCTTTGCTATGTTGCACAAAGAAGGTGTCCATTCATAATATAACAAGTTTGGGGCAGGGAATCAGTAAGGTCTGTTGGACTAGATCCCCCTGGATAAAACTGCATGTCATTCTGGAATATACTATGGCTTGGATTGGCAGGCAAGCCCTGAATATGAAAATGGGGTAGGCATGAAAGTGGGATGGGGGAAAGAGCAAGCCCAGGGATTCAACTCCCCATGGCCCAGATTTGATGATGGCTCTCCCAACATGTATGCTTGGTTGTGTGTAGGAGATGGTAGGATCACCCAAATACATGCACTCTTTCTAGCTATGAGAAGGGCACAAGTAACATTCCTAGCCATACTGGAAAACAGTTGCAGCCTCCAGTTCACATTCTAGCCATATCCACAGGGCACCTGTTTGGTGAGGTTTCCCACTTCCAATACCTGAGACAACTCATCGTGTAGCAGCGCTGTCAAAACCTTCTAAAAGTGCTTACTACAATAAGTAAGTAGCATCATTCTAGAGGGCTTGGGGAAGACTGTGGAATTTCAAGGCATAGAGGCCAACTGGCCCCACCTTGGCTCCTAGTGGCAGTTCACCTTTGGTAGGGATTGATACAACCTCTCTTCAATTTTTCCAGGAACCAGCATAACCACCATGCAGGGGAAGGTTTCCTGACCATTAGCATGGAAAAGTTAATATGAAATTTGGAAAACCTGTAAGTTCTATTATCTCTCACTTAAATAAAATATAAGATATTAGACCTTTAAGAAAAAGCACCATATTCAGAAAAAATACCTAGTATTTGCTAAGACATGAAATACATTTTCTCTTTTTTCCTTTCAGTATAAAACCTTCAGCAGGTAAATACTATTAATTTCAGCATGAATCACGTTCAACTTAAAAGAAATGGTTTAGAGTTTAGAGTGTTAGTAAGTGAGACTGTAAAGTAAAAAAACAAAACAAAAAACTCTGTATGGGCTTCCCTGGTGGCTCAGTGGTTGAGAGTCCGCCTGCCGACGCAGGGGACACGGGTTTGTGCCCTGGTCCGGGAGGATCCCACGTGCCGCGGAGCGGCTGGGCCGGTGGGCCGTGGCCGTTGGGCCTGCGCGTCCGGAGCCTGTGCTCCACGGCGGGGGAGGCCACGGCAGTAGAGAGGCCCGCGTATCGCAAAGAAAAAAAAACTCCTTATATTTTAAAAGGACTATTTATTTTTTTATTTTTATTTTTTGCGGTATGTGGGCCTCTCACTGTTGTGGCCTCTCCCGTTGCGGAGCACAGGCTCCGGACGCGCAGGCTCAGTGGCCACGGCTCACGGGCCCAGCCGCTCCACGGCACGTGGGATCCTCCCGGACCAGGGAACGAACCCGTGTCCCCTGCATCGGCAGGCGGACTCTCAACCACTGCGCCACCAGGGAAGCCCTACTCCTTATATTTTAAAACCAGGTAAAAGAATTATTTTTTAACCTGTGTTTTCTCTCAGAGATCTATGCATAAGTTCAGTACCTAAGCCAGAGTGGGGGAGAAAAAGATACCTCTGTTCAGTTTTTGCACTTATATAAGGCCTTAAAAAGTCCAGTCTAGGCCCCAATGTTGCAAGCTAACACTTTAAACCATTTTCACCCACTGATATCGTGGCATGAGTTGTGTTTATCACATTAACAAGTCAGGGTCATAGCAGGACTCTGAGGGTCTTGAATGAAGCTCTGGAATGTGGAAAAGCCAATGTTTTGTCCTCGCTTGTCAGGGTAGAAATTCTTCAGCTTTGCCCCCAAACTGTAAATGTCAAGACATTACAAAGCTGCAACACAAATCCAGGAGGGCTTATGACTATTCTCATGGAGGTTAGTGGGGCGCAGATAGGAATAGCCATTCTGTGTGACTGGTAGTCTTTACCCTTCATTTCCACCCTGACATTT
The DNA here is from genome assembly GCF_964165515.1 of Mesoplodon bidens. Taxonomy (NCBI): domain Eukaryota; kingdom Metazoa; phylum Chordata; class Mammalia; order Artiodactyla; family Ziphiidae; genus Mesoplodon; species Mesoplodon bidens. The sequence continues at coordinate 83,509,650 of NC_138163.1, read as the reverse complement.
CCTATAGATTCTCAAACTAACCTGTTTAGAAGTCCACAATCCACATTCTACTAGTTAACCCCAGAACACTGTCACATGTTCTTTCAGTGAGCTTGACAGGCACATGAGACAATTTATCTGCTTGTAAGTTACCTGGAACACTGACCAAGGACACAGCCTTCCAGAACAGTAGAACTTATCAGAAAAAGACAAGAGACAGAAGAATTATGTCTGCACTGAAATTTTGACTATGCCAAACATTGATGTATCAGGACTTATATTTCAATCAGACAGCATACTAGCCATAAATGCTATTTACCAGTTATTTCTGGCTTTCCTCCTTCAGCACATGGTAGAAATGCACTTCCCTCACCTCTTTGAAATTAGGCATGGCCATGTGACTTGCTTTGGCCAATGAAAAACTAGTAGAATTTACATAAGGTCACTTCTGGGTAGAAACTTTAATGATGAGTGAGTTGATTCAACTTGTTCCTCTCCTTTGATGTAAAAATCATGGAAATGAGCTGAGATGGAGGCTCTGTCATTTCGGATCTCTGATACCTATGATGAGCAGAGCCCTCAGCTGACCTGCAATGGACATTTAGCATAAGCAAGAAATAAACCTTTATTGTTTTAAGCACAAGTTTTGGGGTTGTTTGTTACTGCAGCCTATCTTGACTAATATAGACAAGTATTCTTTCTCTGAGATGAGAGACTCAGGAATTCAAGCATACAGATAAGACCTATAGGATTTCAGCTTCTCTGACCATCCCCATTCCTGAGACATCAGATTTTTGGGTAAAGGAAAATATGACTTTGGCAGAATTACTTAGCCTCAACATAGTGACTGTAAAAAACCACTTTCTGTTTTGAATAATCTCAGCTTCTTGGGCCAACTCACAAGGTTATTCACAAACCTGGACCTATGTTGTAAGGTCTCCAGGCTTGTAAACCTGGAGATGTTTGTAAATATAGGAAGATGGTGAGTGAAAAATAGCCTTCCAGTTACCTTTGAGGACCTTGTCACTTCAAAGCCTGAGTCAGCTATGGAGCATATGGCTAACAGCCAACAATGGTGGGCACTCTAGCTCTTATTTTCTCCTTTTCACCCCTTCCAAGTTTTCTATCCTGACTTCGGCTCGCATTTCCAGTCTTGTTCTTATTCTTTAGACTTGCCTTCCTTGACCTTCATCCTTCCAAAGTCAAAACGTTTGGCATTTACTCATTTGTTCTTGCCACTCCTGGGCACCACAAGATAACAGCAGTCACAATAATATTTCCCATTATTGAGCACCTATTATGTGCCAGGTACTTTGTTAAGCATTGCCTCATTTAATTTAATTCTCAAAACAGCCCTGAGAGTAGGTATTATTAGAGTTTCCATTTTATAGATGAGAAAAAGTGAGGGTCAGAGAGAATATCAGCTAGTAAATGACAGTTCCAGAGTTCCAATTAAATGCATCCCGTGCTTACATAACATAAAAGCCATGTTTTACCACCTCTACAACCACTCAGCTCTGGTCCTTGGAACTTAATCTATAGCAGCTACCCAACCATTGCCTTGTTTTCTGAAGGGGTTGGTCTCAGCCCTCACTAAAGTATCAGATAACACAGACACTTTGGACAGTTTGAATAATCACGGTTTCCCTTTGCAACAGCTCCTATATTAACTTCTCCAGCCCTCCTGGACCAAGAGGCAACAGTGAAGCTGCATCACATTCCCATTTATTCTCCAAGCTTCGCCCTCAAAAGTCCCTAGTCTGGCAAAGCCCTAGTCATCTCTGGCAGCATCACCTGTGAGCCAACTCAGTTATATACACCTGAAAGCCAAAAATCTTTTTCATGGACATGGGCTTGTCAACCAGGTCTCCAAGCCACCAGGGAATTATTTAGGGGCTTTTGAACTTGGTGAGATTATAGAGGCTCACAACCCATCTCTCTGTTTTTCTAGGCTGTTTCTGTGATCTACATCATTGAGACAGGCTTCCCAGTAGTGACAGGAAAATCATACTGGTCCTAAGAGGCTTCTGAACACTGACTGGTACAGAGTACTTTCACTCTCTTGCTTATTTTTCTAGGAAGTAGACTGTAGCCAAGATAAACTCTACAGGATGGGAATAAAAACTCCTCACCAACAAAGCTGCTCCAGATGCCTACAAACCTTACTTCAAGGGGGCTCTGGACAATCCATGATCACAATGTCTAAAACATCCTAGAGCAGCTTCCCCCCAGCCCACATCAGTGCAGTTGATCCTCTTCCTTGGAAATTGTAGTTGCAGATCACCACCTTGTTGTGAGCTCCTCCTTACTGAGATACTGTGACCCCAAAGACCCTGGAGGAGCTATGTGTCAAGATAAAGGGTCATTAGTAGGCAAACACTACACCCTCAGGATAAGGTCTCCAGCTTCCCAGAATACCTTCCAAAGATGAGAAGAATGGGAAGAGAAAGGTGCTGTTCCACCAGAAGATCACAGCCCATCCTATCAGGGGATGCCTTCAGACATCTCAACCATTATACATCTTTAGCAGACCACTGAGGTGCAGGCACTAGCTATGCCTCCCAGGACTTCTGGTGACCCACAGATCAGGCTTACACCTTACAGGACATTGATATCCATGGGAGTTTACAAATTCAGGAGGCCATTGGGGCTACTCAAGTCCCATTGAGACCATTGCAACACTTTCTAACATAAGATTCTCACTTCATGATCTGTGTTGAGCCTAACCTCCCTCCTAGGGCCACAGAGCCTTATGGTGGTGGTAGACGCCTTCACCATGGTGGCATGTATCATCCAAATTTTTATCAAGAACTTCAGTTTTGTCTCTCAAGTGTGTAGGTTTGACAGTCTTCAAAGCCCTCTATGTCCATAGTAGCTTATTTATTACCCACCACCAGAGTACATACTGAGTGCAATAGCAGAACCATAAAAGGGTACCTCCAGGTCTAGACATTACAACCACTAAGGAGGCTCCACCTACCTCCCACCACAAACACAGTCTCTAAGAACCCCTTATCCCCCTCCACCCTGAGCATGTCCTGGCCCTCTAATTACAGGCTTCACTCTTTGATTCCTCAAACCACAGAGTACCATCATAGCCACAGACCACCTAGGAAAACCTAACAGAAATCCCATGTGATACAGCAGGAAAGTTTACCAGACTTACAGCAACAGGGATCAAACACCAGCCAAGGCTCAGCATTGGGAGACAGCAGATCCATTCAAAAGACTAAAGAGATGGTCTTCTATAGCGCTGGATCAGATATGACTTCTTGAAAAGCATCCATTGTGCGAGTCCCTCATCTAGGCATATCTTCTGGCACTAGGCTGTGCCTACTGCATTTTTGGAGATGGTCCTTTTAATGATATATGAGGAATCAGGCTGTGGTAGCCCAAGATGGGGCCAAAGGAAACCTTCCCTAACCCTCTGAAAGGCTTATGCGTCTGTGGAAGCCCTGAACGAGGCCTTAACCACTCTTAAGAAACCTCCACAAAAAAGGGGAGTTTGGCTGGAAAGTAGCTATAAATTTGTAAGTGTGCCCTGCAACCCCAAATATCCTCCATGGTTCACAGGTCCAGCATTCTAGAAATTAGGACAATGTGATTGGCATTTTCTTACTCTCCTTCCCCTATCCTGAACAACTTTTTCTAGATTGGTCTAGAGATGGACCACATGGACCATTCAAAGTTGGTTTGACAATTCCATCTATAATCTCCCTATCCACAGAATAATAGCTCAGAATACTCATGGGAGGCAGGAATGAGAGTGTGTTAAGATATCATGGAGGTGGTCTATCACATTTGGTCTAGGAGGACATGGGAGATATATTCTGCCTAGTGATTGAGGTTTTTAATCCATTCACATTTAATGTTATGATTGATATGGTAGGATTCGTGTCTGTCGTTTTGCTAATTGTTTTCTATATGTCTTATGTCTTTCTTGTTCCTCAGTTCTTCCATTACTGCCATCATTTCTTAGTCTACCATTTAAGTTCTTTTGTTGTTACTGGGGTTTTTTTTGAGTGATTTTCTTAATGATTGCTCTGAGGATTACAATGTGCCTCTTAACTTAAAACAATCTAGCTCAGATTAATACTAACTTAATTCCAATAGTATATAGAAACTGTATATTCCAGTATAGCTCCCTCTACCCTCCCTCTTTTGTTCTATTATTGTCATTACTCTTTGTAGACTATAATCCCATTAACACAGTTTTGTAATTATTGTATGCATGCACCTTTTAAATTAGGAGAAGAAAAGAGTAGAACTATATATTTTATACTGTCTTTAAATGTATCTATGTAGTTACTGTTGTCAGCACTCTTTATTTATATGGATTCAAGTTACATGTCCTTGCTTACTAATGTTCTTTCTTTTCAGCTTGAAGGACTCCCTTTAGTATTTCTTGTAGTGCATACCTACTGGTAACAAATTCTCTTGATCTTTGTTTATCTGGGAATATATCTTTCATTTTTGAAGGATAAGTCTGCTGGATATAGAATTCTTGATTGGCCAGTCTTTTTCTTTCAACATTTTAAATATGCCATCATACTGTCTTCTGGCTTCCTTTGCTCTGATGAAAAGTAAGAAATTCCTTGCATGTGATAAGCCACTTTTCTCTTGTGGCTTTCAAGGTTTTCTCTTTTTCCTTGGCTTTCATCAATGTGACTGTGATGTGCCTAGGTGTGGATCTCTTTGTGTTTCTTATGAAGGTCATTGACTTTCTTGGATATACAGATTAATGTTTATCATAAAATTTGGAAGATTTCAGCTACTATTTATTCAAATATTTTTCTGCATTATTCTCTTTCTTCCCTCCTTCAGGGATTCCCATTATATATAGGTTGGTATAAGCCAGTGTCCCCCAGGTCCATTAGGCTCTATTCATCTTTCTTCATTCTTTTCTCTTTCTGCCTCTCAGAGTAGATAATCTCAATTGACCTGAGTTCAAACTCACCAATTTTCTCTTCTGCCAACTCAAAACTGCTGTTGAGTCCCTCTGGTGAATTTTTCATTTCAGTTAGTGTATTTTTCAACTCTATAATTTGTATTTGGTTCTTTATTCATCATTTATATGTCTTTATTGATATTTTCTATCTGGTGAGAAATCATTCTCCTATGTTTCTAATTCTTTAGATATGGTTTTCTTTACTTCTTTGAATATATTTCTAATACCTGATTTAAAGTCTTTGTCTAGTAAGTCCACTGTCTGGGTTTCCTCAGGGACAGTTTCTAATAACTGTGCTGTTTCCTGTATATGTGCCACACTTTCCTGTTTCTTTGCATGTCTAATAATTTTTTAAAAATCAGACATTTAAGGTAATATACTATAACAATTCTAGTATTAGATTACACTTCCCCCAAGGTTTATTATTGCCATGTTTTTGTTGTTGTTGTTGGGGAATTATCGTTGTTGTTGTTGCAACTCATTTGTTTAGTGACTTTCCTGGGTTAATTCTGTAGACGTTGTATTCCCTGTGTTCTGGGGCCACTAAGTTCTCAGATATGTTTGTTTTTTAAGTTTTTGTTTTTATTTTTAAGCTCGGTTTCCTAGAGATCACACCTGGGTTCATGGTCAGCCAAAGATCAGTCAGAAGATTTCCTTAAATGTCTTGAACAAGTAAGTTCTCCACTCTTTACCAAGGAAGCCTGTGTATGAAAACATGCCTTCAGACTTCAGGCAGTTTACAAGTCAGCCTTAGCTTTTACTTTTTGCCTGCCAAGATCAGATAACTGAGTGACTAGGGCCTTCTCCTTTTCCAGGCTTTCTTGGATATATGCACAGGCTTTTAAATCCCCAGAACTACATTGAACCTTTTCAAACTTCCCAATAATTATTTAGTTTAAAAGATTTTCCTTTAAAACTTTTGACCAGACTCATACTTGCCCTAACTGAAATCACAGCCTTAGGCAGCTGCAATATCACCAACAAAGCTGTGCTGAGAGTCAAATCAAATAGCCACAATACCTTTAAAATGGAGATTTTCCAGGGAGCTTCCAGTTTGGTCAAAATACTGACTGCTTTCTGGGCATGGGGCCTTTAAGGGAGTTCCAAAATTGGTCAGTCCTCTCCTTTGACTTTCAGGCTGCTAGATTTTCATGGCTACCAATTCCACACAATTTTAATTAAAATAGCTCATTAGTAGACTACAATTTTTCTTCTAAGTAGAGCTTTTAGTCACATATTAAAACATTTGAAATGCAATGCTGTCATTATTCATTTATAAATAGTTTGCATATTTCTGTTTGATTTCATCTTTAACTCAAGAGTTACTTATTTTTTTAACTTTCAGGTATATTTTGTTTCTTCTTTGTATTTTCATTTTTTGTTTCAGAATGTTGAAGATATTTCTCAGCAGTTTTCTCACATCCAATATTGTCCATGAGAAGTCTAGTGTAGCTCTTAATCTCATTTCTTTGTGGCCAATCTGTTTTGTTCCTTCTAGAATATATTAGGACAATCTTAGCCCTTCACATTCTAAAAATGTCACCACAATATTAGTATCAGATAATATTGTAGCAGGAAATAGATGGCACACTCAAAAGAATAAGGGAAGAGAGTTTAATGAAAGGTCAATTTGCAAGGGTATGAACTAGTTTAAGGGAAACAACAAGGGGTGGTGTAGCTCCCAGAGAATAGAGATAGCAAGAAAGCATTATCAACTGTAGGCCTAAAGAAGCAAGGGGGGGATCCCGGGGGCTCCCCTGGTGGCGCAGTGGTTGAGAGTCCGCCTGCCGATGCAGGGGACACGGGTTCGTGCCCCGGTCCGGGAGGATCCCACGTGCTGCGGAGCGGCTGGGCCCGTGAGCCATGGCCGCTGAGCCTGCGCGTCTGGAGCCTGTGCTCTGCAATGGGAGAGGCCACAGCAGTGAGAGGCCCGCGTACCGCAAAAAAAAAAAAAAAAAAAGAAGCAAGGGGAAGAGAACAACTTTTGAAACTAGTGAGAGCTGTAGCTGTGTGAGAGAGACTTCCTGCCAGGAGCTGTAGCATAATAAAGCCATTGCTGAACCATGGCTCACCTGGGAGGAGGCTAGGGAAATAAGCATCCCGATTTCCTCTTGCCCTTCAATCTCTTGCCACTGCCTCTAACTGGCCAAACCCAAAAAGAAGCCAGAAAGCAAGATATCCCTGATGATGAAGTCAATAGAACAAGGTGGAAAAGGGTAATCTGATGTATAAAATGTAGGTCATTTTTCATTCACCCCAGCCAGCACTCTGGCACCTTTCAATCTGTACACTTTTTCTTTCTTCAGCTAAGAAAAATTTTCCTTTTTTATTTCTTTGAATAGTTTATTCTCTCCTGGAAGAATAAATATTAGATGATTATTTGAACTTATGGATCTATTATTCCTATCCCTTAATTTTTCTTTTACATTTTCCATTTCTCTGTCTTTTGGGGCTGCATTCTAGTAACATTTTTTGGCCCCATCTTCCAGCCCACCAATTAACTCTTCACCTATGCCTATTCTGCTATAAAGTACACTGACTGAGTTTTCAATATTTTTATAATCATTTTCTTCAATCTCCAAAGTCTCTAATTTTCTTTTTCATAAAAACCTACTGATGATTTATAAATGCAATATCCTTCCTTAACCCTCTGAGAATATTAATTATTTTTAAGTCTTATTCTGTTTGCTCTAGTATCTGCTTCTTTGGATTTAATTCTGTTTGTTGAGGTCGATGTCTCTCTTTCATAGTGTTGATTTACCTCAAATGTTTGGTGTTTCTTCATTGTGTGCTCATCTTCCCATGAAATACGTATCTGTTTACAGCACTCTGCCTTCAGTGATTATGAGAGATGTGTGGAAAATTCTGCCAGGCAGGATGTATCAGAGACTGAAATAAGACAAAAATGACCACTATCACTGTTAGTATTGTTGTGGGAGTTCTAGCTAATGCAATAGACAAGAAAAATGAATGAGGTATAAAATAAGGGAAAGAAAAATACACATTATTATTTGCAGAAGATATAATTTTCCATTTAGCACACCTAAATGAAATAGTTCAGACAAGTTCAGGATCAGGGTGAAGGTAAAGAGACAATTACATTTCTATGGCCTGAGGTTTTCTTTCCAGGAAGGATGGAATCAACATATTCCTTGTCTCTCCCACTGAATGCAGCTATAAAACGTGTACATCAGGTGTCCCCAGCCCCAGGCCACAGACCGGAACTGGTCCGTGGCCTATTAGGAACCGGGCCACACAGGAGGAGGTGAGCGGCGGGTGAGTAAGAGAAGCTTCACCCGTATTTACAGCCTCTCCCCATCGCTCGCATTACCACCTGAGCTCCGCCTCCTGTCAGATTAGCTGCAGCATTAGATTCTCATAGGAGCGCAAGCCCTACTGGGATTTGTGCATGCGAGGGATCTAGGTTACGCGCTCCTTATGAGAATCTAATGCCTGATGATCTGAGGTGGAGCTGAGGCAGTGATGCTAGTGCTGGGGAGTGGCTGCAAATACAGATTATCATTAGCAGAGAGGTTTGACTACACAGAGACCATAATAAATCAATTGCTTGCAGACTCATATCAAAACCCTATCAGTGAGTGGCAAGTGACAATTAAGCTACATCTGGTGGCAGGCTTTAAGTCAGAGTCTGACACTTATTTTAGTATATGTGTAGCCTGCCCATTATTTTATTTACCACTTCCATCTGCACCTCTTTCCTGCACCGCACACTTGTCTCAGTCACAGTTTTGGTAAGCCCACAAGCTAACCCTAGCCAAAATGAGTAAAAAATAGACGTCGCTGGAGAGCTTCTTTGAAAAGGGGGAAAGACCCAATGATGAGAAAGCAGAAGACTCTAAGACTGACAACAAAAAGAAATCTGCATTTAAAAGAAAATACCAAGAGTCCTTCTTAAATTATGGTTCATTGCAACAGGTGATTCACATTCTCCAAGCCCGCTTTGTATAATATGTGGCGACCGGCTATCTAATGAAGCCATGAAACCTTCAAAACTGCTTTGCCACATGGAGACCAAGCACCCTGCATTAAAAGACAAGTCTTTGGAGTTTTCCAAAGAAGAAAGGTGAACACGAAGAACAGAAGCAATTATTGAAGGCCACCACTTCATCAAATGTGTCTGCACTGAGAGCATCATTCTTAGTGGCTAGCCACATTGCTAAAGCTAAGAAACCCTTTACTACTGGTGAAGAGTTGATCCTGCCTGATGCTAAGGACATTTGCATGAACTTTTAGGAAAGGCTGCAGTTCAACAGGTGGCACGTGTTCCTCTTCCGGATAGCACCATAACTAGATGAATGATGACATAGCAGAGGATATTGAAGCACAATTGTTAGAGAGGATCAATGAGTCACCATGGTATGCAATCCAGGTTGATGAGTCTACTGATGTTGACAACAAGGCAACAATGCTTGTTTTTGTGAGATATATTTTTCAGGAAGATGTGCATGAGGATATGTTATGTGCGCTTTTGCTGCCAACCAACACCACAGCTGCAGAAATGTTCAAGTCTTTGAATGATTACATATCAGGAAAACTGAATTGGTCATTTTGTGTCAGTATATGCATGGATGGAGTGGCTGCCAGGACTGGACGGCTTTCTGGTTTCACTGCTCGGGTCAAAGAGGTTGCTTCTGAATGTGAGTCTACGCACTGTGTCATCCATAGAGAAATGTTGGCTAGCCGAAAAATGTCACCTGCACTTAGCAACGTTTTGTAGGATGTGATTAAAATTATCAACCACATTAAAGTACGTGCCCTTAACTCACGTCTGTTCGCGCAGCTCTGTGAGGAGGTGGACACAGAGCACACACGCGTTCTCTTATACACAGAAGTGAGATGGTTTTCTAAAGGCAGATCACTTGCCAGAGTTTTTGAGTTATGAGAGCCACTCCAGAGATTTCTTTTAGAAGAACAGTGACCACTGGCAGCACATTTCAGTGACACAGAATGGGTCGCAAAACTTGCATACTTGTGTGACATATTCAACCTGCTCAACGAACTCAGTCTGTCACTTCAGAGGAGAATGAAAACTGTGCTCAAGTCGGCAGATAAAGTGGCTGCATTCAAAGCCAAACTGGAATTATGGGGGCAATGAGTAAACAATGGGGTTTTTGACATGTTTCAAACATTCGCAGAGATTTTGAAAGAGACTGAGCCAGGGCCTTCTGTCTCCCAGCTGGGGCATGATCACCTATCTAAAAAGAGTTTGAGCATTACTTCCCAACCACAAAAGACCCCCAAACTGGGCTTCCCTGGTGGTGCAGTGGTTGAGAGTCCGCCTGCCGATGCAGGGGACACGGGTTTGTGCCCCGGTCCGGGAGGATCCCACATGCCGCGGAGCAGCTAGGCCCGTGAGCCATGGCCACTGAGCCTGCGCGTCCAGAGCCTGTGCTCCGCAACGGGAGAGGCCACAACAGTGAGAGGTCCGCATACCGCAAAAAAAAAAAAAAAAAAAAAAAAAGACCCCCGAACTGGGAAGGAATGGATCTGCGACCCATTTGTGAATAAGCCAGGTGAATCAACTTTGTCCATGCTAGAAGAGGATCAACTGCTTGAGATCACAAATGATGGCGTCCTTAAAAGTGTGTTTGAGACCACTTCAAGTCCGCCTATGTTCTGGATTAAAGTCAAGGCGGAATATCCTGAGATTGCCACAAAAGCACTGAAAAGCCTGCTTCCATTTCCAACATCCTATCTTTGTAAAGCAGGGTTTTCTGCAGAGACAGCAACCAAAATGAGATTACGGGGTAGACTGGACATAAGCAAAATACTTCAGGTGTCATTGTCTCCCATCACCCCCAGATGGGACCATCTAGTTGCAAGAAAACAAGCTCAGGGCTCCCACTGATTCTGCATTATGGGGAGTTGTATAATTATTTCATGATATATTACAATGTAATAATAACAGAAATAAAGTGCACAATAAATGTAATACACTTGAATCATCCTGAAACCATCACCACGACCCCGGTCAGTGGAAAAATTGTCTTCCATGAAACCGGTCCCTGGTGCCAAAAAGGTTGGGGACCACTGCTGTACAGAACACATGGAACAACTATTTAAAAACTAAAAAGTAGGGACTTCCCTCCTGGTCCGGTGGTTAAGACTCCATGCTTCCATTGATGGGGGCACAGGTTCGATCCCTGGTCAGGGAACTAAGATCCTGCATGCTGCACAGTGCAGCCAAAAAACAAAACAAAATGAAAAAACCCTGAAAAGTAAATAGCATGTGAATTGGGGGAACAAGACTAGAATTCAAAGTGTCACTGAGGTGGTGATAAGCTTACCACTTTTTTTTCCTTTGCTATCCTCCAGCCTGGACTCAAGGTAGCCCAAAACTCAGAAGTCAGTTTCAGTGCAGACATAGAGATCTCCAGGAAAAGCCATTTATTTCAAGCTTCAGGATTAAGAAAGGGGTCTCCTGGAAGCCACAGTGATGGCAGTGGAGTTTAGCAGGACTTTCCTCTCTGATCGAAGGGGCTGTGATCCCAAGAGGGTGGAGTGAACCCACATTGCTTTTATTTCCTCTCTCTGTCATGTTGTCATTGGGCTCCTGATATAGACACAATCATGAAATGCATGGCAGAATAGCATAAATAAAACCCTACTTTTCTGGCTGGAGGACCAAGAAGGGGGACCCCCTAACTGGAAAGTACTGGGGAACTTGCAGAAAGGGGGGAGCTCAGGAAAGTGGCTCCATAAAATTGTCCAGGAACTCCTGGGTGTGAATCTGATCTTAAATGACATACCAAAGATATATCACACAAACATTAATAAATAGAAACTAGGAGTGGCTATATATATATATATATTTTTTTTTTTTCGGTACGCGGGCCTCTCACTGCTGTGGCCTCTCCCGTTGCGGAGCACAGGCTCCGGACGCGCAGGCTCAGCGGCCATGGCTCACGGGCCCAGCCGCTCCGTGGCATGTGGGATCCTCCCGGACCGGGGCACAAACCCGTGTCCCCTGCATCGGCAGGCGGACTCTCAACCACTGCGCCACCAGGGAAGCCCAAGTGGCTATATTAATATCAGAAAAAGTGGACTTCAGAGCAAATAAAATTACAAATAAAAACAGGGACGTTACATAATGATTAAAGGGGCAACTCACCAAGAATACACAATCCTAAATGTGTATGCAGCTAACAACAGAGCCTCAAAATATATGAAATAAAAACTGATATTGTAAAAGACTGAAGGAAAAATAGACAAATCCACAATTACAGTTCGAGACTTTAACACTCCTCTATCATTAATTGATAAAACTAGTAGATAGAAAATCAGCAAGGATATAAAACTGAACCCTAACAACAACTGACTACATCTAACTGATTTTAATAAAGCACTCCACTCAACAACAGCATAACAAACTTTCTTTTCAAGTGAACATGGAATATTCACAAAGATATACCATATACTGGGTCATAAAATAAAATTTATAAGAGACTTTACTTCAGAAACCATGGAAGCAAGAAGAGATATCATGAAATATTTAAAGCATTGAAAGAAAAAGACCTACTAACAGGGAATTCTATATTCAGCAAAATTTTTCCTTTAACAGTGAAGGAGAAATAAAGACTTTCTCAGACAAGCAAAAGCCAAGGAAATTTGTCACCTGTAGACCTGCCTTGCAAGAAATGTTAAAAGAAGTTCTTCAGAGAGAAGGCAAATGATATAGGTCAGAAACTAGTACCTACATGAAGAAAGAAAGAGTGTTAGAGTGTAATAATTATGGTAAAATAAAATATTTTATTTTTCTTCCTTTTTTAGATTGAAGTATAGCTGGTGTACAATATGATATAAGTTACAGATGTACAGTGTACAGATGTATAATGATTCACAATTTTTAAAGGTTATACTCCATTTATAGTTATTATAAAATATTGGCTATATTTCCTGTGTTGTACAATATATCCTTGTAGCTTATTTTATACATAATAGTTTGCACCTTTTAATCCCCTACCACTATATTGCCCCTCCTCCCTTCCCTTTCCCCACTGGTAACCACTAGTTTGTTCTCTATATTTGTGAGTCTGCTTCTTTTTTGTTATATTCACTAGTTTGTTGTATTTTTTAGAGTTGCCTTATAAGTAATATCATGCAGTATTTGTCTTTCTCTGTCTGACTTATTTCACTTAGCATAATGCCCTTCAAGTCCATTCATGTTGCTGCAAATGGCAAATTTTCATTCTTTTTTATAGCTGAGTAGTATTCCATTGTGTGTATGTATATATATATATATATATATATATATATATATATACCACATCTTCTTTATCCATTCCTCTGTTATGGACATTTAGGTTGCTTCCATACCTTGGCTATTGCAAATAATGCTGATATGAACATTGGGATGCATGTGTCTTTTCGAATTAGTGTTTTTGTTTTTTTCCAGATATATACCCAGGAGTGGAATTGCCAGGTCATATGGTAGTTCCACTTTTTTTTCTGAGAAACCTCCATATTTTTTTCCACAGTGACTGCACCAATTTTTCTTCTTAATTGACCTAATAGATAACTGTTTCTTCAAAATAATAATAGCAACAGACATATAGACCAATGAAACAGAATAGAGAGCCCAGAAATAAATCCATGTAAATATGGTCAACTGACCTTTGACAAGGGTGCTGAGAACACACAATGGGGAAAGGATTGTCTTCAACAAACTGTGTTGGGAAAATTGGACATCTATATGCAAAAGAATGAAATTGGGCCCTTTTCTTACACCATACAAAAAAAATCAAGTCAAAATAGATTAAAAGCTTAAACTTAAGACCTGAAACTGTAAAACCCTAGAAGAAAACATATGGGAATGAGTCTTGGCAATGATTTCATGGATATGATACCAAAAGCACAGGCAACAAAAGTAAAAATAAACAAGTGGATTACATCAAGCTAAAAAGCTTCTGCATATCAAAGGAAACCATCAAGAAAATGAAAAGGCAACCTATGGAATGGAAAAAATATTTGCAAACCATATATCTGATAAGAGGCTAACCTCCAAAATATAAGGAACTCCTACAACTCAATAACAAAGAAACAAAACAAAGCAAAACCTAGTAACCCAATTAAAAAATGGGCTAAAGACTTGAACAGACATTTCCCAAAGAAGATGCAAATGGTTAACAGATATATTTTTAAATGTTCAAAATCAATAATAATTAGGGAAATGCAAATCAAAACCACAATGAGATATCACCTCATACCTGTCAGGATGGCTATGATCAAAAAACAAAAGACAAGTGTTGGCAAGAATATGGAGAAATTGGAACTCTTTTTTTTTTTTAATTTATTTATTTATTTTTGCTGTGTTGGGTCTTTGTTTCTGTGCGAGGGCTTTCTCTAGTTGTGGCAAGCGGGGGCCACTCTTCATCGTGGTGCGCGGGCCTTTCACTATCGCGGCCTCTCTTGTTGCGGAGCACAGGCTCCAGACGCGCAGGCTCAGTAGCTGTGGCTCACGGGCCTAGTTGCTCCGTGGCATGTGGGATCCTCCCAGACCAGGGCTCGAACCCGTGTCCCCTGCATTAGCAGGCAGACTCTCAACCACTGCGCCACCAGGGAAGCCCGAGAAATTGGAACTCTTGCACACAGTTCCTACACTGGTAGGAATGTAAAATGGTGCGGTCACTATGGAAAACAATACGGACACTCCTCAAAATTTTAAAAACAGAACTACCACTTCTGGTATTTATCCAAAAGAATTGAAATTAGTATCTTGCAGAGATATTAGCACTCCCATGATTATTGCAAGACTATTCACAATAGCCGAGATGTGGAAACAACCTAAATGTCCATCGACAGATGAGTTAATAAAGAAAATGTAGTACATACATACAATGGAATACTATTTGGACTTAGAAAAAGAAAGAAATTCTGCAGTATATATCATGGATAAACTCTGAAGATATTATGTTAAGTAAAATAAGCCAGTCACAGAAAGACAAATACTGCATGATTCCACTTATGTGAGGTATCTAAAATAGCCAAATTCATAGAATCAAAAAGTGGAATGGTGGTTACCAGAGGCTGCAGAGAAAGAGAAAATGGGGAGTTACTAATCAATAGGCATAAAGTTTCAGTTAAGCAATATGAATAAGCTCTAGAGATCTGCTGAACAACATTGTAACTGTGGTCAACAATAATGTACTCTTAGAAATTTGTCAAGAGGGTAAATCTCATGTTAAGTGTTCTTACCACAATAAACTAAACTAAACTAAAATAATAATAGCAACAATATATTGGTTGATTATAGCTTATGGATAAGTAAAATGAATGACAACAAGGATATAAGGGATGAGAAGGAGAATTTAGGAATGCTGTGTTACAGCGTAACTGCACTACCTGTGAAGCATTATAGTGTTATTTGAAAGTAACTTAAATTAGCTGTAAATATATATTGCAAACCCTAGAGCAGTCACTAATTTTTTAAAAATTAAGTACAGTTGACCCCTGAACAGCATGGGTTTGAACTGCATGGGCCCACTTATACATGGATGTTTTAAAATAAATACATACTACAGTACTACATGACCCATGGTTGGTAAATTCACATATGTGGAACCATGGATATGGAGGGCCAACTGTAAAGTTATAGTCAGATTTTCAACTGTGCAGAGGATTAGCACCCTTAACCACCGAATTTTCCACTGTATAATTGGTGTACTAAGAGAAGAAAGAAAATGGAATCATATAAAGTGCTAAGTTAAAATGAGAGAAGGCAAAGAAAGAGGGGGAAAAAATAAAGAACAAGTGGAATGAATAAAAAACAGTTATAAATATGGTAGATATTAATTCAACTATATAATTAATCACTTTCAATGTAAATAGTCTAAATATACCAATTAAAAAGCAAAGACTTGCAGAGTGGATAAAAAACTAAACCAAACTATATTTTTTCTACAGGAAACCCACTCTAAATATTTAGACACTGATCGATTAAAAGTAGACAGATGGAGAAGCATATACCATGCTAACACTAATCAAAAGAAATTTGGAATAGCTTATTTATTTCAGACAAAGAAGACTTGAGAGTAAGGAAAATTATCAGAGAGAAAGAGCTGTATTACATAATAATAAAGGGGTCAATTCTCCAAGAATATATAAGAATCCTTAATGTGTATGCACCTAGCAGCAGAGTGTCAAAACATGTGAAGTGAAAACAGAACTGCAAGGAAAAATAGATGAATCCACTATTATAGTTTCAGACTTCAACAGAACTCTTTCAGTAATAGATAGATCAAGCAGGCAGAAAATCAGTAAGGATATAGTTGAACTAAACAGCACCACCAATCAACTGGATATAATTTACATCTATGGAATATTTCATCCAACAACAGCAGAATACACATTCTTTTCAAGCTCACATGGAACATTCATCAAGATAATTCACATTATGGGCCATAAAATGCATCTTAATATGTCTAAGCTAGCAGAGATCATACAAAGTATGCTCTCAAATCACAAAGGAATTAAACTAGCAGAGAACAGAAAAATACCTGGAAAATTCCAATATATTTAGAGATTGAACAACATATTTCTAAAGAAGTCTCAAGAGGAATTTTAAAATATTTTTAACTAAATGAATATGAAAATACAACTTATCAAAATTTGTGGGATGCAGCAAAATCGCTTAGAAGGAAATCTTTAGCATTGAATGCACACATTAGAAAAGAAGAAAGATTTAAAATCAATAACCTAAGCTTGTAGCTTTGGCCAATTGATGTTTGACAAGCATGCAAAGGCAGTTCAGTGTAGGAAGGATCTTTTCAACAAGTGGTGCTGAAACAATTGCATATCCCATGTGCAATAAAAGAATCATGACCTAAATCTCACACCTTATAGAAAAATTAATTCAAAATGGATCATAGACCTAAATGCAAAAGTTAAACTATAAAACTTTTAGAAGAAAACATAGGAGACAATCTTTGTGACCTGGGGTTAAACAAAGGGTTTTTAGACATGGCACCAAACTATGATCCTTAAAGGAGAAAGTTGATGTTAGATTTCATCAAAATTAAAAAATTTTGCTCTACGAAAACACTGTGAAAAGAATGAAAAGACAAGCTTGCAAAAAATATTTGCAAACTGCATATACAACAAATCTCTCATATCTAGAATATATAACAAACAGTAAGAAAAAAACCCAATCAAAAAATCTTTGAAAGAGAATCTGAAAAAGAATATATATACATGTATATTGCATAACTGAATCACTTTGCTGTACACCTGAAACTAACACAACATTGTAAATCAGCTACACTTCAATTAAAGAAATAAAATTTTAAAAATCTTTAAAAGACTATCCAAAGAGGATATATGAAAGGTAAATAAGCACACAAAAAATAGTCAACAACTTTAGAGAAAAGTAAATTAAAAACATGATGAAAAGCAAATTAAAAACATACACCTATTAGAATGGCTAAAATTTTAACATGTAATCATTTAATTAAAAACAATACCAAGTACTGGCAAGGATGTGGAGAGACGAACATATATTACTGATGGCAATGCAAAATGGTGCAGTCACTCTGAAAAACAGTATGGCAGTTTCGTACAAAGTTAAATATATGCTTTCCATATAACCCAGTATCTTAGTCTGTTTGGGCTGCTATGACAAAAATACCATAGACTGGGTGGTTTAAACAACAAATATTTATTTCTCACAGTCTGGAAGTTTGGGAAGTCCAAGAACAAGGCTCCAGCAGATACAATGTCTGGTGAGGACCCACTTTCTGATTCATAGCTATTTTCTTGCTGTGTCCTCACATAGCTAAAGGGGCAAGGGAGCTCTCTAAGGTCTCTTTCATAAAGGCACTAATCCCATTATGAGGGTTCCTCCCTCTTGGCCTAATCACCTCCAAAAAGTCCCACTTCCAAATATCATCACATTGGGAATTAGGTTTTAACATATGAATTTGGGGGACACAAATATTCAGTTTATAACACCCAGTAGCACCACTCCTGAATATTTTCCCTAGAGAATTGAAAACATACATCCACTCAAAAATCTGTATAGGAATGTTCATAGCAGCATTATTCATAATAGCCAGAAAGTGGAAACAACCCAAATGTCCTTCACTAGGTGAATGGTTAAATTTTGGTTCATCCATACCATGAAATACTACTCAGCAATAAAATGTAACAAACTATGAGTACCCTATTAATACATTAGATGTAGTTATGCTAGTGAAAGAAACCAGTCTCAAAAGGTTAAATACTGCATGATCCACTTATATGACATTTTTGAGAAGACAAACTATGTTGATGGAGAATAGATTAGCACTTGTCAGTACAAAAGGACAACGTGAGGGAATTTTTTTGGAGGGTAGAACTGATCTGGCTCCTGATTGGAGTGGTGGTCACACAAATCCATATATGTGTTAAAATTCATAGAACTGTGCACCAAAAAATCTATTTTACTGTATGTTATGTTTTTAATTAATAAACTTAATTTTTTAGAGTAGTTTTAGGATAAGACCAAAATTAACTGGAAAGTACAGAGAATTCAAATACACCCCAACATACACACAACCTCCCCCACTATCAGCATCCCATATCACAGTGGTATATTTGTTCCAATCAATGAATCTACATTGACACATCATTATCACCCAAAGTCCATAGCTTACATTAGGGTTCACTCTTGGTGTTATACATTCTACAGGTTTGGACATATATATAATAACATATATCCACAATTATAGTAGCATACAGAATAATTTTACTGCCCTAAAAATCTTCCGTGCTCTGCCTATACATCCCTCACTTCCTCTAACTCCTGGCAACCACTGTTTCTTTTTACTGTCTCCATAATTTCACCTTTTCCAGAATGTCATATAGATGGAATCATACAATATATACCCTTTTCAAATTGGCTTCTTTACTTAGTAATATGCATTTTCTTCCATGTTTCTCATGATTTAATAGCTCATTTCTTTTTAGTGCTAAATAATATTCCATTATCTGAATATACCACAGCTTATTTATACATTTACCTACTGAAGGACATCTTGGTTGCTTCCAAGTTTTGGAAATTATGAATAAAGTTGTTATAAATATCTGTGTTCAGGTTTTTGTGTGGACAGAAGTTTTCAATTACTTTGAGTGAATACACAATTGCTGGATCATATGGTAAGTGTATGTTTAGTTTTGTAAAAAACTGCCAAATTGTCTTCCAAAGTGGCTATACCATTTTTCATTCCAGCAATGAAGGAGAGTTCCTGTTGCTCCACATCCTTACCAGCTTTTGATGTTGTCAGTGTTTGGATCTTGACCATTCTAATAGGTGTGTAGTGATATCACATTGTTGTTTTAATTTGCAGTTTGCTAACAACATATGATGTTGAACATCTTTTCATAGGCTTATTTGCCATCTGTATATCTTCTTCGATGAGGTGTCTGTTCAGGTCTTTTGCCTATTTTTTAATTGGGTTGTTTGTTTTCTTATTGTTGAGTTTTAAGAGTTTAAGAGGGTTTTTTGGTATATTTTAGATAGTAATCCTTTATCAAATTTGTGTTTTGAAAATATTTTCTAACAGTCCATGGCTTGTCTTCTCATTCTTTTGATGTGGTCTTTCACAAAGTAGGTTTTTAATTTTAATTAAGTCCAGCTTATCAATTGTTTATTTCATGGATTGTGGCTTTGGTGTTATATCTAAAAAGTTATGGCCATACCAATAGGTTTTTTCCTTTGTTATATTCTAAGAGTTTTATTATGCATTTTACATTTAGGTCTATGATCCATGTTGTGTTAACTTTTGTGAGGGGTGTAAGGATTGTGTCTAGATTCTTTTTTTTTTTTTTGCATGTGTATGTCCAGTTGTTCCAGCACAGTTTGTTGAAAATTCCACCTCTGCTCCATTGTATTCCCTTTACTCCTTTGACAAAGATCAGATGACTATATTTATGTGCTTCTATTTCTGCAGCCTCTATTCTGTTCCATTGATATATTTGTCTAGCCTTTCACAAATACTACACTATCTTGATAACTGTAGCTTTACAGTAAGTCTTGAAGTCAGGTAGTGTCAGTCCTCCAACTTTGTTCTTCAACATTGAGTTGGTTATTTTGGCTTTTTTGCCTCTCCATATAAATTTTAGGATCAGTTTGTCGATATCCACAAAATAACTTGCTGGGATTTTGATTGGGATTGCTTTGAATCTACAGATCAAGTTGAGAAGAACTGGTATCTTGACAATATTAAGACTTTCTATCCATGAATATGAAATGTTTTCCCAATAATTTAGTTCTTCTTTGATATCTTTCCTAGAGTTTTCCTCATTTAGAGCTTATACATATTTCGTTAGATTTATAAATATTTCAATTTTGTGCTAATGTAAATTTTAATGTGTTTTTAATCTCAAGTTTCACTTGCTCTTTGTTGGTATACAGGAAAATGATTGGCTTTTTATGTTAATCTTACATACTGAAACCTTGCTATAATTGGTTATTACTTCCAGGAGGCTTTATTTTGTCAGTTCTTTCAGATTTTCTACATAGGCAATCATTTCATCTGTTAACAAAGACAAGTTTATGTCTTCCTTCCCAATCTGTATACCTTTTATTTCCTTGTTTTATTGCAAGAGGTAGGACTTCCAGTACAAAGTTGAAAACAAATGGTGAGAGGAATATCCTCCCCTTATTCCTGATCTTAGTGGGAAAGCTTCAAGTTTCTCACCATTATGTATGATGCTGGCTGTAGTTTTTTGTAGATGTTCTTTATCAAGTTGCAAACGATTCCCTCTATTCCTAATTTGCTGAGATTTTATTCATAAATAAGTGTTGGATTTTGTCAAATGCTTCTTTTTCAGGTATTCATATGATCATGTGATTTTTTTCTTCTTTAGCCTATTGATGGGATGGATTACTTTTCAAATGTTGAACAAACCTTGCATATCTGGGATAAATTCCACTTATGTCACTTTTCTCTTGCTGCTTTCAAACTTCTCTCTTTGTCTTTAACTTTTGAGAATTTGATTATAATTTGTCTTATAATAATCTTTTGGTTGATTTTGCTTAGGGTCCTTTGAGCTTCACTTGTCTGGATGTCTATATTCCTCCCTAGACTTTGGAAGTTTTCAGTCAATATTTATTTAAATAAGTGTTCTGTCCCTCCCCCCTCCCCTCTCGTCTCTTCTGCTTCTTGGACTCTCAAAATGCATATATTTGTTCATTCAAATATAAGTCCTGTGTGCTTTCTTCATTCTTTCTTCTTTTTGTTCCTCTAACTGGCTGATTTCATATGACCTGTCCTCAGTTTCACTGATTCTTTCATATGCATGATTGACTCTGCTATTGAAGCTCTCTATTGATTTTTCAGTTCTGTCACCATATTCTTCAGCTCTAGGATTTCTATTTGATTCTACTTTATGCTTCCTATCTCTTTAATAAACTTCTCATTTTTTAATGCATTGTTTTCCTGATTTCTTTTAGTTGTATGTGTTCTCTTACATTTCATTTAACTTTTTTTTTTTTTTTTTTTTTTTTTTTGCGGTAGGCGGGCCTCTCACTGTTGTGGCCTCTCCCCTTGCGGAGCACAGGCTCCGGACACGCAGGCTCAGCAGCCACGGCTCACAGGCCCAGCCGCTCCGCGGCATGTGGGATCTTCCCAGACCGGGGCACGAACCCGTGTCCCCTGCATCGGCAGGCGGACTCTCAACCACTGCGCCACCAGGGAAGCCCTCATTTAACTTTTTAAAGATGATTATTTTGAATCATTTGTCAGGCCATTTGTAGATCTCCATTTCTTTGGGTTGGTTACTAGAGCTTTATACGTCTTCTTTGGTGGTGCCATGTTTGCTTGATTCTTCTTGATTCATGTAGCTTTGTGTTGGTGTCTGTGCATTTGAAGGAACAAACACCTCCTCCAGCCATTAGAGACTGATTTCAGCAGGTAAAACTCTTGTCCTGTCAGGTATCCAGGATGATGATATTGTCTCTGGGACAGCAGTCAACCAGGTTGGAACTGAGTCATGTGTTTTCAGGCCTGTTGGGCCTGAAAACACATGACAGGAATGAATTCTATCTGGTCCCTGGGTATAAGGCATGAATTCTATCTGAGCAGGCATGAGTTCTATCTGGTCCCTGGGTATACAGGACTGCATCCAAGACCTCAGTCAGTTGGACTGGATCTGGGAGAAGGGTCTGCTTCATGGCCCATAGATGGCAGATCTGTTACCAGGTGTATAGATGCATGTGACTCCCATTGAGTCCCTGGGAGGGCTCCTGACAGGTCACTGGACACTTTTCTGGGTGGACAGAATTGGCCTTGGACTACAGCTTATAGGAGCTGGAACTGAGACACAGGGTCCACAGCTTGGACCAGTGTCTGCAAGTCTGCCTCCAGGGGCATGAACAGGCATGCCTCCTGCCAGGTTCCTGGTGGCAGAAGTCCCCCTACACTGCAGCTGAGCAGGACTGGAGCTGGGTCACAGTGCTGTTTCAGGATCAACAGTCAGACCCAGGTCAGCAAGCCTACCTTTGGGAGTACAGAAAAATGTGTCTCCCTTTGGGTCCCTGTATGGGCAGGACTGCTCCTGAACCGTGGTTGGATCCAAGTCACAGGGCCACTTCAGGCTCTGCAATCAGCAGGCCTGCCTCCTGGTGGGCCACAGATGGGCATTTCTCCTTCCAGATCCCTGGTAGGGCAGGTCCACTCCCAGACTGTGGGAGGAAGGACCTGCAGTGAGGTTTCAGGGCCACTTCAAACCTGCAGTCAGACTGAAGTCAGTGGGCCTAGTCTGGGGACACATATGGAAGTATCTCCCACCCAATCTCTGGGTAGGCAGGACTGGCAGCAATATGGGCTGGAGCTGGGTCATGAGCCATTTCAGGGTCTACAGCCAGGACCAAGGTTGGTGGGCCTCTTACCCAAGACACAAGTAGGCCTGACTACTGCCGAGTCCCTTGGCAGATAGTACTGGTGGCAGGACCAAGGCCAAATGGGGCTTTAGCCAAGTCCACGGGGGATAAGGCTGTTTCTAGATCTGTAGCTGGACCAAGGTCAGTGAGTCTGCCATCTGGACATGGGCCTGCTTTCTCAAAACAGCCTCCTTCTTCTTGGGGTCCAATGTGGTTTCACAATCTCCTACTTGGATCCCAAATCTCCCACAAAGGCACTTTTGGCCATGAGTGGCTGCCAAATTATTGTTTCTAAGGGAGGATACACAGCAGAGGGCCTTCAACTGTGCCATCTTGCTGATATCAGTCAGCTTTTTATGGTTTGAATTGAGCATTTATATGATTCTATTTTCTCTCCATTCTTAGCATATCAATGATACTTCTCTTTTTTACTTTTTCTAGTGGTTGCACTAGAGTTTTCAGTATATGTTTAAAATTAATATAAATCCACATTCAAATTATACTATATCACTTCATGGGTAGTGCAAGTACCTTGTAATAACAAAATATTCCTAATTCCTCCCTCTTTTCCTTTATATCATTACTGTCATTCATTTAACTTACACATATGCATACATAAGCATATTTATATATATATAAGATATATATAAGCATACATAAATACATTGTTGCTATTTTTATTTTGAACAAACACCTGTTATTCAATAAAGAATAAGAAAAGTTTTATTTTACTTCACTTATCCCTTCTCCAATGCTCTTCCTTTCTTTATGTAGATCTGAGTTTCTGAGCTATATCATTTTCCTTTTCCCTAAAGAAATTCTTTTAACATTTCTTACAAGGTGAGCATACTAGCAACAGATATTTTTCAATTTTTATTTGTCCGAGAAAGTCTTTATTTCTCCTTAACTTTTTTTTTTTTTTTTGCAGTACGTGGGCCTCTCACTGTTGTGGCCTCTCCCGTTGTAGAGCACAGGCTCCGGACACGCAGGCTCAGCAGCCATGGCTCACAGGCCTAGCCGCTCTGCGGCATGTGGGATCTTCCCGGACCGGGGCACGAACCCGTGTCCCCTGCATCGGCAGGTGGACTCTCAACCACTGTGCCACCAGGGAAGCCTTCTCCTTAACTTTTGAAGTATAATTTCACAGGGTGCAGACTTCTAGGTTAGTGGGTTTTTTTCTCTCAACAGTTTAAATATTTCACTCAACTCTTTTTTTTTTTTTTACATCTTTATTGGAGTATAATTGCTTTACAATGGTGTGTTAGTTTCTGCTTTATAACAAAGTGAATCACTTATACATATACATATGTTCCCATATCTCTTCCCTCTTATGTCTCCCTCCCTCCCACCCTCCATATCCCACCCCTCTAGGTGGTCACAAAGCACTGAGTTGATCTTCCTGTGCTATGCGGCTGCTTCCCACTAGCTATCTATTTTATGTTTGGTAGTGTATATATGTCCATGCCACTCTCTCACTTTGTCACAGCGTACCCTTCCCCCTCCCCATATCCTCAAGTCCATTCTCTAGTAGGTCTGTGTCTTTATTCCTGTCTTACCCCTAGGCTCTTCATGACATTTTTTTTCTTAGATTCCATATATATGTGTTAGCATACGGTATTTGTTTTTCTCTTTCTGACTTACTTCACTCTGTATGACAGACTCTAGGTCCATCCACCTCACTACAAATAACTCAATTTTGTTTCTTTTTATGGTTGAGTAATATTCCATTGTATATATGTGCCACATCCTCTTTATCCATTCATCCGATGATAGGAACTTAGGTTGTTTCCATCTCCTGGCTATTGTAAATAGAGGTGCAGTGAACATTTTGGTACATGACTCTTTTTTTAAAATTTATTTTATTTTATCCATTTATTTAATTTGGGGCTGCATTGGGTCTTCGCTGCTGCACGTGGGTTTTTTCTTTAGTTGCTGAGAGCGGGGGCTACTCTTTGTTGTGGTGCACAGGCTTCTCATTGCGGTGGCTTCTCTTGTTGCGGAGTATGGGCTTTAGGCACGTGGGCAGTAGTTGTGGCACACTGGCTCTAGAGCACAGGCTCAGTAGTTGTGGTGCATGGGCTTAGTTGCTCCACAGCATGTGGGATCTTCCCAGACCAGGGCTCGAACCTGTGTTCCCTGCGTTGGCAGGCAGATTCTTAACCCCTGCACCACCAGGGAAGCCCATACATGACTCTTTTTGAATTATGGTTTTCTCAGGGTATATGCCCAGTAGTGGGATTGCTGGGTCATATTGTAGTTCTATTTGTTCCACTCTCTTCTTGCATGATTTCTGAGAAGTCAGGTATAACTTTTAGATTTGCTCCTCTATCAGTAAGGTTTTTTTCCCTCCAGCTTCTTTCAAGATATTTTTCTTTACCTTTGATCTTCTGAAGTTTGAATATGATATGCCTAGTTGTAATTTTTTTTGCATTTATCATATTTGATGATCTCTGAGTTTTGGGGATCTATGGTTTGATGTCTGACATTAATTTGAGGAAATTCTGTCATTATTGCTTCAAACATTGCTTCTATTCTTTTCTCTCTTTCTTCTCCCACTATTTCCATTATGAGTGTGTTACATCTTTTGTAGTTGTCCCGTAATTTTTAGGAATTCTGTTTGTTTTTTTTTTTCCTTCAGTTTTTTTTCTCTTTGTTTTCAGTTTCGGAAGTTTATATTATCATGTTCACAAGCTGAGAGATTCTTTCCTCAGTCATGTCCAGTCTATTAATGAGCCCATCAAAGGCATCCTTCATTTCTGTTAGTGTTTTTGATCACTAGCATTTATTTTTTATTTTTTCTTAAAATTTCCACCTCTGCTTATATTATCCATGTTGTCTATTTTTTCCATTAAAGCCTTTAGCATATTAATAATAGTATAAAAAAATTGGGGGCTGATAACTCCAACATTTCTTTCATATCTGGATCTACTTTTGATGCTTGTTCAGTCTCTCCAAACTGTGTTTTTTGCCTTTTAGTGTGCCTTGTAATTTTTGTTGAAAGGTGGACATGATGTACTGGGTAAAAGGAACTGTGGTAAATAGGCCTTTAGTAGTCTAGTGATAAGGTGTGTGTGTGGGGGAAGTGTTTTATAGTCCCATGATTAGCTCTCAATCTTTTGGTAAACCTATGCTCCTGGACTGTGAACTTCAGTGCTTCTCAGTCCCCTCCCCCCATCTTAGGTGGAACAGGAAGGCTAGAGGGGGCTTGAATTGGGTATTTCCCTTCTCCCACATGGAAACTAGAGCTGGCTGGAGCTGGCTATTTCTCTTCTCCAGGTAGGTTAGGCTTTGCTAATATCTCAGTAGGATAAGCTCTGGTTAAGTAGCTTGTCCTGAGGGCAAATTCTGTTTAGAAGAACGTCATGCTCTGACGTTCTTTTTCTTCCCCTTGGTTCCTTTTCTTCCCCTCCTGCTGGAAGCATGCAGAAATGGTTCCTTTTCTTCCCCTCCTGCTGGAAGCATGAGGAGATTTATTTTTTCCAATATTCACTGGGAAAACCTGATAGAACTCCTGAAATGAAAATTCTTAAAACCGTGGGGGGGTCCCACTATGAATGGGTCTCCTTGTCACTCTGAACCTCCAACAATTCATCAACTATAGTTCAAATTTTCTGGTCCCACAGATGTTTCTGCTCTGGTAAGTTATGATTCTCTGTATCCTCCTGCCTGTTTGTCCAATTTGGGGGGCATCAGTTTTCCCTGTGATCTCATTTCTCTAACAGATCTAAGACAAGTTATTG
Source organism: Mesoplodon bidens (assembly GCF_964165515.1). NCBI lineage: Eukaryota > Metazoa > Chordata > Mammalia > Artiodactyla > Ziphiidae > Mesoplodon > Mesoplodon bidens. The sequence continues at coordinate 83,483,105 of NC_138163.1, read as the reverse complement.
ATTTTTCAGTTTGTTCATCTTTTTATTTGTTGTTAGGATGCTGTGGCAATTTCTAAGCTCCTTACATACTGTGCTGGAAACTGGAAGACTGATGTGTTAATTTAAAGATAAAATTTTTTAAAAGAGTTTCCCAGCTGCACCGTAGTCCAAATGATGCCTCACTGCTTCGTGCAAATGATGGTGAGAGCCATGATTAGGCTTGAGACACAGGTTATAAACTTGCAATGATAGCCTGCAAGTAAACCCCAAGTTTGTATGTCCTTGATCATTTAGGGGTTTGCTGTTAAAGCCCTGCAGGCACTTTGGTCACTATCAGCTAAACCAATGGTTTATAAAAGTCAGTGGCATCAGAACAGTTTTGAAAGAATTAATCCTGGTCTCCATCCCAGAATTTCTGATTTAGGAGATCTGAGTGAGGCCTGACGATTTGTTTGTTTTTGTATTTCTTTTGTTTGGACACTTGTTTGGATGTTTTGTTTTGTTTGTTTGTTTTCTGCTTCTCAGCCATTCTGATGCACAGAATGATTTAGAAACTACTAGTCTAGATCAGAATTCTAAGATTCAAATTCCAAGCCATCAATATGCATTTCTTCGATGTGACCTGCAGGTGGTGCTGCTGTATTATCCCAATATAACTCAAACCAAGAACTAAAGGGAAAACAGGTTTAGGGATTAAATTATAAATTTAGAGCCCTAGATCCAACAAGAATAAAAGATCTAGTTGTTTAAGTGACAAAACAATAAAGGTTAATGCATATCAATATGATACTAATATAATACCTTATATTAACCCCCAAGTGATATGACATTTTTCACCCTTCTAACTCAAATGAGGCTATATGTAGGTACCCAGCAGGTCCAGGTTTATAAATACCTGGGTTCCTCTCATAACACCATTGCCTTTAACCACTGGAGACCTGTCATCCCGTGAAATCTTTTTTTTTTTTTTTTAATTTTTTGGCCATGCTGAGCTGCATGCAGGACCTTAATTCCCCAACCAGGGAAAGAACCCATGCCCCCTGCAGTGGAAGTGCAGAGTCTTAACCACTGGACCGCCAGGGAAGTTCCCTCCTGAAATCTTTTCTTAACCTTTTACGAAAGAGCCAGTGCCTGATTGGAGGAATTTGAAGATTTAATATACCTCTGCCATAGGTTTTATATGTGGTGTCCTTGAGCCTGGGCTCCCGAATCAGAGTATGAGTACCTTGACTTTTCAAGGATGGGCATCCTGACTATAAGACTCCAAAACCAGTTGAAGGTGTACACTGTACTAGAATTTCCATCTCCTGTTCTGAAAACACCTCTCAAGTAAGTGACAATTTACTTGGCAAAATGGGTTCTCTGGCCATAAGCCTGACCCAAAGATAATGTTGGCAGTACTTATAGGTGATGTTCAGGGTCTCAACTGTTCCAGGAAATGATAAGTTTGTAGGTCTCAAGATAGGTACATCTAAGGTCAAACAGACACATGGCCAGGGAGTGATCGTTTATATTACTTATATCTGAGCTTCAAGAGTACAGGCGCCATCAGAAGCAAACACCCTTCAACAAAGCAGAGCTTCCCAAGCCATGTGCTGCATTGCTCAGCCTTAGGTGGCTGGGCAGAATCTGAGGCAGCTGGAGCCCAGACCAGTCACCTCTGACTATGGGTAGGCTCCATTTGCCCCACTGTATTATATAAATGTTATCATTTTCTATGTGCATTTTGGCATGATAAAGATTAGAAAGTTCTGAAATAAATTTTTGCCAGGACTAGGGCAGGCCTGAGACAGGTCAATTGCTGGGCTTATTATACCTAATTCCCCAATACCCCCAAAGACCACCGAATACATTTGTTTTTAACTGGGAACCACACCCTCTTGACAGTTTTTTTAATAACCAGAACATCTCCTGACTCAGTGTGAGGCTCAGATAAAATAAGGGTTATGCCTGAGCATATTCCATTTTCCTGTTACTGGCAGCTACAATGTTTTCCAGTTATGCGTTCAGGACTTGTGGCACAATCCCCCCTTGTGGCCTGCTCACTAAGCTACTATAAAGCAGGAATATCCCTATCCCAACCCATATCCTCATGCAATGACTCCTCCTCATCTGCCTTGGGTGTGATGTACACTAGTCCCTGTATCAGAGCTACCATCAGGCACTTAAGCCTAGAATGTCTAGGACTTTGGCTGGTTCGATAGTCTAGGCTAGTTTGTTTCAGATAAGACTTCCTCTTAGAAGCATGGCCTCAGGGTGAGATTATTCATCTGTCAGCAGAATGTGATGGAATGAAGGCTTACTGACCTTTACCCATAGTAGAGGCAGAAAGGGTGGTGTTGGCCTTTTCTATCAGGACACGGATGTAATATGGCTAGAAATATCATGGGATCTTTCCTGAGGGGGCTACCAGGCTATATATAAGGAACTATCTTTCTACTACCTATCTGCCTCCCAACACTACCCACTTAGGAAGTTAGGAGATACATGAGAAATGCCACTAACCCAGAATTTCCATGAAAGTCTACAGCAACACAGACAAAACCTGGAGTTGGAAGCCAAAGGACATTAACCTGAGTCCTGAGATCATCAGGACTGTGAACGTAAGGTGAGCAGCTCTGCCCTGGCCTCTGTCAGCTGGCTCTTGGGGAAAAGGTAGCTTCCTTCTATCATTTCAAATCTTTAGTAAAGAAATGCCCATTCAGCCTTTTGTGGTGAACTGTGTTGAATAAAGGGACAGAACTTCAAAGGGGGTGTACTGAAAAACCAAACAACCCAATCAAAAAATAAGCAGGTCTAAATAGACATTTCTCCAAAGAAGACATACAGATGGCCAAAAAGCACATGAAAAGATGCTCAACATCACTAATGATCAGAGAAATGCAAATCAAAACTACAATGAGGTATCACCTCACACCAGTCAGAATGGCCATGATCAAAAGGTCTACAAATGATAAATATTGGACAAGGTGTGGAGAAAAGGGAACCCTCCTACACTGTTGGTGGGAATGTAAATTAGTACAACCACTATGGAGAACAGTATGGAGGTTCCTTAAAAAACTAAAAATAGAACTACCATATGATCCAGCAAACCCACTCCTGGGAGTATATCTGGAGCAAACCATAATCTGAAATGATACATGCACCCCAATGTTCATTGCAGCACTGTTTACAATAGCCAAGACATGGAAACAACCTAAATGTCCATAGACAGATAAATGGATAAAGAAGATGTGGTACATGTATACAATGGAATATTACTCAACCATAAAAAAGAATGAAATAATGCCATTTGCAGCAACATGGATGGACCTAGAGATTATCATACTAAGTGAAGTAAGTCAGACAAAGACAGATATCATATGATATCACTCATATGTGAAATCTAATTTTAAAAAATGATACAAATGAACTTATTCACAAAACAGAAACAGACTTACAGATATTGAAAACAAACTTATGGTTACCAAAGGGGAAACGTGGCAGGGGGAGGGATAAATCAGGTGCTTGGGATGAACATACACAGTACTATATACAAGGCAGATAACCAACAAGGACCTACTGTACAGCACAGGGAACTCTACTCAATATTCTGTGATAACTTATATGGGAAAACAATCTTAAAAAGAATGAATATATATATATATATGTATATATATATATATATATATATATATATATATGTATAACTGAATCACTTTGCTGTAACCTGAAACTAATACAACATTGTAAATCAACTATACTCCAATAAAATCAAAATTTTAAAAATAATTTTAAAAAAAGGGGTGTCCTGCACCCTGTTTCCCACTCACTGAGGTCTGTGGAGAGGTATCAACATCAAATGAAGGGGAACTGTAGTTAAGAACTTATAGGTCGTGACAGAAGGAAGAAAAGGGAGATAGTAGCAGGGATAAGCATATGGAACAGAGAAGCAATACTCAGTGTACAACTCAGTGTAAACATGAGACGAACCTCCTTTCCTCCCCCAAAGTATACCAGAAGGTATGACTCTTGAGGAGAGAACATTAATACTTGAGAAACAACCAACCATTATAATCATATTTGGGGGAAAATATTTAATGGCCTATAAAATGCTCACAATGTAATAAATGTAAAAGGAGACAAAACTGTATGTGCAGTTTTGTCTATGTTTACCATTCTGAAGTTATATGTCTATTCTACATCTATTTACCAATAAATATATAGGGAGATACAAACAACACTGAAATGCAACATTGACTTACCTTGAGGTAGTAAGATATTGAGTGATTTTTACTTAAATCTTTATATATTCCTTATTTTTTAATAAAAGCTTTATTGGTATGTAATTCATATACCATAAAATGCACCCTTTTAAAGTGTACAATTCAGTGGTTCTTAGTATATTCATAAAGTTGTGCAACCATCACCACAAACAATTTTAGGACATTTTCATCACCTCCAAAAGAAACCCCATAACTATTAGCAATCACTCCCCATGCTACCACTAATTAGCTTTCTGTTTCATCTCTATGGATTTGCCTCTTTTGGACAATTAATATAAATGGAGTCATACAAGAGGTGGTCTTTTGTGACTTGCTTCTTTCACTTAGAATGTTTTCAAGGTTCGTGCAGGTTGCAGCATGTAACAGTGCTTTGTTCCCTCTTATGGCCAAATAATATTTTGTTTTATGGATATACCATATTTTGTGTATCCACTCATCTGTTGCTGGACATTTGGGTTGTTTCTACTATTTGGCTGTTATGAATAATGCTATTATAAATATTAGTTTGCATGTCTTTGTTTAGACATATGTTTTTATTTCTCTTGGGTAGATACCTATCAGTGAAATTGTTGAGTTTTATAGTAGCTTTATGTTTAACTTTTTGAGAAACTGCCAGACTGTTACATTTCTTATTTTCCAAACTCTCTATTATGAATATATACTGCTTTTATGATCATAAAAATAAAAATTTCACAATAGACAAAAGAAACCACAAAAGTTTCTGTAGCCATCATATACTAGTTGACTCAGATAATCACTCCAGGTTCAGCCTGCCACCTTCTTGTTCACATGTTTCCTTTTCACTGACCCCTGGTTTCTGTCACACTGGTATTTTACTTAAATGAATGCCATCATGCTTGGAGCAGAAGAGGTGATAACAAAAGCCCTCAGGTGAGAGTATGCTTACTAAGCTCATGGGACAACAGCAAGTAGGTCAATGTGGCTGGAATACAGTGAGCAAATGTGTGAGAGTGGTAGATGTGGTCAGAGAGGAAATAGCATCAGTCAGGGAAGGTCTCTCTGACAAGGCAGTATTTGAGCAGATAACTGCAAGAAAGCATTCCAAACAAAGGGAACAACCAGTAAGTACAAAGGCCCTGTGGTGGGTGCACGCTTGGCTAGTTTGAGGACTGGCCAAGGGAGTTGGTATGGCTGGAGGAGTGTAAGTGGGGATGAGAGTGATGGGCAAGGATGGCAGAGAGACATGGGGAGGGACAGATATTGTAGGGACTGGAAGACCATTGAGAGGGTATTTACTTTCAAAGAAATAGGGAGCAGTGGGAGAGTTTTAAGGCGAGGAGAAACATGATCTAACATATTTTAGAAGAATCCTTCTGCTGCTGTGTGAGGGGACGCTTCAGAGGTTAACAGAGGCTCTCCAACTACCCTGACTTTCTGAACCAATTTCAGTGAACCCTGGGCTTCACAAAGGCTGATATCCAAGATATGTATAGATATGTCAGCCAGATGGAATTTTACTAACTTAAATCAGATTAAAGTATCCCCGGTTTAACACCTTCCCATCATACTCAGTAAACTCCAACATCCTTGCCTGATGACTTGTCTTCATCACCTCTGGCTCTCCTCCTCCCTCTGCTCCAGCCACATTGGGCTGCCTTCCTAGTTGCCCTTCTCCCTCACTCAGCAGGTTTATTCCTACCTCAAGGCCTTTGCACTTTTTCCTTCTTCTAGAACATTCTTCTCCAAGCTCTTCCAATGACTTGCTCCTTCTTATTATTCAGCTATCAACCAAAATGTCACTTTTCCAGAGGGGCTTTCCCTAACCTCTCACTATAAAGTAGCTCCTGGGGCCGTCCCTCCTACAGAGCCTAACTTTCTTCCTTCTCTGAATTTACTTTTCTTTATACTTATCTTCACTATTTATTTACTGTCTAAGTTCATCACTAGAAAGTGAACTCCACGAGGATAGGGACTTTATTTTATTCAGTGTTGTATCTGCAATAACCTAGGACAGTGTTGACATAGAGTAAACATTTAATAAATGCTTGCTGAACAGATGAATGAAAGAAAATCAAGCCTTTCCATGCTTGATTTCTGCACTGCAGAGACAAGTTAGACTTTTTCTGAGAGAAAATGTACAAAAAGTAAAGGAGGTTACAATTAAAACAAAGAAAGAAAATGCAAAAACTATAGCAGAGCTTTAAAATAAGGCATGGGTCCCTGAAAGAGTCAGTGAGATGGCATCTACGAGAAACCCACAGCTAACATCATACTTAATGGTGAAAGACTGGAAGCTTCCTGTTAAGACCAAGAATAAGACACAGATGTCCACTCTTGCCAATTCTATTAAACATTGTACTGAAGTTCTAGGGCAATTAGGCAAGAAAACGGAATAAAAGACATGCAGATTGGAAAGGAAGAAGTAAAAATACCTCTATTTCAGATGACATAATCGTATATGTAGAAAATCCTAAAGAATCCTCTGAAAAACTATCAGAACTAATAAACAAGTTCAGCAAGGTTGCAGGCAGCTTCCAGTGTAACAAGGGATGGTAGATGGGGTTTCCTGCCCCTCCAGAGCTGATGAAGTAGCCCATACACATTCTTGGGTACCATTTCCATGGAATGAAACAGTCCAGACACAAAGACTCTTTCTGCTTTCCTGCAAGCCCCTCCCCCACCCTATCCCCATCACCCCTTTGTGAAAAGGTTGAAGGATTATATTCTCATATCCTGTGTGCCCTGTTAGTTGTGCCAGCCAAGCCGATCTGCAGTCGGAGTATAGTTATCTCAGGATAAGGAATCGGGACTCTGTAATGCATCTTTTCCTAAGCTTTTGTCTTCTTTCTCCCCCTCTCCCTCCCTCTCTCTGGTTTTGTTTTTCACTTTGTTTCCTAGCAAATTTCCTTTTGAGAAATTCCAATATTGTTTCATCTGAATCAAGAGAAATGGGATTTGTCTACATCTCAGCTGCTGCAGGGCTAGCTTGGGAGGTCAGAGGTCCCTTGAGGCTAGGTGTGGGGGTGGCGGCAGCCAGTACAGCTGATGATTCAGGGAAGGGTTAGAGCTGTACAGATTTTTTTTTTTTTTGACGATGGCTTAACACACTGGAATGGTAGGCTTTTGGCTAAGGATCAAGTGTATCTCACTAGGGAAGAATGTGGTTGCCTGGAGACTTGCCGATCTGATCAAGATGACTTTAACTGGAAATGGGGGGGGGTGAAAAACATGCCCATATCAGACTGTAACACCAGATACTCTAGACAACAGCGGGCATGTCAGAGACAGAAGAATAATAGTGAGAGAGACACTCAGTGATTTGCAGGAGAAAATAACTAGGAAGGAAATTGGGAATGGCACTTCCAAGCCTCAACTGTCAATATACCAGTGTGAAGAGTGAGAGCAGAAAACAAAGTGGGATTTTTAACAAAAATAAGTTTAAAAAATCAAAGATATTATTAAGACTTAGAGGAAAAGGATTCATAACTGGAATATATTCATGGGGACTCCTTTTTTTAATTTTTTATTTATTTATTTTGGGCTGCATTGGGTCTTCGTTGCTGTGTGCAGGCTTTCTCTAGTTGCGGTGAGCGGGGTCCACTCTTCGTTGTGGTGTGTGGGCTTCTCATTACGATGGCTTCTCTTGTTGCAGAGCACAGGCTCTAGGGCACGCGGGTTCTGTAGTTGTGACATGCAGGCTCTATAGTTGCAGCACACGGGCTCTAGAGTGCAGTCTCAGTAGTTGTGGCCCACGGGCTTATTTGCTCTGCGGCATGTGGGATCTTCCCAGACCAGGGCTCGAGCCCGTGTCCCCTGAATTGGCAGGCAGATTCTTAACCACTGCGCCACCAGGAAGTCCCTCATGGGGACTTCTAAAGACACAAATCTGAGAGATCTGGGTTACCTACCAGTTAGGAAGTTTGCCCTTTGCCCACGTGCACTGGCTTTGTGGCATCCTGGGGGTCAGGTTAAGAATAGAGAAACAAGGGATGGAGTACTAGGGGAAGTGAACTCCAACTCCAAGAACTGTGGAAATAATAATTTGTTCATTTAATTAGTGCCCTGCATCCATGATAGGGCAGCAAACAAGTCAGACAAGATTTCTGCTCTCATGGAGCTAATACTGAAGGTAAATAGACAATAAACACATGAACAAGTAAATTAACAAGATAACTTCAGGCAGTGAAAAGGTCACAGAGAAAATAAAACTGACAGTGAAAGGGACAGAGGAACTATTATAGTTTGGGTAGTCTTTTTTTTTTTTTTTTTTAGTTTTTATTTTTGGCTGTGTTGGGTTTTTGTTTCCGTGCGAGGGCTTTCTCTAGTTGTGGCAAGCGGGGGCCACTCTTCATCGCGGTGCGCGGGCCTCTCTTGTTGCTGTGGAGCACAGGCTCCAGACGCGCAGGCTCAGTAGTTGTGGCTCACGGGCCTAGTTGCTCCGCGGCATGTGGGATCTTCCCAGACCAGGGCTCGAACTGGTTCCCCTGCATTAGCAGGCAGATTCTCAACCACTGCGCCACCAGGGAAGCCCCAGTTTGGGTAGTCTTGAATGGCCTATCTGCAGAGGTTACTTTTGAACCAAGATAGGAACAAAGAGGAGGACGAACCGTACAAACATCTGAGGGAAGAGCGTATAAGCAGAGGAAATAGCAAAGGCAAAGGACTTGCAGCAGGAACAAGCTTGACTCATTGGAGAAAATGAAAAAAGGCTATTATCTCAGTTTTAGTTCTTCCAGAAGCAGACCCTAAGACAAGAATTGGGAGATGAGGGGAATACCAGTAGTCAATGAGAAAATGACACAGGGAAAGAAAGGCAGCCAATAAAGGATAACCAGTAAAGACAGCCAGTAAAGAGTATGTTAATAAGCCAGGTACATAGTGGGTAGCAGTCCTAATACCTCAGGAAAACTCTTGGAAATGAGGCAAAACACACGTCTCAAAATTACCTAACTCAAGGAGTAAGAGAGTTGAAGTCATTGGTCAATGGCTGTTCTCCATGAGCAGACCTTCCAAATCTCCAGAAAAGCAGCCAGGCTCAAAGATGCAGACACTGGCTGTTGGAAAGTGAGAATGCACTGAAATGACAGATCTAAGTGATATGAGAAGATTTTGACAGTGTCTGCTATAGCTAGTAAGCCTGGGGCAGAGTCAGAAAAAGGACCAGTTGGAGAGTCAAGCAGGGCAGATCATCTAGGGCCAAGGTTAGCTACAAATTAGTAGCTGGCAGAGGTGTTTGATTTGGCCTGCACAATGTTTTCTCTTACTTCTGTTTGTTTCATTTTCGTTTTATCTTTAACTGCCAATAATTAAAAATCAGAAGATCTCATATCTAGACCTAGATTTCTAGCTCTCTTGGAAAAAATATCAAAAGAACTGATAATTGTGGATCCTCATTTGGCAAGGTGACAATCTGTTGGAAGTAAGTAGCAGATGCCCCATTTATAGAAGGGTTATGTGCTGTCCAGTTAACCAGTCCTCTTTTGAGTTTTGGATCAGTGTTCAAGGGCATTGAAGGCTGTGATAAGGATTTAGGGTTTCATTCTAGGAGTATGGGCAGATTTTAAGCTGGGGATTGATACAGTCAGTCCACTTTTGTGCAGAAAGATTCAAGAGTGGAAGCAGGTAAACAAATAAGGAGGCTATGGAAGTAGCCTGTGAAAGAGATGATGGGATCTTGGAAATGGGTTACAGTGGAGATAAAAAGGAGTGAAGGAATTAAGTATATTATTTGGAGTGGATTTGACAGGATGTGCTGATGTAGGGGGTGAGGGAAAAGGAGGATTTTTCTTTTGGATGTAACACCTCAGATTACATCCAAATTTCTGGCTTCAGTGTATGTTTATATAGTGCTACAATTCACTGAGGTGGGGAAGACTAGGGGAGGAACTGGTTTGAGGGGAAAATCAAAAGTTCTATTTTGAATATGTTTGAGATGCCTATTAGACATCCAAGTGAAGATGTGAAACAGGCATATGAGATATTTCTTAGATATGAAGGGTGAGGTCATGGGAGGAGACAAGGAATTTGGGTGTTATCAGAATATAGGAATGGGACTACACCTTCCATTTCTGGCAACATTGTATGTGCAATATCCTGACAATAACTTTCTCCTACAAAACACCTAAAAATACTGGATAAAAGATAACAAATATCATTTTAAACACATTACTGAGCTCAAAAGGAATCAAGCTAAATCCCCAAGAGCCAAAACAAAGAGCCAAGCTTAAAAGAAGAGCCCTGGGCTGATGCTGCCTTATGAATGCCCTGGAGGCAGGTATGGATTACTAACCAAGTAGAGGCTGAAGGGATTTGAGTTTGTTTATTTTGGACCTTTTATTTTTTGGGGTAGAGGAAAGGTATACCATCAAACCTCACGTTTACCATAAAAAAGGCCCTTTGCAGTTTTGTCTTTTGGATTTACTTTTAATATTACTATATTTTAAGCTATTATCCAATAAACCAATTTTAAAGTAAAACATCAACAAAATAGAAAACAAACAATAATTTAATGCTAAAATACCACTGTCCTCTCATGACTTATTTTTCAAGATCCCAACCTGGAGCACACTCATTTTTCTATTTGCCAATCCAAGTTTTAAAGTAAATTTTTAAAGCATGTCATAAACAGAAAAGTACATATATCTTAAATGTATGACTTGATGAATTTTCTTAAAGTGATCACACCTTGTAACCAGTGCCCAGATCAAAAAATAGAACAGAACCCCTCCTCCACCTTATATCCTGTTCCTGGTCACTATCTCTCAAAGGTAACTCTAACAAAGGTAACTTCTAACATCATAGATTGATTTTATCTGTTTTGGAACTTTATAGAACAGAATTATATTGTATGTAATCTTTCATGTCTGGTGTCTTTCACCCAATATTGTGTTTGTGAGATTCATATATCCATGTTATAATGTGTAGCAATAATTCATTTATTCTCGTTACTGTATAGTATTCCATAGTGTGATTATGTATATTCTGGATACAAATTTTTGTTGGATATATGTAATACAAATATGTTTACACACTCTGTGACTTGTCTTTTCACTTGTTAGACTTGTTAGTGGTATCTTTTCATAAACAGATCTTCTTAATTTTAATACAATCCAATGTAACAATATTTTCCTATTTGATTAGCACTCATGTCCTGATCATAAAAGTCTTTGCTTATCTTACAGCAAAGGAAGCCATCAACAAAACAAAAAGACAGGGGCTTCCCTGGTGGCACAGTGGTTAAGAATCCGCCTGCCAATGCAGGGGACACGGGTTCAAGCCCTGGTCTGGGAAGATCCCACATGCCGTGGAGCAACTAAGCCCGTGCGCCACAGCTACTGAGCCTGCGCTCGGGAGCCTGTGAGCCATAACTACTGAGCCCACATGCCACAACTACTGAAGCCTGCGTGCTTAGAGCCCATGCTCTGCAACAAGAGAAGCCACCACAATGAGAAGCCCACACACCGCAATGAAGAGTAGTCCCTGCTCGCCGCAACTAGAAGAAGCCCACGGGCAGCAATAAAGACCCAACGCAGCCAAAAATAAATAAATAATTTTTTTTTAAATGTTAAAAAAAAAAAAGACAATCTACAGAATAGGAGAAAATATTTGCAAATGATGTGACTGACAAGGGGTTAATATCCAAAATATATAAACAGCTCACAAAACTTGATATAAAAAAAATTCAACCAAAAACTAGGCAGAAGACCTAAATAGACATTTTTCCAAAGAAGACATACAGATGACCAACATGCACATAAAAAGATGCTCAACATCACTAATTATTAGAGAAATGCAAATTAAAACCACAGTGAGGTATTACCTCACACTGGTCATAATAACTATCATGAAAAAGTCTACAAATAATAAACACTGCAAAGAGTGGGGAGAAAAGGAAACCCTCTGACATTGTTAGTGGAAACGTAAATTGGTGCAGCCACTATAGAAAACTGTATGGATGTTCCTTTAAAAACTGAAATAGAATTACCATATGATCCAGCAATCCCACTCGTGTATATATCTGGAAAAAATGAAAACTATAATTCAAAAAGATACACACGACCCAATTTCATAGCAGCACTATTTAGACATGGAAACAATCCAAGTGTCCATCAACAGACAATTGACTTCAGAAGATGTGGTGTATATATATATATATATATATATATATATATATACACACACACACACACACACACACACACACACACACACACACACACACACAATGGAATATTACTCAGCCATAAAAAAGAAAGAAATATTGTCATGTTCAGCAACATGGTTGGAACTAGAGAATATTATACTTGGTGAAGTAAGTCAGACAGACAAAAACAAGTATTATATGATATCACTTATATGTGGAAACTAAAAAATAATACAAATGAATCTATATACAAAACAGAAACAGACTCACAGACATAGAGAACAAATTTGTAGTTACCAAAGGGGAAAGGGAGAGGGCGAGGAATAAATTAGGAGTATGGAATTAGTAGATACAAACTACTATACATAAAATCAATAAGCAACAAGGATTTACTGTATTGCACAGGGAATTGTATTCAATATCTTATAATAACTTATATTGGAAAATAATAACCTATATTTTCCTAACTGGAAAATATATATAACTGAGTGACTTTGTTGTACACCTGAAACTAACACAATATTGTAAATCAACTACAATTTTTAAAAAATCTTTGCTTATCTCAAGGTCATGAAGATATTCTCTATTTTTTCCCCTAAAAGCTCTATTGTTTTGCCTTTAATGTTAAGATCTTTGATTATGATGCTCTGATTATGTCTTCTTGCAGTAGACAAGGCCTTGGGCCTTTGTAATAAGGAGGAGTAGGAATTAAGATCACCACACACAAAAATGGGTACTCCCAAAAGACCACACCCTTAGCAAAGTATAGACTAGAAGAAAATTCCACTTGATAATTAAATGAGAAAACAAGCAAACTTTGCTGTTTTGGCTTTAGCATTAGTGTGTATATATATATATGTATTAATGGAGGAGGTCTCTTTTGAGATTCATAACCACAAAGAGTCACAGCTCAAATTTAAACTCTGTGTGTGCCCAGGAAACCACAATAAAAAAATTACATTGAAAATCAACTATACTCCAATAAAAAAAATTTTTTTTGAAATTAGCAGACATGTTCCCAGCTTGGTAGTGCCCTGGAGTGCATAGCAAAAGCAAAGATAAATCATCTCTGGGGGTATGGAACTTCAACACAGGCCATAGAGAACACCAAGAGGAAAAAAACCTCATAAAATGGAGCTCACAAGTCAAACAAAAAAAATGCATGAGAAAATATGACACCATTAGTGAGATTCATCAGAAAAAACAAACAACAGGATTACACTCTGATGAATACATAAAATGGAATTATCAGGCATGGAATATATAATAAGTGTGTCTCATGGTTAATGAAATAAAAATAAAACTGAAAAAGGAGAAAATGAGCAATACAATCTTCGAAAAAAATATTTTTAAATAAAAATTTTTGAGATAATTGTAGATTCACATGCATATCCTTTACTCAGTGATATTGATCTTATTCAAATTTCCCATTATACTTGTGTGTGTGTGTGTGTTTAGCTCCATGCAAATTTTATCACATGTGTAATTTAATGTATCCACCACTACAGTTAAGATATAAAACAGTTCCATCACCATAAGGATCCCTCATGTTGCCCTTTTATAACCACCTCCCTTCTGTCCCCTCTCCCATACCTACTCCCTACCAGCCACTGATTTGTCCTTCATCCCTATAATATTGTCATTTCAAAAATGCTATATAAATGGAATCATATAGTAAGTAACCTTGTAGGGTTAAGTTTTTCTCACTCAGCATAATTCCTTGGAGATTCATCCAACTGGTTATGTTTATTAATAATTAATTCCTTTTTATTGCTGAGTAATATTCCCTGCTATGGATGTACCACAGAATGTTTAACCATTGCCCATTGAAGGATATCTAGGTTTTTCTAGGTTTTGTATATTATGAATAAAGCTGCTATGAACATATGTGAACAAGTTTTTGTGAACATAAGTTTTCATTTCTCTGGAATGGATTTCTCAGGAATCCAGTTGCTGGTTCACATGATAGTTACATATTTAGTTTCATAAGAAACTGCCAAACTGTTTTCCATAGTGATGTACCATTTTACATTCCTACCAGCAAAGTACAAGGGATCCAGTTTCTCTGCATCCTCATCAGCATCTGGTTTTGTCACTATTCTTTTTATTTTAGTCATTCTGACAGGTGTGTAGTGATATCTTATTATGGTTTTAATTTGCATTTCCCAACACTTAATGATGCTGAACACCTTTTCATGTGCTTATTTGCCATTTGTATATCCTCTTGGTAAAGTGTCTCATCATGCCTTTTGTCCATTTTCTAATTATTTTGCTTGTTTTGTGTTTTCCTTGTTGAGATCTGAGAGTTCTTCATATATTCTAGATACTAGTCATTCATTGGATATAGGGTTTGCAAGTATTTTCTCCCATTCTGTAGCTTTTCTTTTTATCCTCCTAGCAAGGTCTTTTGTAGAGCTAAAGTTCTTAATTTTGATTTGTTCCAATTTATCAATTTTCCTTCTGTGGTGCAAACCTAAGAACTCTTTGACTTGCCCTAAATCCAGAAGATTTTCTCCTTTTTTTTCTAAAAGTTATACAGATTTATGTTTTACATTTAAGATTTAGGTCTGTGATTCATTTCACATTTATCTTTGTATTAGTTGTGAGGCTTAGGTCAAGGTTCTTTTTCTTCCTTTCTTTTTTTTTTCTTTGTCTATGGGTGTCCAATTGTTCCAGCACTATTCATTGAAAGACTTTTTTCTCCAGTGAATTGGCTTCGTACTTCTGTCAAAAATCAGTTGGGCATATTTCTGAGGATCTATTTATTTCTGGTTTCCTTATTCTCTTCCCATGAGCTGTGTGTCTTACTACTGCTAATACCACACTGACTTGATTACTATAGCTACATAGTAAGCCTTAATATTGAATAGAGTGGCCCTTCCCACTTTATTTTCTTTTCCAAGATTGTTTTAACAATTCTAGGTCCTATGCTCTTCCATATAAATTTTAGAATAAGTTTACTTATATCTATAAAAAATCCCACTGGTATTTTGATTGAAAATGCATTAAATCTATATACCAATCTGGGGAAAATTGACATCTTTACTCTGTTGAGTATTCCAATCCATGAACATGGTATGTCTCTCCATTTATTTAGGTCTTTGACTTCTTTCATTGACACTTTGTTGTTTCCAGCATAAAGATTCTATATATGTTTGTTAAGTGTATAACTATTTCATTTTCTTTGGAGCAATTATAAATGGTATTATGTCTTGAATAACACTTTCCATATGCTCATTTTTAGTATATAGAAATGCAATTGATTTTCATATGTTGATCTTGTATTCTGTGGCCTTGCTGAATTTACTAATTCAAAGAGTTCTTTTTTATAGATTCCTTGGGATTTTCTATGTAGACAATCATGTCATCTGCAAGCAGGGATTGTTTTATATATTCCTTCCCAATATGTACGTGTTTATCTTATTTCCTTGCCTTATTATGCTGGCTATTATATTATATTGAATAAAAGAGGTGAAAGTGGACATCTTAGACTTGTTCCTAATCTTAAGGGACATGCATTCAGTCTTTCACCATTAAGTATACTGTTAGCTGTAGGTTTTATGTAGATACTCTTTATCAAGCTCAGGTAGTTTCCCTGCATTCCTAAGTGGGTATGAACGTTCACCATAAATGGGTATTGAATTTTGTAAAATGCTTTTTCTGCTTCAATAGATATGATCACATGAATTTTCTTCTTAAACCTGTTCATATGTACAAATGAACTTATTTACAAAACAGAAATAGAGTCACAGATGTAGAAAACAACCTTATGGTTACCAAAGGTGAAGGGGGGCAATAAATTAGGAGATTGAGATTAAAATATACACTATTATATATAAAATAGATAACGAATAAGGACCTACTGTATAGCACAGGGAACTCTATTCAATATTCTGTAATAACCTATATGGGAAAAGAATCTAAAAAAGAATGGATATCTGTACATGTATAACTGATTCACTTTGCTGTACACCTGAAACTAACACAACATTGTAAATCAACTATACTCCAATTCAAAGAATTGTGAATCACTGTATTGCACACCTGTAACTTATATAATATCATACATCAACTATACTAATAAAAATTTTTATTCAAAAAAAAGAACCTGTTGATATGGTGGATTACCTAGACTTATTTTCAAATAAACCTTGCATACCTGGAATAACCTGCACTTGATCATGGTATATAGCTCTTTATATAAATTGTTGGATTCAGATTACTAACATTTTGTTGAGGATTTTGTATCTAAGTTTATGGGCAATATTGGTCTGTAGTTTTCTTTTCCTAGACTGTCTTTGCCTAGTTTTGGTATCAGTGTAATACTAGCCCCATAAAGTGAGTTGGGAATTATTTCCCCCTCTTCTATTTTCTGGAAGGAATTGTGTAAATTGGTGTTAATTCTCTTTTAATGTTCAGTAGAACTATCCAGTGAAACCAACTGGGCCTGGAGATTTCTTTTTCAGGAGTTTTTAATTTCCTTAATAGTTTTAGGTTTATTCAAATTATCTATTTCTTATTGTGTGAGATGTGTGAGTTTGTGGTTTTCAAGAAACTGGACCATTTCTTCAAAGTTGCTGAATTTATGAGCATAAAGTTGTTCACAGTGTTCCCATATTATCCCTTTAATAACTTCAGTATCTATATTGATATCCTGTCTCATTCTTGATATTGGTGATTTATGTCTTCTCTTTTTTTTAAATTTTTTTCACAGAAGCAACTTTTTGTTTTATTGATTTTTCTCTGTTGTTTTCTTGTTTCCAATTAATTGATTTCTGCTCTTACCTTTTTTTTTTTTTTTTTTTTTTTTTTTTTGTGGTACACGGGCCTCTCACTGTTTTGGCCTCTCCCATTGCGGAGCACAGGCTCCAGATGCGCCGGATCAGCGGCCATGGCTCACAGGCCCATCTTCTCCGCGGCATGTGGGATCCTCCCGGACCGGGGCACGAACCCGTGTCCCCTGCATCGGCAGGCGGACTCCCAACCACTGTGCCACCAGGGAAGCCCTCTGCTCTTATCTTTATTGTTTCCTACATTCTGTTTCCTTTGGGTTTTATTTTGCTCTAGGTTTTCTAGTTTCTTGAGGTAGGAACTTAAAGTATTGATTTGAGACATTTCCTTTTACTAACATAAGAGTTTAGTGCTAAAAATTTCCTTCTCACTACTACTTTACCTATATCTCACATATTTTGATATGTTGTATTTTTATTTTCATTCAGTTCTACATACTTTTAAATTTTTTGAGACATTCTTTGGCCATGGATTAATTAGATGTATATTGTTTAGTTTGCATGAGTTTAGAGATTGTACTGTTGTCTTTCTGTTACTGATTTCTAGTTTGATTCCATAATGGTCAGAGAATATGTTCTGTATGGTTTCAATTATTTGAAATTTTTGAGATTTGTTCAATGGCCCAAGATACAGTGTATGTTGGTGAATATTCTATTGGCATTTGAAAAAATTGTATATTCTGCTGTTGTTGAGTGGAGCGCTCAATACATGTTAATCAGATCCTATTAGTTGATGATATTCTTCAGTTCTTCTAGACCCTTGCTGATTTTCTGTAAAATAACTCTATCAATTGCTGAGTGGGTGGTATTTAAGTTTCCAACTATAATTGTGGGTTTCTCTATTTCTCCTTTCAGCTTTATCAATTTTTGCTTCATGTCTTTTGAGGCTCTGTTGTTTGCTGGGTGCAAGTATGGAACCACTGTGTCTTTTTGGTGTATTGATTCTTTAATGATTATGCAAATCCTTCTTTGTGTATAGTAATTCCTTTGCCATGAAGTCTATTTTATAAAATATTAATATAGCTTCCTTTTTATGTATGCATGGTATATATTTTACATTCAACTACTTACATCAATGAATTTAAGTGAGTTTCTTGTCAAAAGCAAATAGTCAGATCATGTTTGTTTGTTTGTTTCTTATCCACTCTGGCAATCTGTCTTTTAATTGATGTATTTAGACCATTAACATTTAAGGTAATTATTGATATTTTAGAGCTTAAGTGTGACATTTTATTATTTGTTTTGTTTTCTCTGTTTCCCATTCCTCTGTTTCTCTTTTCTTGCTTCCTGTGTGTTACTTGAACATTTGTTTTCATTGCTTTTAATGTGTCAATTTCTGTAGTTACCTTATTAGTTTCTACTGTTATTACAATATACATATGTAACTTATTACAGACTACTGTGATATCAACAAAAGTTGAGGTATCAACTTTTTACAACTTCAGGTTATTTTAAAATGTACCTGGGGTTTTGTTTTATTCAGGTATGGTGAAGTCAACAGATCAGGAGATTATTGCCATTGAAAAAATAGTTCCCAAGAGAAGGGGGAATGCTGTGCCATGTAGGGCTACATGTGGAAGTGCCAGCGTCAGTCAGGAGACAGAGAAAGCAAGGGGAAAGCATGGGCAAAAGCCTTTATTATGGTTTTAACAGGAAGAAATGGGTGAGGCAGGATAACCAGAAGAGCAAGCTTCAGATTAGTTAGTTTGAATAATTTTGGTGGGCTCTGGGCTATAGGGGTGGTTCCTAGTTGTCCAGTACCTGCATGTGAGGTGATTAGGGCATAAGGATATGGACTCTTTGAGTGTAAAAGCCAGATAGAGGAGGTGGTTTGGAGTACTTGCTCTGGATTGATTAGTTTGCATATCAAAGGTATGCTCCCAGGAGAGTCTAGCTCTAAGAACTGGCTAACCCTAAGAGGGGTAGCTTCTCCTGAATTAGTGAGGCTCCAGATGCCAGAGCATCAAGGACACAGAAAATACACATAGATCAATGGGAAAAAAAATAGAGAGCCAGAAATAAACCCACACATATATGGTCAATTAATTTACAACAAAGAAGCCAAGAATATAAAATTAGGAAAGGACAATCTTTTCCATAAATGGTGTTGAGAAAACTGGACAGCCACACGCAAAAGAATGAAACTAGACCACTATCTTACACATACACAAAAATTAAATGGGTTAAAGACCTGAACATAAGACCTGAAACCATAAAACTCCTAAAAGAAAACATAGGTGGTCAGCTCCTAGACAGTGGTCTTGAATAATTTTTTTGGACTTGAAACCAAAAGCAATGGCAACAAAAGCAAAAATAAACAAGTAGGACTACATCAAATTGAAATTCAAGCTTCTGCACAGCAAAGGAAACCATCAATAAAGTGAAAAGGCAACCTACCAAAAGGAGGAATATATTTGCAAATCTTGTATCTGATATGAGGTAAATATCCAAAATATATAAAGAACTCATACAACTCAACAGCAAAAAATAAATAAATAAACAATCCAATTTTTAAATGGGCAAATGATCTGAATAGTCATACAGATGGCCGACAGGTACATGAAAAGGTGCTCAACATCACTAATTATTAGGGAAATGCAAATCAAAACCACAATGATATATTACCTCACACCTTTTAGAATGGCTATTATCAAAAAGATAAGAAATAACAAGTGTTGGAGAGAATGTGGAGAAAAGGGAACACTTGTGCACTGTTGGTGAGAATATAAATTTGTACAGCCACTATGGAAAACAGTATAGAAGTTCCTCAAAAAATTTAAAAAAGAACTGCCATATGATCCAGCAATTTTACTTCTGAGTATTTATCCGAAGAAAACAAAAACACTAACTGAAAACAATACATGCACCCTCATGTTCACTGAAGCATTTTTTTTTACAATAGCCAAGACGTGGAAGCTATCTAAGTGTCCATTGATGGATTAATGCATAAAAAAGTGTAGTGTATATATAGAGATGCTCAACTTCACTAATCATTAGAGAAATGCAAATCAAAACCACAATGAAGTATCACCTCACACAGGTCAGAATGACCATCATCAAAAAATCTAGAAACAATAACTGCTGGAGAAGGTATGGAGAAAAGGGAACCCTCCTGCACTGTTGGTGGGAATGTAAATTGATACAGCCATTTTGGAGAACAGTATGGAGGTTCCTTAAAAAAACTAAGAATAGAACTACCATATGACCCAGCAACCCCAATACTGAGCACATACCCTGAGAAAACCATAATTCAAAAAGAGTCATGTACCACAATGTTCATTGCAGCTCTATTTACAATAGCCAGGACATGGAAGCAATCTAAGTATCCATCAACAGATGAATGGATAAAGAAGATGTGGTACATATATACAATGGAATATTACTCAGTCATAAAAAGGAATGAAACTGAGTTATCTGTAGTGAGGTGGATGGACCTAGAGTCTGTCATACAGAGTGAAGTAAGTCAGAAAGAGAAAGACAAATGCCATATGTTAATGCATATATATGGAATCTAAAAAAACGGTACTGATGAACCTAGGGGAAGGACAGGAATAAAGACAAAGATGTAGAGAACGGACTTGAGCACACGGGGGGGAAGGGGAAGCTGGGACTAGGTGAGAGAGTAGCATTGACAAATATACACTACCAAATGTAAAATGGATGGCTAGTGCGAAGCAGCTGCATAGCACAGGGAGATAAGCTCAATGCTTTGTGACGACCTAGAGGGGTGGGATAGGGAGGGTGGGAGGGAGGCTCAAAAGGGAGGGGATATGGGGATATATGTATACATATAGCTGATTCACTTTGTTGTAGAGCAGAAATAAACACAACATTTTAAAGCAATTATACTCCAATAAAGATGTAATAAAATAAAATAAAATAGACCACCCATCACTGTAAAAATTAAAATTAAATAAAAATCACTTGCCAGGGAAAAAAATAATAGTGTAGTGCATATTTGAAAGTTGCTAAGAGAGTAGATCTTAAAAGTTATCACAAGAAAAAATTTGTAAATATGTATGGTGATGGATGTTAATTAGACTTACTGATGGTGATCATTTCACAAAATATACAAATATCAAATCATTATATTGTATACATGGAACTAATATAATGTTATATGGCAATTATACCTCAATAAAAAAAGAGATTACCATCTCAGTTTTAATGAAAATAGATGTCAAATCAGTGAAGGCAGGGTAAGGATTTTCACATCGTGCCTTTTAAAATAGTTGCTTTTAGATGATTTCCAGAGATCAGTCTCCATGGAAACTGGATAGGAAAGGCCACCACTGGCCCAAAGTAAGTAGTTTTCCTTGTAAGGTCATCTGTTGGCTGTCAGGAGGGATCTGCCCCTGCAATTCAGGGCAGCTACCACAGCCTAAGTCTGCAAGAGTTGGACTAGTAAATAAATATGTGAACAAGAGAAAAAAAGGGAGAAGGCAGTTCAAGATGGTGGTATAGGAAGACCCTGAACTCATCTCCTCCCATTCACACAACAAATCTTCACCTACACATGGAATAATTTCCGCTGAAAAAGATCTGAAAACTAAATGAACACCTCCACAACAAAGGATTATAGGACCTCATTGAGATGGATTGGAGAAGCAGAGACATGCTATCACTAAAAACCCCACCCCAGGTACAATGACTCACAATAAGGAGGGATCTCAAAAATACAAAACTTTTCCCTGAGGAGTGAGAGGTTAGTGCCCCTTATCAAGCAACCCAACCCTTGAATCTGGGACTGGAGGGACAAGTGCCTGAAATAGTTGGTTTTGAAAATAAACAGGGATTACATCTAGAATGACAGAACTGTAGGGAATGAAGAACCCATACTTAAAGGGCTCCCATGGAGATTTACTGGGCCTGGGACCCAGTGTAAAAGCAACAGGTTGAAAAATGTCAGACAATAAGTTTAAGATGTTTTAAGATTAGTAAGAAACCCACCTACTAATCTTAAAACATCTGCTTGAGAGACAGGAACCTACTGGGGCTCTCTCTGAGGATTGAAGTGATGGTGTACACAGTTTTTGTAATCTCACTCTACCTTGCTAGTATCAGTGCTGGCAGGTAGGTACTCTCTTCTAACCTGCTAGTGCTGGTGGGATGCTACACCCATCCCATGCCACAGCTGGGCTGGGCAAGTAAATGACCACCCTGCTCTACAGCCAGGCCACAGCCATGACAAGGAAGTGCCCTGCCCACCCACACCACAGCCAGCTCAGCAAGCACCCCACCCACCCCACACTGCAACCAGACCACAACCAGCCAGGTGAATGCCCTGTGACTCCTGCACCAAAGCTGTGCAACAGCCAGGCAAGTGTTCTGCTCCCCCTTGCACCAGAGGTGTGGCCCGACCATAGCCAGTGGGCATGAGCAGCCCACAGAGGGGATGTCCCTTGAGCACCAGACTCTGGTGGCCAGGTAAGATTGTGCTTCTGAGCCCACATGCCATCTTCTACACAAGGCCACTCCTTCAAGACTGGGAGAGGTAGTTGTTTCACCTAATATAGAGAGACCAACTCAGAGAGCTGGGAAAAATGTGGAGACAGAGCAATACGTTCCAAACAAAAGAATGAGACAAAACCTCAGAAAATGACTAATGAAATGGCAATAAATAATCTTCTTGATAAAGAGTTCAAAGTAATGGTCATAAAGATGTTCACTGAACTGAGGAGAAGAATGGATAAATATAGGGAGAACTTCAAAAAAGAGATAGAAAATATAAAAAGTAGCAAACAGAAGTCACAGAGCTGAAGAATACAATAACCGAAATGAGAAATACACTAGAAGGGTCAAAAAAGACTATATGAAGCAGAAGAACAGATCAGAGAGCAGGAAGACAAAGCCATGGAACTCACCCAGACAGAGCAGGAAAAAGAAAAAAATAATTAAAAACAGTGAAGATATCTTAAAGAACTTATGTGACAACATTAAGCAGAATGACATTCTCATTACTTAACATCGAAGTCCCAGAAGGAGAAGAGAGAAAGGGGTAGAAAGCTTATTTGAAGAAATAATGGCTGAAAACCTCCCTAATCTGGAGAAGGAAACAGATATCTAGGTCCAGGAAGCCCAGAGAGTTCCAAATAAGATGAATGCAAAGAGCTCCACACCAAGGCACATTATAATTAAAACATCACAGTTAAAGATAAAGAGAGAATCCTAAAATCAGCAAGAGAAAAACAACTTGTGACAAACAAGGGAAAGCCCATAAGGCTATCAGCATATTTTTCAGCAGAAACTTTGCAGGCCAGAGTGAGTGGCATGATATATTCAAAGTGCAGGAAGAAGAATTCCAACCAATAATACTATACCCTACAAGGTTATTATTCAGAATTGAAGGAGAGATAAAGAGTTTTCCAGATAAGCAAAGTTAAAGGAGTTCATCACCACTAAAAAAGTTTTACAAGAAATGCTAAAGGGACTTATTTAAGCTGAAAATAAATGGCATTAATTAATAACAAGAAAACATACAAAAGTAAAAATCTCACTGGAAAAAGTAAATATATAGTAAAGGTAGTGAATTAACCACCTATAAAGCTAGTATGGAGGTAAAAGACAAAAGTAGTAAAATTAACTAAATCTACAGTAGCTAGTTAAGGGATACATAAAATAAAGAGATGTAAAATGTGACATCAAAAACATAAAACATAGGGGGAGGAGTAAAAACGTAGACTTTTGGAATGTGTTAAAATTTAAGTTGCTATCAACAGAAAATAGACTGTTATATACGTAGCATGTTATATATGAATCTTATAGTACATACATAAAAGAAAATGAGAAAGGAATCAAAACTTAACACTAAAGAAAGTCATCAAGCCACAAGTACCAAACAGAAGTTACAGACTGCATATGGAACAGTCTCCAGAATAAATCACGTTAGGTCACAAAACAAGTCTCAGTAAATTCAAGAAGATTAAATTCATATTAAGCATCTTTTCAGACCTTGAGAAAGAGAAGAAAACAGAGATGAACTTCAAAAACACCTAGAAAATAATTAACAAAATGACAATAACCTCGTACCCATCAATAATGACTTTAAATGTAAATGAGTTAAATCTGCCAATCAGAAGACATAGAATGGCTGAATGGATTAAAAAAAAAAAAGACTCATCTATATTCTCCCTGCAAGAGACTCACGTCAGAAGTAAGGACATACACAGACTGAAAGTGTAGGAAAGGAGAAATATATTCCATATAAATGGAAATAAAACAAGCCTGGTCCAGTAGGTAAGACCGTGCTCCCAATAAAGGGGGCCTGGGTTCAATCCCTGGTTAGGGAACTAGATCCCACATGCATGCCACAAGTAAAAGTCAGCATGCCGCAACTAAGAAATCTGCATGCAGCAACTAAGAGTCCGCATGCTGCAACTAAGAAGCCCACATGCCACAACTAAAAGATTCTGTATGCCACAACTAAAGATCCCGCATGCCACAAGGAAGATCCCTCATGCCGCAAATAAGACCCAGCACAGCCAAAATAAATAAATGAATAAATAGATAAATAAATAAATATTTTTAAAAAGGCTTTTTAAAAATACTGTAATAACAGACAAAGAAGGTCATTACATAATAATAAAGGGGTCAAACCAGCAAGAAGATATAACATTTATAAATATATATTCACCCAATGTAGGAGCACCAAAATACATAAAACAAATATTAGCAGACCTAAAAGGAGAAATTGATAGCAACTGAATAATAGTAGGGTACTTTAACACCCCACTAACATCAATGGATAGGACATCCAGACTGAAAAAATCAATAAGGAAACGTTGGCCTTAAATGGCACATTAGATCATATTGCTTAATATATATATATATAGGACATTCCACCGAAAAGCAGCAGAGTACACATTCTTCTCAACTGCATATGGAACATTCTCCAGAATATATCACGTGTTAGGTCACAGAACAAGTCTCAATAAATTCAAGATTAGTTTCATATCACGCATATTTTCAGACCTCAATGGTGAGAAACTAGAAATCATTTACAAGAAGAAACTGGAAAAACCACAAAAATGTGGAGATTAAACAACGTGCTATTAAACAACAAATGGGTCATTGAATTAAACAAAGGAGAAATTTTAAAAATACCTAGAAACAAATGAAAGAGAAATATGATATACCAAATTTTATGGGATGCAGCAAAAGCATTTCTAAGAAGAAAGTTCATATCAATAGAGGTCTACTTCAAGAAACAAGAAAGACTCAAATAAACAATCTAACCTTACACCTAAAGAAACTAGAAAAAGAAGAACAAATGTAGGCCAAAGTCAGTAGAAGGAAGGAAATAATAAAGATCGGAGCAAAAATAAATGAAATAGAGATTAAAAGACAACAGAAAAGATCAATGAAACTAAGACCTGGTTCTTTGAAAAGATAAACCAAAGTGACAAACTATCAGCTAGACTCACCAAGAAAAAAAGTGAGAAGACTCAAATAAATAAAATCAGAAATGAAAGAGAAGTTACAACTGATATCACAGAAATACAAAGGATCATAAGAGACTACTATGAACAATCATATGCCAACAAATTGGACAACCTAGAAGAAATAGGTAAATTCCTAGAAGCATACAACTTCCCAAGAATGAATCATGAAGAAATAATAGAAAATCTGAACAGACTGATTACTAGTAAGGAGATTGAATCAGTAATAAAAAAACAAACAAACATAAAAACAAAAAACTTCCAACAAACATAAGTCCTGGACCAGATGGCTTCACTGGTGAATTCTACCAGACATTCAAAGAAGATTTAATACCTACCCTTCTCAAACACTTCCAAAATATTGAAAAGTACATGCTGCCAAACTCATATTATGAGGCCAGCATTTCTCTGATACCAAAAACAGAAAAAGACACCACAAAAAGAGAAAATTACAGGCCAATAGCACTAATGAGCATAGATGCAAAAATCTTCAACAAAATATTAGCAAACCGAATTTTAAAATACATTGAGGATCACACACTATGATCAAGTGGGATTTATTCTGTGAATGCAGGATGGTTCAACATCCACAAACCAATCAATGTGATACACCACATTAACAAAATGAAATATAAAAATTACATAATCATCTCAATAGATGCAGAAAAAGCATTTCGCAAAATTCAACATCCATTTATAATAAAGACTCTCAACAAAGTGGGTACAGAAAGAATATACCTCAAGATAATAAGGGCCATTATGAGAAACCGACAGCAAATATCATACTCAACAGCAAAAAGCTGAAAGCATTTCCTGTAAGATCAGGAGTAAGTCAAGGATGCCCACTCTCCCCATTTTTATTCAACATAGTACTGGAAGTCCTAGTCACAGTATTAAGACAAGAAAAAGAAATAAAAGGCATCCAAAAGGAAAGGAAGAAGTAGAACTGTCACTACTTGCAGATGACATGATATAGAAAACCCTAAAAACTACACCAAAAAAAACTGTTAGAAATAATAATTGAATTCAACAAAGGTGCAGGAAACAAAATTAATATACAAATCTATTGCATTTTTATACACTAAACATAAATTATACATCAGAAAGAGAAATCAAGAAAACAATCTCATTTACAATTGCATCAAAAAGAATAAAGTACCTAGAAATAAATTAAGCCAAGAGGTGAAAGCCCTGTATACTGAAATCTGTAAGACATCAGTGAAAGAAACTGAAGACACAAATAAATGGAAAGATATTCTGTGCTCATGGATTGGAAAAATTAATATTGCTAAAATATCAATGCTACCCAAAGCAATCTACAGGTTCAATGTAATTCTTGTCAAAATTCCAGTGGAATTTTCCACAGAACTAGAGCAAATATTGATAATTCTAAAATTCGTATGGAGCCACAAAAGATCATGAATAGCTAAAGCAATCTTGAGAAAGAAGAGCAAAGTTGGAGGTATCATGCTCCCTGGTTTCAAACTATTCAAACTAAATATATTACAAAGCTATAGTATTCAAAACAGTATGGTATTGGTATAAAACCAGACACGTAGATCAATAGAGTAGAATAGAGAGTTCAGAAATAAAAACACACATAAATGGCAATTACTTTACAACAGAGGAAACAAGAATATATGATGGAGAAAGGATAATCTCTTCAATAAATGGTGTTGGGAAAATGGGACAACTACACACAAAAGAATGAAACTGGACCATCATCTTACACAATCCACAAAAATTAACTCAAAATGGATTAAAGACTTGGATGTAAGATCTGAAACTGTAAAACTCCCAGAAGAAAAAAAATAGGCAGTAAGTTCCCTGACATAGCTTTTTGCGATTTTTAAAAAATCTGACTCCAAAGGCAAGGGCAACAAAAGTGAAAATAAACAAATGGGACTATATCAAACTAAAAAGTTTCTGCACAGCACAGGAAACCATCCACAAAACAAAAAGGTAACCTACTGAATGGGAGGAGATATTTGCAAATCATATATCTGATAAAGTGTTAATATCTAATATCCGAAATACAAAAAGAACACATACAAGTCAAAGCAAAAACCCAAATAATCCAATTTAAAAATGGACAGAGGATTTGAATAGACATTTTTTCAAAGAAGACATACAAATGGCCAACAGGAACATGAAAAGATGATCAACATCACTAATCATCAGGGAAATGCAAATCAAAACCACAATGAGATATCACTTCACACTTGTTAGAATGGCTATCATCAAAAAGACAAGAAATACCAAGGGTTGACAAGGATGTAGAGAAAATGAAACCCTCATAAATTGTTGGTGGGAATGTAAATTGACACAACCACTATGCAAAACCGTATGGAAGTTCCTCAAAAAATTAAAAATATAACTACCATAAGATCCAGCAATTCCATTCTGTGTTTCTATCTGAAGAAAACAAAACCACTAATTCAAGAAGATATATGCACCCCTATGATCATTGTAGCATTATTCACAATAGCCAAGAATGGAAACAATCTAACTATGTTATGAATATAACGGAATACTACTTACCCATAACAGAGAAATAAATCTTGCTATTTATAAGAACATGGATGAACTTTCAGAGTACTATGCTAACTGAAATAAGTCAGACAGAGAAAGACAAATACCACATGATTTCACTTATATGTGGAATCTTAAAAAGAAAACAAACAGAACAAAACAAAACCCAGACTCATAGATACGGAGAACAGATTGATGGTTGCGAGAGGGCAGAGTGGTGGAGGATGAGTAAAATAGGTGAGGAAGATTAATAGGTACAAGCTTTCAGTTATAAAATAAATAAGTCAAGGGGTGTAATTACAGCATGGGGAATACAGTCAATAATATTGTTTTAACTTCGTATTGTGACAGATGGAAAATAAACTTATTGTGGTGATCATTTCACAATGTATACAAGTGTTGAATCACTATGTTGTACAGAGGAAACTAATACAACATTGTATTTCAAATATACTTCAATAGAAAAAAGAACACACAAAATAAGAATTTATAATTAAACATGGAAACATTACTCCATTTAGCTCCCTTTACTTTCCTCACATTTAAGACAGTGAGAATCAGACAGTGTGATATTTTTGTTTCAATCAACAAATATGATATAGAAAACTCATGAGGATAGTCTATCATAGGTACCTATATTTCTGCTCTTTCTGTTGTTCTTCCTTCTTTCCTTCCTTTTTTCCTTCCTTCCTTCCTTCTTTCCTTCCTACTGCTCTAAGATTCCTTCTTTTATCATCTCCTTTCTGTTTGAAGAACTTACTTTAGCAATCCTTTATGGGGAAGTCTACTAGTGACCAATTAGTTCACTCATTTTTCATATGAAAATGTCTTTATTTCCCCTTATTCATGACAGATGGTTTCAGATGAGAAATCTACTGTAATTCAAATTGGTGTTACCATATAGGTAATGTGTCATTTCTCTGCCCCTTTCAGGCTTTTTTCTTTGTCATTACTTTCCAGAAATTTCATTATGATATGTCTCAATGTGAACTTTTTGGGGAGAGTGGTATCTTTTGAGGTTTTCTCAGCTTCTGGAAAGTTTTTAGCCAGAGTATTGTTCAAATACTATTTCAATACCACTCTCTTTCTCCTCTCTTTCTGGGACTACAATGATACCTATGTCTGATTTTTGTTATTGTCCCACAGGTATGTGAGTCTGTTCATTTTTTCTATTTTGTCTCTATTGTTCAGATTGGGTAAATTCTATTGACCTGTGCTCAAGTTCACTGATTCTATCCTCTGTCATTTCCACTGTACTATTGACCCCATCTAGCAAATATTTAATTTCTATTATTGCATTTTTTCATTTTATAAAATCTGGTTCTTTTTTTTTTTTTTTTTTTTTTTTTGCGGTACACGGGCCTCTCACTCTTGTGGCCTCTCCCGTTGCGGAGCACATGCTCCGGACGCGCAGGCTCAGTGGCCATGGCTCACGGGCCTAGCCGCTCCACCCCATGTGGGATCTTCCCAGACCGGGGCACGAACCCGTGTCCCCTGCATCAGCAGGCGGACTCCCAACCACTGCACCACCAGGGAAGCCCCTAACATCTTTATTGGAGTATAATTGCTTTACAGTGGTGTGTTAGTTTCTGCTTTATAACAAAGTGAATCAGTTATACATATACATAACTCCCCATATCTCTTCCCTCTTGTGTCTCCCTCCCTCCCACCCTCCCTATCCCACCCCTCTAGGTGGTCACAAAGCATGGGGAGGGGGAAGGGTAAGCTGGGACAAAGTGAGAGAGTGGCATGGACATATATACACTACCAAATGTAAAATAGATAGCTAGTGGGAAGCAGCCGCATAGCACAAGGAGATCAGCTCGGTGCTTTGTGCTTTTTTTTTTTTTTTTAAACAGCATCTGGTTCTGTTTTAAATAACTTCTATTTCTTTGCTGAGATACTCTATGTTTTCATTTGTTTGAAGATAATTTTTAATTGCTGGTTGAAGCATTTTTATGATGCTTGCTCTAAAATCCTTATCAGATAATTCCAAAATCTGATTCATGTCAGTTTTCCATCTGCTGATTGTCTTTTCTTGCTAAAGTTTTGGCTTTCCTAGATCTTGTTATGAAGGGTATTTTTTTATTGTCTCCTAGGCATTTTATCTATTATTTTAAGAGACTCTGGGTCCAATTTAATTTTTTTTATTTTAGCAGGCAATCATTCGGTTTAGGTATAGCACACAGGTCTTAGCCTACTTTTGTGAACTCTGATTCCAATCAAATTTAATTTTAGAGTCTTTGAGGTGTTATTTTTATCTGCTTGGTTTATTTGGTGCTGCTGGAACTTCCACTGGTTTCTGCTGGGGATGCTGAGTAGGCAGAAGAACTTTCTCCAGGCCATCCCACAAGGATAAAGAGTGCCTCCTGGACCAGGCCACTTGCTGTGGTGGGGTCCCCCTTGCCCCTGCCATTCAGCTACCTAGTTTCTATTGATGGGGAATTGGAGTACCAGGCTTGATGGGAAAGGAGAACACTTCTTCTAGCCCCTTAACTTCAGTGGGTCTTTCAACTGACTTCCCCTGTTGGTGCTGCCAGTTTTACCTGGGGTTGTCATCAGGATTCCCATTCCATCTTGGGGAAGAGTGAGTCTACCTGGGCCACATTTTGTTGCTAGGTAGGGGGTCAGTAGACATTAGTCTTAGGTAGCCTTCTTCTTTTGGGTTGGATCATAAAATGTTCAGTTGAGTTTTCCTCCAATCAGTTCCTCTCCTCTTTCCACCTTTCAGGATCCCCCCCTTTTTTTAACATCTTTATTGGAGTATAATTGCTTTACAGTGTTGTGTTAGTTTCTGCTGTATAATAAAGTGAATCAGCTATATGTATATATATATCCCCATATTCCCTCCCTCTTGCGCCTCACTCCCACCCTCCCTATCCCACCCCTCTAGGTGGTCACAAAGCACTGAGCTGATCTCCCTGTGATATGCAGCTGCTTCCCACTAGCTATCTATTTTACATTTGGTAGTGTATATACGTTCATGCCACTCTCTCACTTTGTCACAGCTTACCCTTCCCCCTCCCCGGGTCCTCAAGTCCATTCTCCATGTCTGTGTTTTTAGTCCTGTCCTGCCCCTAGGTTCATCAGAACCTTTTTTTTTTTTAGATTCCATGTATATGTGTTAGCATACGGCATTTGTTTTTCTCTTTCTGTCTTACTTCACTCTGTATGACAGACTCTAGGTCCATCCACCTCACTACAAATAATTCAATTTCATTTCTTTTTATGGTTGAGTAATATTCCATTGTATATATGTACCACATCTTCTTTATCCATTCATCTGTTGATGGACACTTAGGTTGCTTCCATGTCCTGGCTATTGTAAATAGTGCTGCAATGAACATTGTGGTACATGTCTCTATTCTCTTTTGATTGTCCCTTGCATTATTTCTTGGATTTATGTTACCATTGAGTTTACCTCACCCTGTCCAGGAGAATCAAGTCAATGACATCTTAGACAACTATTTTTAACTATTTCTACTTTTTAATTTATTTATTTTTTGTTGAGATCCAATCATTACAGCTATCTTTTTCTTTTTCAGTTTATAAAAAAAAATCTTTAAAGTCCTTGCTTACCATTCCAACGTTTGGCATATCTCATGTTAGTTTATATTGACTTCTGTTTCTCTTGACACTGGGTCACATTTTCTTGTTTTTTCACATGTCCACTAATTTTTGTTTTATCTTTGACCTTATGAATTATACAGTGTAGAGACTGCAGACTTTGTTTTGTCCTCTCAAGAGTATTGATTTTTGTTCTAGTGGGCAAATAAATCAAATAACATTGAAATTGTGGGGGCCTGGTTATATGTATCTTTTAGGGTGGATCTATTTCAATTTTGCTCTTACTCTATGGGTAAGCCCCTACATCCTTGGGCATAGTCTTTACTCCAAAGTCAAGAGCTTTCTAGGATTTCAATGGAAAGTCTGGGATATTTACAAAGAGATATTTACCCCTTTTACTTGGTAGCACTCAGACTCTAAACTCTGTCTTCCCTGCAGTGAACAATAGCTGAAATCTCTGCTCAGGTTTTTAACCCTTTAGATATTTCATTCTGTGAGGTCCTTGGAGTAGTCTCATGCATGTGAAATTCAGGGTCAAATAGGATTTTAGGGGCTCCCACCACAGTTCCCTTCTACCAGACTTCCGTCCACAATTTTCAGCTGTTGTGGAAAGTCCAAACTGTCCTCTGACACTTCAGGCAAAAATAATATGAATTTTGGGAAGAGATCAAGATGGCATAGTAGGAGGATGCGGAATTCACCTCCCCCAAAAAACACATCAAAAGTACATCTACACGCAAACAATTCCCACTGAAAATTAACTGGAGACTGACAGAAAGACTCCTGTAGATACAAGGCTATAAGAGTGATCCACAAAGAATTGGGTAGGAAGGGAAGAAAAGCAATCAGGTCGGCACGTGTGGCCCTGGGAGGGGACTCAGAAGAGGAGGGGGATTACTTCCCTGGTGAGTGAGTGGTTAAAGCTACATATTGGGTGCCCCAATCCTGGAGTCCAACACTGGAAAGAAAAGTCCCCTTGGCTGGTTGAAGGGCTGGTTGGACTAACAAAAGGGCTGTGGGAAGTCTGAACTCTGCTTGAGAGGAGTGTACACATGCTTACTTACTCCTCAAACAGGGTGGAGGGGGTGGATTGAAACTGCATGAGATGCTGCCTGGTATCCTGCAACCACCCTAGCACACGACCTAACCTAAGCCAAGCACTCTCTCTGGCCCAACTTGCTTCATGATGGAGCACCACACTGGGGCAATGACTGTAGTGGCCTAAGGAAGAGCTCAGCTGTGAGGGACAAAGGCAGCTCAGACCTGGAGCAGCATCTGAGTGGGGGGGGCACTCATTATTGAGGCTTACACAGACAGTGCATCAGAAGTGATCCAGGTATCTGACTGTGAACAGGACTGCCACAGCCCACTCCAGACCCACACCAAGCACCCACACCAACCCCTCTTTTGCCAGTACAGCTCCCCTCTGGGGCAAGTGTGCCAGTGCTGGGAAGGGAGAGAGCACACATTTAGAGGAATACACAAAGGAATACCCATAAGGGCTATCAGCTGATTTTTCTGTAGAAACTTTGCAGGCCAGAAAGGAATGGCATGATATATTCAAAGTGCTGAAAGGGAAAATTCTACAACCTAGATTACTCTACCCAGCAAGATCATCATTTAGAATTGAGAGAGAGATAAACAACTCAGACAAGCAAAAACTAAAAGAGTTCATCAATACTAAACCCACCCTAAAATAAATGTTAAAACGTCTTCTCTAAGTGGAAAAGAAAAGGCTATAACAATAAGTAAGTATCTATAGGAAAGGAAAAATCTCACTAGTAAAGGCAAATATATAGTAAAGGCTGAGGATCAACCACTTAAGTAAGCTACTACAAATATTAAAAGAAAAAACTTTGGGGCTTCCCTGGTGGTGCAGTTGTTGAGAGTCTGCCTGCCAATGCAGGGGACACGGGTTTGTGCCTTGGTCCGGGAAGATCCCACATGCCGTGGAGCGGCTGGACCCGTGAGCCATGGCCACTGACCCTGCGCGTCTGGAGCCTGTGCTCCACAACGGGAGAGGCCACAACAGTGAGAGGCCCGCATACCACAAAAAAAAAAGAAAGAAAAAACTTTGTAAAAATCAACTATAACTCCTATAATTAATAAAGGGATAAACATGAATATGTAAAATATGACATCAAAAAAATGTAGGGGAGGAGGGTAAAAATGTAGATCTTTTAGAGTATGTTTGAACTTAAATGACTACCTATTTTTATTTTTTTAGTCTTTTAAGATCAACTGTACATGCATTTAATTTGGAAAGATAAAGAGGTCTTTATATTCAAGAAATAGATTATAAACAACCAGCTGATGTTACACTTTTGGCCATTTTTAAAGGTTGTAATTAAGATCTTATATATACCTTTTTATACTTGTGTAAACATTTCCTTCAGATAAAAGTCCTAAAAGATCATTCAGCAAAGAGTGAAAGTATATTTAAAGATTCAATACGCATTGTCAAATGGCTGTCTAGAAAATTTCTCTGAATTTACTTTACTGACCAGAAATGAGAGTGCATATTCCCCCATGTCCTTGCCAAAATTGCTTTTATCATTTTTTATATGGTAGAACTGCTGGGCAAAAATGAAATCTTATTGTTTTAATTTGCATTTTTGATGTCTAGTAAGTTTGAACATTTTCCATAAGTTCCTTATTTTCTCTTTTTATTAGTTATC
Organism: Mesoplodon bidens; assembly: GCF_964165515.1. Taxonomy (NCBI): domain Eukaryota; kingdom Metazoa; phylum Chordata; class Mammalia; order Artiodactyla; family Ziphiidae; genus Mesoplodon; species Mesoplodon bidens. The sequence goes on along the minus strand of NC_138163.1, from coordinate 83,448,752 downwards.
TTTTTTATACATATTAGTGTATATATGTCAATCCCTATCTCCCAATTCATCCCACCACCAAACACCCACTGCTTTCCCCCTTTGGTGTCCATATGTTTTTTCTCTACATCTGTGTCTCTATTTCTGCCTTGCAAACCAGTTCATCTGTACCATTTTTCGAGATTCCACATGTATGCATTAATATATGATATTTGTTTTTCTCTTTCTGACTTACTTCACTCTGTATGACAGTCTCTAGGTCCATCCATGTCTCTACAAATGACCCAATTTCATTCCTTTTTATGGCTGAGTAATATTCCATTGTATATATGCACCACATCTTCTTTATCCATTTGTCTGTCGATGGGCATTTAGGTTGCTTCCATGACCTGGCTATTGTAAATAGTGTGGCAATGAACATCGGGGTGCATGCATCTTTTTGAATTATGGTTTTCTCTGGGTATATGCCCAGTAGTGGGATGGCTGGGTCATATGGTGATTCTATTTTTAGTTTTCTAAGGAACTTCCATACTGTTCTCCATAGTGGCTGTATCAATTTACATTCCCACCAAAAGTGCAGGAGGGTTCCCTTTTCTCCACACCCTCTCCAGCATTTGTTGTTTGCTGACTACCTATTTTTAAAAAGTAGGTGTAATTATAGGTCAACATAACTGAACCCCAAGGCAACCACAAATCAAAAAACTACAATAGATACACAAAAAATACAGAGAAAGAATCACAAGCACACCACTAAAAGAAAGTCATTAAACCACAGGGAAGAACCTAAATGAAGAAGCAAAGAACAGAGAAGAACTACAAAAACAACCAGAAAACAAGTAACAAAATCACAATAAGTAAATACCTTTTAATAATCACGTTAAATGTCAATGGACTAAATGCTGCAATTAAAAGATACAGAGTGACTAACTGGATAACAAAAAAAATGCCCATCTATATGCTGCTTACAAGAGACTCACTTCAGAGCTAGAGACACACACATATGAAAGTGAGGGGATGGAAAACGATATTTCATGCAAATGGAAATGAAAGAAAGTGGGGTAGCAATACTCATATCAGACAAAATAGACTTTAAAACAAAGTCTATAATAAAAGACAAAGAAGGACATATAAAATGATAAAGGGATCAGTATAAGAAAAGGATATAACATTCATTATCATATATGAACCAAATACAGGAGCACCTAGATATATAAAGCAAACATTAACAGACATAAAGGGAGCAATTGACAATAATACAATGATAGTAGGAGACTTTAACACCCCAGTTGCTTTAATGAACAGATCATTCAGATAGAAAATCAATAAGGGAAGAGTGGTCTTAAATGACACATGATACCAGATGGATTTGATAAATAGCTATAGGACATTATATCCAAAAACAGCAGAGTACACATTCTTTTGTAATACACATGGAACGTTCTTCTGGGTAGATCAATGCTAGGCCACAAAACAGATCTCAACAAATTTAAGAGGACAGAAATTATATCAAGAAACTTTTCTGACCACAACAGTATAAAACTAGAAATCAATTACAGAAATAAAAATGGGAAAAGCACAAACACGTGGAGACTAAACAACAGGATGCTAAAACAGTGGGTTGATGAAAAACTCAAATTGGAAATCAGAAAATACACTGAGATAACTGAAAATGTAAACACAACTTTCCAAAAACTATGGGATGCAGCCAAAGCACTTTTAAGAGGGAAGTTTATAGCAATATAGGCCTATCTCAAGAAACAAGAAAAATCTCAAATAAATAACCTAACCTAACATCTAAAAGAATTAGAAAAGAAGAAAAAAGCCCAAATTCAGAAGAAGGAAGTAATTAGTAAATATCATATAGGAAAAAAATAAGAGACAACCCCCCAAAAATTTTTAAAAAACAAAAAGAAAACCAAAACATGGATTTTTATAAAGATAAACTCAATTGATAAACTTTTAGTCAGATTCATCAAGAAAAAAAGAGAGAAGACACAAATAAGCAAAATAAGAAATGAAAGAGGAGAAATCACAACCAATACCACAGGAATATTAAAAAATCATAATACTATGAATAGTTATATGCCAACAAATGGGACAATCTAGAAGAAATAGACAAATTTCTAGAAACATACAACCTTTCCAGACTGAAACAGAAATAGACTGTCTGAACAGAATGATCACTAGTGATAATATTGAACTTATAATAATAATTTTTTAAAACCTCCCAGCAAACAAAAGTCCAAGACCAGATAGCTTCATAGGGGAATTCTACCAAACATATAAAAAAAGAGCTAATACCGAGATTGATTCAAGACGGCAGAGTAGAAGGACATGCTCTCACTCCCTCTTTCGAGAACACTGGAATCACAATGAACTGCTGAAAAATCATTGACAGGAAGACACTGGAATTCACCAAAAAAGATACCCCACATGCAAAGACAATGGAGAAGCTGCAATGAGATGGTAGGAGGGGCGCTATAACAATAAAATCAAATCCCATAAGTGCTGGGTGGGTAACTCACAAACTGGAGAACACTTATACCACAGAAGTCCACCCACTGGAGTGAAGGTTCTGAGACCCACATCAGGGTCTGGAAACAGAAGGAGTAATTCTGAGAGAATCAGACTTTGAAAGCTGGCGGGATTTGATTGCACGACTTTGGCAGGACTGGGAGGAACAAAGACTCCACTCTTGGAGGGCACACACAAAGTACTGTGCACATCAGGACCCAGGGGAAGGAGCAGTGACCCCACAGGAGACTGAACCAGACTTACCTGTTAGTGTTGGAGGGTCTCCTGCAGAGGTGGGGGGCAGCTGTGGCTCACCAAGGGGCAAGGACACTGGCAGTAGAAGATCTGGGAAGTATTCCTTGGCTTGAGCCTTCCCAGAGTCTGCCATAAGCCCCACCAAAGAGCACGGGTAGGGTCCAGTGTTGGGTCATCTCATGCCAAACAATCAACAGGGAGGGAATCCAGCCACAACCATCAGCAGACAAGCGGATTAAAGTTTTACTGAGCTCTGCCCACCAGAGTAACAGTCAGCTCTACCCTCCACCACTCCCTCCCATCAGGAAACTTCCACAAGCTGCTTAGATAGCCTCATCCACCAGGGGACAGACAGCAGAAGCAAGAAGAACTACAATCCTGCAGCCTGGGGAATAAAAACCACATTCACAGAAAGATAGACAAGATGAAAAGGCAGAGGGCTATGTACCAGATGAAGGCACAAGATAAAACACAAGAAAAACAACTAAATGAAATGGAGATAGGCAAACTTCCAGAAAAAGAATTCAGAATAATGATAGTGAAGATGATCCAGGACCTCGGAAAAAGAATGGAGGCAAAGATCGAGAAGATTCAAGAAATCTTTAACAAAGATCTAGAAGAATTATAGAACAAACTAACAGAGATGAACAACACAATAACGGAAATGAAAAATACACGAGAAGGAATCAACAGAACAATAACTGAGGCAGAAGAACGGATAAGTGACCTGGAAGACAGAATGGTGAAATTCACTGCTGCTGAACAGAATAAAGAAAAAAGAATGAAAAGACATGAAGACAGCCTTAGAGACTTCTGGGACAACATTAAACACAACAACATTTGCATTATAGGGGTCCCAGAAGGAGGAGAAAGAGGGAAAGGACCTGAGAAAATATTTGAAGAGATTATAGTCGAAAACTTCCCTAACATGGGAAAGAAAATAGCCACCCAAGTCCAGGAAGTGCAGAGAGTCCCATATGGGATAAACCCAAGGAGAAACTCTCTGAGACACATGGTAATCAAACTGGCAAAAATTAAAGACAAAGAAAAATTATTGAAAGCAGCAAGGGAAAAATGACAAATAACATACAAGGGAATTCCCATAAGGTTAACAGCTGATTTCTCAGCAGAAACCCTACAAGCCAGAAGTGAGTGGCATGATACACTTAAAGTGATGAAAGGGAAGAAAGTACAACCAATATTACTCTAACCAGCAAGGATCATATTCAGATTTGATGGAGAAAACAAAAGTTTACAGACAAGCAAAAGCTAAGAGAATTCAGCACCACCAAACGAGCTCTACAACAAATGATAAAGGAACTTCTCTAGGCAGGAAAGACAAGAGAAGAAAAGGACCTACAAAAACAAACCCTGCAAAATTAATAAAATGGTAATAGGAACATACACATTGAAAATTAACTTAAATGTGAATGGATTAAATGCTGCACCCAAAAGCCACAGACTTGCTGAATGGATACAAAAATAAGACCAATATATATGCTGTCTACAAGAGACCCACTTCAGAGCTAGGGAGACATACAGACTGAAAGTGAGGGGACAGAAAAAGATATTCCATGCAAATGGAAATCAAACGGAAGCTGGAGTAGCAATACTCATATCAGATAAAATAAACTTTAAAATAAAGAATGTTACAAGAGACAAGAAAGGACACTATATAATGATCAAGGGATCAAACCAGCAAGAAGATATAAAAAATATAAATATATATGCACTCAACATAAGAGCACTTCAATACATAAGGCAACTGCTAACAGCTCTAAAAGAGGAAAGTGACAGTAACACAATAATAGTGGGGGACTTGAACACCTCACTTACACCAATGGACAGATCATCCAAACAGAAAATTAATAAGGAAACACAAGGTTTAAATGACACAATAGACCAGATATATTTAATTGATATTTATAGGAGATTCCATCCCAAAACAGCAGATCACACTTTTTTCTCAAATGCGCACAGAACATTCTCCAGGATAGATCACATCTTGGATCACAAATCAAGCCTCAGTAAATTTAAGAAAATTAAAATCATATGAAGCATCTTTTCTGACCACAGCACTATGAGAATAGAAATGAGTTACAGGGGAAAAAAACATAAAAAACACAAACACATGGAGGCTAAACAATACATTACTAAATAACCAAGAGATCACTGAAGAAGTCAAAGAATATAAAAATACCTAGAGACAAATGACAATGAAAAAACGACGATCCAAAACCTATGGGATGCAGCAAAAGAAGTTCTAAGAGGGAAGTTTATAGCTATACAAGCCTACCTCAAGAAACAAGAAAAATCTCAAATAAACAATGTAACCTTATACCTAAAGGAACTAGAGAGAGAAGAAAAAACAAAACCCAAAGCTAGCAGAAGGAAAAAATCATAAAGATCAGAGCAGAAATAAATGCAATAGAAACAAAGAAAACAATAGCAAAGATAAATAAAACTAAAAGCTGGTTCTTTTAGAAGATAAAATTGATAAACCATTAGCCAGACATATCAAGAAAAAGAGGGAGATGACTCAAGTCAATAAAATGAGAAATGAAGAAGGAGAAGTTGCAACAGACACCGCAGAAATACAAAGCATCTGAAGAGACTACCACAAGCAACTCTATGCCAATAAAATGGACAACCTGGAAGAAATGGACAAATTCTTAGAAAGGTATAACCTTCCAAGACTGAACCAGGAAGGAACAGAAAATGTGAACAGATCACTCACAAGTAATGAAATTGAACCTGTGACTAAAAATTTTCCAACAAACAAAAGTCCAGGACAAGATGGCTTCACAGGTGAATTCTATCAAACATTTAGAGAAGAGCTAACACCCATCCTTCTCAAACTCTTCCAAAAAACTGTGAAGGAATGAACACTCCCAAACTCATTCTATGAGGCCACCATCATCCTGATACCAAAAACCAGACAAAGATACTACAAAAAAAGAAAATTACAGACCAATATCACTGATGAATATAGATGCAAAAATCCTCAACAAAATACTAGCAAACGGAATTCAACAACATATTAGAAGGATCATACACCATGATCAAGTGGGATTTTCCCCAGGGATGCAAGGATTCTTCAAAAAACGCAAACCAATCAATACATCATATTAACAAATTGAAGGAGAAAAACTATATGATCATCTCAATAGATGCAGAAAAAGCTTTTGACAAAATTCAACACCCATTTATGATAAAAAAAACTCTCCAGAAAGTGGGCATAGAGGGAACCTACTTCAGCATAATAAAGACCATATACAACAAACGCACAGCAAACATCATTCTCAATGGTGAAAAACTGAAAGCATTTCCTCTAAGATCAGGAACAAGACAAGGATGTCCACTCTCAGCACTATTATTCAACATAGATTTGGAAGTCCTAGCCACAGCAATCAGAGAAGAAAAAGGAATAAAAGGAACACAAACTGTAAAAGAAGAAGTAAAACCGTCACTGTTTGCAGATGACATGATACTATACATAGAGAATCCTAAAGATGCCACAAGAAAACTACAAGAACTAATCAATGAATATGGTAAAGTTGCAGGATACAAAATTAATGCATGTAAATCTCTTGCATTCCTATACACTAATGATGAAAAATCTGAAAGAGGAATTAAGGAAACACTCCCATTTACCACTGCAACAAAAAGAATAAAATACATAGGAATAAACCTACCTAGGGAGACAAAAGACCTGTATGCAGAAAACTATAAGACACTGATGAAAGAAATCAAAGATGATGCAAACAGACGGAGAGATATACCATGTTCTTGGATTGGAAGAATCAATCTTGTGAAAATTACTATACTACCCAAAGCAGTCTACAGATTCAATGCAATCCCTATCAAATTACCAATGGCATTTTTTACAGAACTAGAACAAAAAATCTTAAAATTTGTGTGGAGACACAAAAGACGGTGAGTAGCCAAAGCAGCCTTGAGGGAAAAAAATGGAGCTGGAGGAATCAGACTGCTTGACTTCAAACTATACTACAAAGCTACAGTAATCAAGACAATATGGTACTGGCACAAAAACAGAAATATAGATCAATGGAACAATACAGAAAGCCCAGAGATAAGCCGATGCAACTATGGTTAACTAACCTATGACAAAGGAGGCAAGGATATACAATGGAGAAAAGACAGTCTCTTCAATAAGTGGTGCTGGGAAAACTGGACAGCTACTTGTAAAAGAATGAAATTAGAACACTCCCTAACACCACACACAAAAATAAACTCAAAATGGATTAGAGACGTCAATGTAAGACCGGGCACTATAAAACTCTTAGTGGAAAACATAGGAAGAACACACTTTGACGTAAATCACAGCAAGATATTTTTTGATCCACCTCCTAGAGTAATGGAAATAAAAACAGAAATAAACAAATGGGACCTAATGAAACTTAAAAGCTTTTGCACAGCAAAGGAAAGCATAAACAAGACGAAAAGTCAACCCTCAGAATGGGAGGAAATATTTGCAAATGAAGCAACTGACAAAGGATTAATCTCCAAAACATACAAGCAACTCATTCAGCACAATATCAAAAAAACAAACAACCCAATACAAAAATGGGTGGAAGACCTAAATAGACATTTCTCTAAAGAAGATATACAGATTGCCAGAAACACATGAAAGAATGCTCAGCATCATTAATCATTAGAGAAATGCAAATCAAAACTACAATGAGATATCATCTCACACCATGGCCATGGTGAGAATGGCCATCATCAAAAAATCTAGAAAAATAAATGCTGGAGAGGGTGTGGAGAAAAAGGAAAACTCTTGCACTGTTGGTGGGAATGTAAATTGATACAGCCACTATGGAGAACATTATGGAGGTTCCTTAAAAAACTAAAAGTAGAACTACCATATGAACCAGCAATTCCACTACTGGGCATATACTCTGAGAAAACCATAATTGAAAAAGAGTCATGTACCACAATGTCCATTGCAGCTCTATTTACAATAGCCAGGACATGGAAGCAATCTAAATGTCCATCAAGAGATGAATGGATAAAGAAGATGTGGCATATATATACAATGGAATATTACTCAGTCATAAAAGGGAACAAAACTGAGTTATTTGTAGTGAGGTGGATGGACCTAGAGACTGTCATACAGAGTGAAGTACGTCAGAAAGAGAAAGACAAATACCATATGCTAACACATATGTGGAATCTAAAAAAAAAGAAAAGAAAAAGAAAAGAAAATGGTCTGAAGAACCTAGGGGCAAGATGGGAATAAACATGCAGACCTACTAGAGAATGGAGTTGAGGATACGGGGAGGGGGAAGGGTAAGCTGGGACAAAGAGAGAGAGTGGCATGGACATATATACACTACCAGATGTAAAATAGATAGCTAGTGGGAAGCAGTCGCATAGCACAGGGAGATCAGCTCGGTGCTTTGTGACCACCTAGAGGGGTGGGATAGGGAAGGTGGGAGGGAGGGAGATGCAAGAGGGAAGAGATATGGGAACATATGCATATGTATAACTGATTCACTTTGTTATAAAGCAGAAACTAACACACCATTGTAAAGCAATTATACTCCAATAAAGATGTTAAAAAAAAAAACCCTATCAGTGAGTGGCAAGTAACAATTAAGCTGCATCTGGTGGCAGGCTTTATAATGGCAAGTGAGTTGATGTACTTCAATTGTACAGCTGCGTCTGGTGGCAGGCTTTAAGTCAGAATCCAATACTTATTTTAGTCCGCACATGGCCCACGCATCATTTTATTCACCACTTCCGTCTATGCCTCTTTTCCACGCTGTGCACTTGTCTTAATCACAGTTTTGGTAAGCCCACAAGCTAACCCTCACTGAAATGAGTAAATAAGAAACGTTGCTGGAGAGCTTCTTTGAAAAGGGGAAAGACCCAATGATGAGACAGCAGAAGACTCTCAGACTGCCAACAAAAAGAAAGCTGCATTTAAAAGAAAATACCAAGAGTCCTACTTAAATTACGGGTTCATTGCAACAGGTGATTCACATTCTCCAAGCTCGCTTTGTATAATATGTGGCGACTGGCTATCCAACGAAGCCATGAAATCTTCAAAACTGCTTCACCACATCGAGACGAAGCACCCTGCATTATAAGACAAGACTTTAGACTCTTTCAAAAGAAAAAAAAATGTTAACATGAAGAACAGAAGCAATTATTGAAGACCACCACTTCATCAAATATATCTGCACTGAGAGCATCATTCTTAGAGGCTAACCATATTGCTAAGGCTAAGAAGCACTTTACTACTGGTGAAGAGTTGATCCTGCCTGCTACTAAGGACATTTCTTGTGATCTTTTAGGAGACGCTGCAGTTCAAAAGGTGGCACACAGCTAGCTGGGAGGGAGTCCAAGAAAAATCCTGCACATGCCAAAGAGGCAAGAGACCACTGTTTCATGGTGCATGAGGGGAGGGGATTCAGAGCACCACCTAAACGAGATCCAGAGACGGGCGTGAGCTGCAGCTATCAGTGTGGACCACAAAGACGGGCATGAAACGTTAAGGCTACTGCTACAGCCACCAACATGCCTGTGTGCAAGCACATGTCACTGTCCACACCTCCCCTTCTGGGAGCCTGTGCAGCCCCCCACTGCCAGGGTCCTGTGATCCAGGGACAACTTCCCCAGGAGAACACAGCACCTCAGGCTGGTGCAACGTCACGCCGGCCTCTGCCAACTGCAGGCTCACCCTGCAATCCATACCCCTCCCTCCCTCTGGTCTGAGTGAGCCAGAGCTCCTGAATCAGCTGCTACTTTAACCCTGTGCTGTCTGAGCAAACAACAGACACCCACAGATGACCTACATGCAGAGGCAGGGCCAAATCCAAAGCTGAACCCCAGGAGCTGTGAGAACAAAGAAGAGAAAGGAAAATTTCTCCCAGCAGCTTCAGGAGATGTGGATTAAATCTCCACAATCAACTTGATGTACCCTGCATCTCGGAAATCCTGAGTAGACAATGAATCATCCCAAAACTGAGGCAGTGGACTTTGGGAGCAACTGTAGACTTGGGTTTTACTTTCTGCATCTAATTTGTTTCTGGTTTTATGTTTATCTTACTTTTGTACTTAGAGACTATTATCATGGGTAGATTTCTTTACTGATTTGTTTGCTCTCTTTTATATATATATATAGATATATTTCTTCCACTTTTTCTCTTTTTGTGAGTGTGTATGTATATGCTTCTTTGGGTGATTTTGCCAGTATAGCTTTGCTTTTACCATTTATTCTAGGGTTATGCCTGTTCTTTTTTGTTGTTTTGTCTTAGTATAGCTTTTACCACTTATCATTGGTGGATTTGTTTTTTGGTTTGGTTGCTCTCTTCTTTCTTTCTTTTTTCTTTTCTTTCTTTTTTTTTTACTACCTTCTAATTCTTACTTACTTTTAATTTTTTAAATTTTAATAGCTTTATTTTATTTTGTTTTGTTTTTCTTTCCTTCTTTTTTTTCTTCCTTTTCTTCTGAGATGTGTGCTTGGTGCTCCAGCCAGGTGTCAGACCTGTGGCTCTGAGTGGGGAGAGCTGAGTTTAGGACATTGGTCCACCAGAGACATCTCGGCTCCATGTAATATAAAATGGCGAAAGCTCTCCCTGAGACCTCCATCTCAACACTAAGACCCAGCTCCAATCAACAACCAGCAAACTACAGTGCTGGACACCCTACGCCAAACAATTAGCCAGACAGGAACACAAACCCACCCATCAGCAGAGAGGCTGCCTAAAATCATAAAAAGATCACAGACACACCAAAACACACCACTGGATGCGGTCCTGCCCAAAAGAAAGCCAAGAACCAGCTTCATCCACCAGAACACAGTCACCAGTCCCCTCCACCAGGAAGCCTACACAACCAACTGAACCAACCTTACACACCAGGGGCAGACACCAAAAACAATGGGAACTATGTACCTGCAGCCTGCAAAAAGGAGACCACAAACACAGAAAGTTAAGCAAAATGAGAAGACAGAGAAACACACAGCAGATGAAGGAGCAAGGCAAAAACCCACAAACCAAACAAATAAAGAGGAAACAGGCAGTCTTCCTGAAACAGAATTCAGAATAATAATACTAAAGATGATGCAAAATATTGGAAACAGATTGGAGAAAACACAAGAAACATTTAACAAGAACCTAGAAGAAATAAAGAGCAAACAAAGAATGATAAACAACACAATAAATGAAATTAAAAATTCTCTAGAAGGAATCAGTAGCAGAATAACTGAGGCAGAAGAACGGATAAGTGACCTGGAAGATAAAATAGTTGAAATAATTACCACAGAGCAGAATAAAGAAAAAAAAGAATGCAAAGAATAGAGGACACTCTCAGAGACTTCTGGGACAACATTAAACACACCAACATTCGAATTATAGGGGTCTCAGAAGAGGAAGAGAAAAAGAAAGGGACTGAGAAAATATTTGAAGAGATTATAGTTGAAAACTTCCCTAATATGGGAAAGGAAATAGTCAATCAAGTCCAGGAAGTGCAGAGAGTCCCAATCAGAATAAATCCAAGGAGAAACATGCCAAGAAACATATTAATCAAAGTATCAAAAATTAAATACAAAGAAAAAATATTAAAAGCAGCAAGGTAAAAACAACAAATAACAAACAAAGGAATCTTCATAAGGTTAACAGCTGATCCTTCAGCAGAAATTCTGCAAGCCAGAAGGGAGGAGCAGGACATATTTAAAGGGATGGAGCAGAAAAACCTACAACCAAGATTACTCTATCCAGCAAGGATCTCATTCAGATTTGATGTAGAAATTAAAATCTTTACAGACAAGCAAAAGCTAAGAAAAATCAGCACTATCAAACCAGCTGTGCAAAAATGATAAATGAACTTCTCTAGGCAGGAAAGAGAAGAGAAAGAAAAGACCTAGAGTAACAAACCCAAAATAATTAAGAAAATGGTAATAGGAACATACATATTGATAACTGCCTTAAAAGAAAATGGATTAAATGCTCCAACCAAAAGACACAGACTAGCTGAATGGACACAAAAACAATACCTGTATATATGTTGTCTACAAGAGATCCATTTCAGACCTAGGGCAACATATGACTGAAAGTGAAGGGATGGAAAAAGATATTCCATGCAAATGGAAATCAAAAGACAACTGGAGTAGCAATTCTCATATCAGACAAAATAGACTTTAAAATAAAGACTATTAGAAGAGACTGAGAAGGACACTACATAAGGATCAAGGGATCAATCAAAGAAGAAGATATAATAATTGTAAATATTTATGCACCCAACATAGGAGCACCTCAATATATAAGGCACATGCCACAAAAGGGGACAACAGCCACAAAAGGGGAAATTGACAGTAACACAGTCATAGTAGGGAACTTTAACACCTCACTTTTACCAATGGACAGATCATCCAAAATGAAAATAAATTAGGAAACACAAGCTGTAAATTACACATAAAACAAGATGGACTGAATTGATATTTATAGGACATTCCATCTAAAAAAACAGAATACACTTTCTTCTCAAGTGCTCATGGAATATTCTCCAGGATAGATCATATCTTGGGTCACAAATCAAGCCTTGGTAAATTTAAGAAAATTGAAATCATATCAAGTATCTTTTCCAACCACAATTCTATGAGACTAGATATTAATTACAGGAAAAAATCTATAAAAATTATAAACACATGGAGGCTAAACAATAAACAACTAAATAACCAAGGGATCACTGAAGAAATCAAAGAGGAAATCAAAAGATACCTAGAAACAAATGACAATGAAAGTACGACTACACAAAACCTATGGGATGCAGCAAAAGCAGTTCGAGGAGGGAAGTTTGTAGCAATACAATCCTACCTCAAGAAATAAATATCTCAAATAAACAACCTAATCTTACACCTAGAGCAATTAGAGAATGAAGAACAAAAAAAACCTCAAAGTTAGTAGAAGGAAAGAAATCATAAAGCTCACAGCAGAATTAAATGAAAAAGAAATGAAGGAAAGGATAGCAAAGATCAATAAAACTAAAAGCTGATTCTTTGAGAAGATAAACAAAATTGATAAACCATTAGCCAGACTTATCAAGAAAAAAGGGGAGAAGACTCAAATCAATAGAATTAGAAGTAAAAAAGGAGAAGTAACAACTGACACTGCAGAAATACAAAGGATCAGGAGAGATTACTACAAGCAACTCTATGCCCATAAAATGGACAATATGGAAGAAATGGACACATTCCTAGAAATGCACAACCTTCCGAGACTGAACCAGGAAGAAATAGAAAATATGAACAGAGCAATCACAAGCACTAAAATTGAAACTATGATTAAAAATCTTCCAACAAGCAAAAGCCCAGGACGACATGGCTTCACAGGGGAATTCTATCAAACATTTAGAGAAGAGCTAACACCTATCCTTCTCAAACTCTTCCAAAATATAGCAAAGGGAGGAACACTCCCAAACTCATTCTACGAGGCCACCATCACCCTGATACCAAAACCAGACAAAGATGTCACAAAGAAAGAGAACTACAGGCCAATATCACTGATGACCATAGATGCAAAAATCCTCAACAAAATACTAGCAAACAGAATCCAACAGCACATTAAAAGGAACATACACCATGATCAAGTGTGGGTTATTTCAGGAATGCAAGGATTCTTCAATACATGCAAAACAATCAACGTGATACACCATATTAACAAATTGAAGGAGAAAAACCATATGATCATCTCAATACATGCAAAGAAAGCATTCGAAAAAATTCAACACCCATCTATGATAAAAAGCCCTGCATAAAGTAGGCATAGAGGGAACTTTCCTCAACATAATAAAGGTCATATATGACAAACCCACAGCCAACATCGTCCTCAATGGTGAAAAACTGAAACCGTTTCCACTAAGATCAGAAACAAGACAAGGTTGCCCACTCTCACGACTGTTATTCAACATAGGTTTGGAAGTTTTAGCCACAGCAATCAGAGAAGAAAAGGAAATAAAAGGAATCCAAATCGGAAAAGAAGAAGTAAAGCTGTCACTGTTTGCAGATGACATGATACTCTACATAGAGAATCCAAAAGATACTACCATAAAACTACTAGAGCTAATCAATGAATTTGGTAAAGTAGCAGGATACAAAATTAATGCACAGAAATATCTGGCATTCCTATTCACTAATGATGAAAAATCTGAAAGTGAAATTAAGAAAACACTTCCATTTACCATTGCAAGAAAATAATAAAATACCTAGGAATAAACCTACCTAAGGAAACAAAAGACCTGTATGCAGAAAACTATAAGACACTGATGAGAGAAATTAAAGATGAAACAAATAGATGGAGAGATATACCATGTTCTTGGATTGGAAGAAGCAGCATTGTGAAAATGACTATAATACCCAAAGCAATCTACAGATTCAAAGCAATCCCTATCAAACTACCACTGGCATTTTTCACAGAACTAGAACAAGAAATTTCACAATTTGTATGGAAACACAAAAGACCCCGAGTAGACAAAGCAATCATGAGAAAGAAAAATGGAGCTGGAGAAATCAGGCTCCCAGGCTTCAGACTATACTACAAAACTACAGTAATGAAGACAATATGGTAAGGCACAAAAACAGAAATATAGATCAATGGGGAACAGGATAGAAAGCCCAGAGATAAACCCACGCACATATGGTCACCTTATGTTTGATAAAGGAGGCAAGAATATACAGTGGAGAAAAGACAGCCTCTTCAATAAGTGGTGCTGGGAAAACTGGACAGGTACATTTAAAGAACAAAATTAGAAGACTCCCTAACACCATACACAAAGATAAACTCAAAGTGGATTAAAGACCTAAATGTAAGGCCAGACACTATCAAACTCTTAGAGGAAAACATAGGCAGAACACTGTATGACGTAAACCACAGCAAGATCCTTTTTGACCCCTCTACTAGAGAAATGGAAATAAAAACAAAAACAAACAAATGGGACCTAATGAAACTTAAAGGCTTTTGCACAGCAAAGGAAACCATAAACAAGACCAAAAGACAACCCGCAGAATGGGATAAAGTATTTGTAAATGAAGCAACTGACAAAGGATTAATCTCCAAGATTTACAAGCTGCTCATGCAGCTCAATAACAAAAGAACAAACAACCCAATCTAAAAATGGGCAGAAGACCTAAATAGACATTTTTCCAAAGTAGATATACAGACTGCCAACAAAAACATGAAAGAATGCTCAACATCATTAATCACTAGAGAAATGCAAATCAAAACTACACTGAGATATCATCTCACACTGGTCAGAATGGCCATCATCAAAAAATCTAGAAACAGTAAATGCTGGAGAGGGTGTGGAGAACAGGGAAAACTCTTGCACTGTTGGTGGGAATGTAAATTGATACAGCCACTATGGAGAACAGTATGGAGGTTCCTTAGAAAACTAAAAATAGAACTATCATACGACCCAGCAATCCCACTACTGGGCATATACCCTAGAAAACCATAATTCAAAAAGAGTCATGTACCACAATGTCCATTGCAGCTCTATTTACAATAGCCAGGACATAGAAGCAACGTAAGTGTCCACCATCAGATGAATGGATAAAGAAGATGTGGCACATATATACAATGGAATATTACTCAGCCATAAAAAGAAACAAAATTGAGTTATTTGTAATGAGGTGGATGGACCTAGAATCTGTCATACAGAGTGAAGTTAGAAATAGAAAAATAAATACTGTATGCTAACACATATATATGGAATGGAATCTAAAAAATAAATGGTTCTGAAGACCTAGGGGCAGGACAGGAATAAAGATGCAGACATAGAGAATGGACTTGAGGACACGGGGAGGGAGAAGTGTAAGCTGGGATGAAGTGAGAGAGTGGCATGGACTTATATATACTACCAAATGTAAAATAGATAGCTAGTGGGAACCAGCTGCACAGCACAGGGAGATCAGCTTGGTGCTTTGTGACCACCTAGAGGGTTGGGAAAGGAAGGGTGGGAGGGAAACGCAAGAGGGAGGAGATATATGTATATGTATAGCTGGTTCACTCTGTTATAAAGCAGAAACTAACCCACCATTGTTAAGCAATTATACTCCATTAAAGATGTTTAAAAAAAAGAAAGAAAGATCTGCTTAAATCAGCAAGTCAATTTTTCTGCATGGCCAACGCACAATGTTACAAAATCATGCTTGTGTAAATGATCCGTTCAAAGTGCAAGATAGACCAATGGGTTTTGATGAAATGGAGTATAAAAGTTCATTGATATAGTTCCAGATTTCACATAGTAACTAATCTTTAAGAAAATACTACTCAAAAATTTTGGTGTGAAATTAAAGAAGTGTATCCATACTATCTGAAAAGGCTATTAAAATTCTCCTTTTTCCAACTACATATCTGAGTGAGGCTGTATTTTCTTCATATTTTTCAACCTAAACACAAATCACAACAGAGTGAATGCAAAAGTGGATATGAGAATCCAGCTATTTTCTCTTTTTTTTGATAGAAGTTTATTTTATTATTAAAGTATAGTTGATTTACAATGTTGTGTTAGTTTCAGGTGTACTGCACAGTGATTCAGTTTTTTTGCAGATTATATTCCATTATAGTTTATTACAGGATATTGAGTACAATTACCTGTGCTATACAGTAAATCTTTGTTGCTTATCTATTTTATGTATAGTAAATAGTTTGTATCTGTTAAAAATAAATTAAATAAATAAACATTAAAAAAAGAAGGTGGCATGTGTTCCTCTTTCAGCTAGCACCATAACTAGACGAATTGATGAAATAGCAGAGGATATTGAGGCACAATTGTTAGAGAGGATTAATGAGTCTACTGGTACACAATCGAGGTTGACGAGTCTACAGATGTTGACAACAAGGCAACAATGCTTGTTTTTGTGTGATACATTTTTCAAAAGGATGTGCATGAGGATATGCTATGTGCACTTTTGTTGCCAACCAACACCACAGCTGCAGAGCTATTCAAGTCTTTGAATGATTGCATATCAGGAAAACTGAATTGGTCATTTTGTGTCGATATAGGCACGGACAGAGCTGCTGCCATGACTGGACGGCTTTCTGGTTCCACTACTCAGGTCAAAGAGGTCGCTTCTGAATGTAAGTCTACGCACTGTGTCATCCATAGAGAAATGCTGGCTAGCCGAAAAATGTCACCTGCACTTAGCAACGTTTTGCAGGATGTGATTAAAATTATCAACCACATTAAGGTACGTGCCTTTAACTCACGTCTGTTTGCACAGCTCTGTGAGGAGATGGATGCAGAGCACACACGTCTTCTTTTACACACGGAAGTGGGATGGCTTTCTAAAGGTGGATCACTGGCCAGAGCTTTTGAGTTATGAGAGCTGCTCCAGAGATTTCTTTTAGAAAAACAGTCACCACTGGCAGCACATCTCAGTGACACAGAATGGGTCGCAAAACTTGCATACTTGTGTGACATATTCAACCTGCTCAACGAACTCAGTCTGTCACTTCAGAGGAGAAGGATAACTGTGTTCAAAGTCAGCAGATAAAGTGGCTGCATT
This sequence comes from Mesoplodon bidens, assembly GCF_964165515.1. Taxonomy (NCBI): domain Eukaryota; kingdom Metazoa; phylum Chordata; class Mammalia; order Artiodactyla; family Ziphiidae; genus Mesoplodon; species Mesoplodon bidens. The sequence goes on along the minus strand of NC_138163.1, from coordinate 83,431,468 downwards.
CAAAGCCAAACTGGAATTATGGGGGTGACGAGTGAACATTGGGATTTTTGACATGTTTCAAACATTCGCAGAGATTTTGAAAGAGACTGAGCCAGGGCCTTCTTTCTCCCAGCTGGTAAATGATCACCTATCTCAGCTTTCAAAAGAGTTTGAGGGGACTTCCCTGGTAGTGCAGTGGTTAGGAATCTGCCTGCCAAGGCAGGGGACATGAGTTCGACCCCTGGTCCAGGAAGATCCCAAATGCCACAAAGCAGCTAAGCCCGTGCGCACCACAATGAAGAGTAGCCCCCGCTAGCCACAACTAGGGAAAGCCCGGGCAGCAACGAAGACCCAACACAGCCAATAAATAAATAAATATTTTTTTTAAGTAAAACAAAAAAAGAGTTTGAGCATTAGTTCTCAACCACAAAAGACCCCCGAACTGGGAAGGAATGAATCCACAACCCATTTGTGAATAAGCCAGGTGAATCGACTTTGCCTGTGCTAGAAGAGGATCAACTGCTTAAGATCACAAATGATGGTGGCCTTTAAAGTGTGTTTGAGACAACTTCAAATCTCCGTACGTTCTGGATTAAAGTCAAGGCAGAATATCCTGAGATTGCCACAAAAGCACTGAAAAGCCTGCTTCCATTTCCAATATCTTATCTTTGTGAAGCAGGGCTTTCTGCAGTGACAGCAACCGAAATGAGATTACAGAGTAGACTGGACATAAGCAACACACTTCGGGTGTCACTGTCTCCCAGCACCCCCAGATGGGACCATCTAGTTGCAGGAAAACAAGCTCAGGGCTCCCGCTGATTCTGCATTATGGTGAGTTGTATAATTATTTCATTATATATTACAATGTAATATAACTAGAAATAAAGTGCACAATAAATATAATGTGCTTGAATCATCCCAAACCATCCCCACCACTCTGGTCTGTGGAAAAATTGTCTTCCCTGAAACCGGTCCCTGGGGACCACTGCAGTAGAGAAAGGAGAGCAAAAGAGTAAGTTTACAGTGGAGATAAACACCACCTGATAAACACCACCTCAGGAAGGTCAACATCAACAGATAAAAAATCATGCTGATAGTATGTATCCTTGATATGATGTGATGAAAATGGCACTTAAAGTGTGCTCTTCCTCCCAATAATCCATAACTCCAGTTTTATCTTCTCTCCTAAGAGAAAACATCAGACAAATTCTAATAGTGGGACGTCCTACAGAATACCTGACCAGTACTCGAGAGTTCTCAAGGAAAGTCTGAAAACCTACCACAGCCAAGAGAAGCCTAAGGAGACGTGACAACTACTTGTAATGTGGGATCCCAGCTGGGACCCTGAAACAGAAAAAGGACATTAGGTAAAAACTAAGGAACTCTGAAGAAACTTTGGACTTTGGTTAATGTATTGGTTCATTAATTTTTAAAAAAAGTTCCATACTTATGTAATATGTTAATGATAAGGAAAACCAGGTGCAGAATTTATAGGAATCTCTGTAATATCTTCTCAATTATCCTATAGATTTGAAATTTTTCTGAAAAAATGAAGTCTGTTTTTAAATATTTGATAAACCAAAAGGTGACATAGTCCATCTTACTGTGGTTCTTATTTACATTCTTTTGATTAAAGGTGACGTTAAACAGCTTTTCACAGGTTTTCTGCCCATGGATATTTTTCTTGCACGATTTTCCTGTTTGTGTCCTTTGCCCATTTTTCTACTGGAATATTTATATCTTTAATAGGTTGTTAATAGGTTGTTAGATGAAGGAAATTAACCTTTGTCTGTCACATGTGCTCTTTTCCAATTGGTCATTGTCTTTCAATCTTGTTTATGGCACTTCCTGCTGCATGGAAATTTTCCATTTTTATGTAGTCAAATCTGTCGATCTTCCCTTTATGGTTTGTTCATTTCATATCATGCTTGAAAAGGCTTCTGCTACCTTGAGATTATAGAAATGTTCCCTCATGTTTCCTTCTACTGGGTTTATGGTTTCATTTTTTATCAAATTTTATATTTTTATACCCCAAATTTGTATGGTATAAAGAGTTAGTAACTAATCCAGCTCTATTTTCTAAATAATTAGCTAGTAGTCCCAATAGTGTTTATTGAATATTTCTTTTCCCTAGTAAACTGCTGTGACTTTTATAACACAATAAATTCCACATTTGGCTGTTTCTGGATTTTCTATTTTGTTTTTTTATGATTAAAAATAATTAACAGACTTTATTATATTATTACAGTTTTAGATGTAAAGAATAATTGAGCAAATAGTACAGTGAGTTCCATATACCCACACCCTCTTTACACCCCTGCATACACTTTTCCTTATCAGTAATGTTTTGCATTGGTGGGGTGCATTTGATTCAATTAATTAATCAATATGGATAAATTTCTCACTATGAATTTTAATTTGCATTTCTCTATGAGTGAGGTGGAAAATCTTTTTTTTTTAATTTAACATCTTTATTGGAGTATAATTGCTTTACAATGGTGTGTTAGTTTCTGATTTAAAACAAAGTGAATCAGTTATATATATACATATATCCCCATATCTCTACCCTCTTGCGTCTCCCTCTCTCCGACCCTCCCTATCCCACCCCGCTAGGTGGTCACAAAGCACAGAGCTGATCTCCCTGTGCTATGCGGCTGCTTCCCACTAGTTATCTATTTTACATTTGGTAGTGTATATATGTCCATGCCACTCTCTCACTTTGTCCCATCTTACCCTTCCCCCTCCCCGTATCCTCAAGTTCATTCTCTAGTAGGTCTGCGTCTTTATTCCCGTCCTGCCCCTAGCTTCTTCATGACCTTTTTTTGTTTTTTAGACTGCATATATATGTGTTAGCACATGGAATTTATTTTTCTATTTCTGACGTACTTCATTCTGTAAGACAGACTCTAGGTCCATCCACCTCACTACAAATAATTTAGTTCCTTTTTATGGCTGAGTAATATTCCATTGTATATATGTGCCACATCTCCTTTATCCATTCATCTGTTGACGGACACTTAGGTTGCTTCCATGTCCTGGCTATTGTAAATAGAAGTGCAATGAACATTGTGGTACATGACTCTGTTTGAATTATGGTTTTCTCAGGGTATATGCTCAGTAGTGGGATTGCTGGGTCATATGGTAGTTCTATTTTTAGTTTTTTAAGGAACCTCCATAATGTTCTCCTTAGTGGCTGTATCAATTTACATTCCCACCAACAGTGCAAGAGTTTTCCCTTTTCTCCACAGCCCCTCCAGCATTTACTGTTTGTAGATTTTTTGATGATGACCATTCTGACCGGTGTGAGATGATATCTCATTGTAGTTTTGATTTGCATTTCTCTAATGATTAATGATGTTGAGCATCCTTTCATGTGTTTGTGGCACTCTGTATATCTTCTTTGGAGAAATGTCTATTTAGGTCTTCTGCCCATTTTTGGATTGGGTTGTTTGGTTTTTTTTTTTGATATTGTGCTGCATGAGTTGCTTGTGTGTTTTGGAGATTAATTCTTTGTCAGTTGCTTCATTTGCAAATATTTTCTCCCATTCTGAGGGTTGACTTTTTGTCTTGTTTATGGTTTCTTTGCTGTGCAAAACCTTTTAAGTTTCATTAGGTCCCATTTGTTTATTTTTGTTTTTTATTCCATTTCTCTAGGAGGTGGGTCTAAAAGGATCTTGCTGTGATTTATGTCATAGAGTGTTCTGCCTATGTTTTCCTCTAAGGGTTTGATGGTGTCTGGCCTTACATTTAGGTCTTTAATCCATTTTGAGTTTATTGTTCTGTATGGTGTTAGAGAGTGTTCTAATTTCATTCTTCTATGTGCACCTGTCCAGTTTTCCCAGCACCACTTATTGAAGAGGCTGTCTTTTCTCCACTGAATACTCTTGCCTCCTTTTCCAAAGATAAGGTGACCATATGTGCATGGGTTTGTCTCTCGGCTTTCTATCCTGTTCCATTGATCTATATTACTGTTTTGTGCCAGTACAATACTGTCTTGATTACTGTAGCTTTGTAGTATAGTCTGAAGTCATGGAGCCTGATTCCTCCAGCTCCGTTTTTCTTCCTCAAGTTTGCTTTGTCTATTCGGGGTCTTTTGTGTTTCCATACAAATTGTGAAGTTTTTCGTTCCAGTTCTGTGAAAAATGCCACTGGTAGTTTGATAGGGATTGCACTGAAACTGTACATTGGTGTGAGTAGTAGCATCATTTTCACAGTGTTGATTCTTCCAATCCAAGAACATGGTATATCTCTCCATCTATTTGTATCAACTTTAATTCCTTTCCTCAGTGTCTTATAATTTTCTGCATACAGGTCTTTTGTCTCCTTAGGTAGGTTTATTCCTAGATATTTTATTCTTTTTGTTGCAATGTAAATGGGAGTGTTTCCTTAATTCCTCTTTCAGACTTTTCATCATTAGTGTGTAGGAATGCCAGAGGTTTCTGTACATTAATATTGTATCCTGCTACTTTACCAAATTCATTGATTAGCTCTAGTAGTTTTCTGGTAGCATCTTTAGGATTCTCTATGTATAGTATCATGTCATCTGCAAACAGTGACAGCTTTACTTCTTCTTTTCCGATTTGGATTCCTTTTATTTCTTTTTCTTCTCTGATTGCTGTGGCTAAAACTTCCAAAATTGTGTTGAATAATAGTGGTGAGGGTGGACAACCTGGTCTTGTTCCTGATCTTACTGGAAATGATTTCAGTTTTTCACCATTGAGAATGATGTTGGCTGTGGGTTTTTCATATATGGCCTTTATTATGTTGAGGGAGGTTCCCTCTATGCCTACTTTCTGGAGGGATTTTATCATAATTGGGTGTTGAGTTTTGTCTAAAGCTTTCTCTGCATCTATTGAGATGATCATATGGTTTTTCTCCTTTAATTTGTTAATATGGTGTATCACATTGATTAATTTTCGTATACTGAAGTAGCCTTGCATTCTTGGGATAAACCCCACTTGATCATGGTGTATGATCCTTTTAATGTGCTGTTGGATTCTGTTTGCTAGTATTTTGTTGAGGATTTTTGCATCTATGCTCAGTGATATTGGCCTGTAGTTTTCTTTCTTTGTGACATCCTTGTCTTGTTTTGGTATCAAGGTGATAGTGGCCACATGGAATGAGTTTGGAAGTGTTCCTTCCTCTGCTATATTTTGGAAGGATTTGAGAAGGATGGGTGTTAGCTCTTCTCTAAATGTTTTACAGAATTTGCCTGTTAAACCATCGGGTCCTGAGCTTTTTTTGATGGACGATTTTTAATCACAGTTTCAATTTCAGTGCTTGTGATTGGTCTGTTCATATTTACTATTTCTTCCTGGTTCAGTCTTGGAAGGTTGTGCATTTCTAAGAATTTGTTCATGTCTTCCAGGTTGTCCATTTTATTGGCATATTGTTGCTTGTAGTTACCTCTCATGATTCTTTGTATTTCTGCAGTTTCAGCTGTTACTTCTCCTTTTTCATTTCTAATTCTATTGATTTGAGTTTTCTCCCTTTTTTTCCTGATGAGTCTGGCTAATGGTTTATCAATTTTGCTTATCTTCTCAAAAACCATCTTTCAGTTTTATTGATCTTTGCTATCCTTTCCTTCATTTCTTCTTCATTTATTTCTGATCTGATCTTTATGATTTCTTTCCTTCTGTGAACTTTGAGGGGTTTTTTTGTTCTTCTTTCTCTAATTGCTTTAGCTGTAATATTAGGTTGTTTATTTGAGATGTTTATTGCTTCTTAAGGTAGAATTGTATTGCTATAAACTTCCCTCTTAGACTTGCTTTTGCTGCATCCCATAGGTTTTGAGTTGTCGTGTTTTCATTGTCATTTCTTTCTAGGTATCATTTGATTTCCTCTTTGATTTCTTCAGTGATCTCTTGGTTATTAAGTAGTGTATTGTTTACCCTCCATGTGTTTGTATTTTGTAAAGATTTTTTCCTGTAACTGTTATCTAGTCTCATAGTATTGTGGTTGGAAAAGATACTTGATATGATTTCAATTTTCTTAAATTTACCAAGGCTTGATTTGTGACCCAAGATATAATCTATCTTGGAGAATGTTCCATGAGCACTTGAGGAGAAAGTGTATTATGCTTTTTTGGATGGAATGTCCTATAAATATCAATTAAGTCCATCTTGTTTAATATATCATTTAAAGCTTGTGTTTCCTTATTTATTTTCATTTTGGATGATCTGTCCATTGGTGAAAGTGGGGTGTTGAAGTCCCCTACTATGATTGTGTTACTGTCGATTTCCCCTTTTATGGCTGTTAGCATTTGCCTTATGTATTGAGCTGCTCCTATGTTGGGTGAATAAAACTTTACAATTGTTATATCTTCTTCTTGGATTGATCCCTTGATCATTATGTAGTGACTTTGCCTCTTGTAATAGTCTTTCTTTTAAAGTCTATTTTGTCTGCTATGAGATTTGTTACTCCAGCTTTCTTTTGATTTCCATTTGCATGGAATATCTCTTCCCATCTACTCATTTTCAGTCTGTATGTGTCCCTAGGTCTGAAGTGGGTCTCTTGTACACAGAATATATATGGGCCTTGTTTTTGTATCCATTCTGCCAGTCTATGTCTTTTGGTTGGGGTATTTAATCCATTTACATTTAAGGTAATTATCAATATGTATGTTCTTATTACTGTTTTCTTAATTGTTTTGGGTTTGTTATTGTAGGTCTTTTCCTTCTCTTGTGTTTCCTGCATAGAGAAGTTCCTTTAGCATTTGTTGTAATGCTGGTTTGGTGGTGCTGAATTCTCTTAGCTTTTGCTTGTCTGTAAAGATTTTAATTTCTCCATCAAATCTGAAGGAGATCCTTGCTGGGTAGAGTAATCTTGATTGTAGGTTTTTCCCCTTCATCACTTTAAATATATCCTGCCACTCCCTTCTGGCTTGCAGAGTTTCTGCTGAAAGTTCAGCTGTTAACCTTATAGGGATTCCCTTGTATGTTATTTTTTGTTTTTCCCTTGCTGCTTAATTTTTTTTGTATTTAATTTTTGATAGTTTGACTAATATGTGTCTTGGCATGTTTCTCCTTGGATTTATCCTGTATGGGACTCTCTGCCCTTCCTGGACTTGATTATTTATTTTCCCATATTAGGGAAGTTTTCAACTATAATCTCTTCAAATATTTTCTCAGTCCCTTTCTTTTCTCTTCTTCTTCTGGGATCCCTATAATTCAAATGTTGGTGCGTTTGATATTGTCCCAGAGGTCTCTGAGACTGTCCTTTATTCTTTTCATTCTTTTTTCTTTATTCTGCTCTGCAGTAGTTATTTCCACTATTTTATCTTCCAGGTCACTTATCCGTTCTTCTGCCTCAGTTATTCTGCTGTTGATCCTTTCTAGAGAATTTTTAATTTCATATATTGTGTTGTTCATCACTGTTTGTTTGCTCTTTAGTTCTTCTAGGTCCTTGTTTAAAGTTTCTTGTATTTTCTCCATTCTATTTCCAAGATTTTGGGTCATCTTTACTATCATTATTCTGAATTCTTTTTCATGTAGACTGCCTCTTTCCTCTTCATTTGTTAGGTCTGGTGGGTTTTTACCTTGCTCCTTCATCTGCTGTGTGTTTCTCTTTCTTCTTATATTGCTTAACTTACTGTGTTTGTGGTCTCCTTTTCTCAGGCTGCAGGTTCGTAGTTCCCGTTGTTTTTGGAGTCTGCTCCCAGTGGCTAAGGTTGGTTCACTGGGCTGTGTAGGCTTCCTGATGGAGGGGACTAGTGCCTGTGGTCTGGTGCATGAGGCTGGATCTTGTCTTTCTGGTGGGCAGGTCCACATCTGGTGGTGTGTTTTAGGGTGTCTGTGGCCTTATTATGATTTTAGGCAGCCTCTCTGCTAATGGGTGGGGTTGTGTTCCTGCCTTGCTAGTTGTTTGGCATAGGGTGTCTGGCACTGTAGCTTGCTGGTCATTGAGTGGAGCTGGGTCTTGGCGTTGAGATGGAGGTCTCTGGGAGATTTTTTCCCTTTGATATTACGTGGAGCTTGGAGGTCTCTTGTGGACCAATGGCCTGAACTTGGCTCTCCCACCTCAGAGGCACAGCCCTGATGCCTGGCTGGAGCACCAAGAGCCTGTCATGCACACGGCTTTTGGAAGGTCTGGGGTCTTCTGCTTGCATTCAGTAGGTGTTCTGTTGGAGTTGTTCCACATGTAGATGTATTTCTGATGTATTTGTTGGGAGCAAGGTGATCTCCACCTCTTACTCTTCTGCCATCCTGAAGCTCCTCCCTGGATTTTCTATTTTGATTCCAGTGATGTATCTCTCTATTCCTAGGATAATGCTACAGTATCTTAATTATTGTAACTTTGTAATAAATTTTAATATCTGGTAGCATAAATCCTCTCTTAGTTTTATTTATGAGAATTTCCTTGCTACTCCTTAATATTTATTCTTCCAGATAAACTTCAGAATAATTTTTTAAATTTCAAAAAAATAAAAACAACCCTCAAAACTTTTGGAATTTTCTTTGAGAGTATATATAGTTTAATTATGAGAGAATGGACAACTTTTACAATATTGAGTCTTCTTATCTAAGAACAAGGTATGTTTCACTATTTATCAAAGTCTTTTATATTTCTCCATAGAATTTTATACTTTTCTTCATGTGGGTCTTGCACTTTTTTGTTAAATTTATATTCCTAGGCATCTGTGCTTTACATATACGTCTTAAACTTTTGTAAAATTTATATTCCTAGGCATTCTATGCTTGCTATTGCTGTTGGCAATTGAATTTTTTCACCATTACATTTTCTAATCTATATTATTGATGTATAAGTAGCTATTGAGGCAGGGATTAACAAATGAGTTTGCAGGCTTCCCTGGTGGTTCAGTGGTTTAGAGTCAGCCTGCCGATACAGGGGACATGGGTTCGTGCCCTGGTCCAGGAAGATCCCACATGCCACAGAGCAGCTGGGCCCATGAGCCATGGCCACTGAGCCTGCGTGTCCACAGCCTGTGCTCCACGACGGGAGAGGCCACAACAGTGAGAGGCCCACATACCGCAAATAAATAAATAAATAAATGAGTTTGCATAAATATGTATATATGCATTAATACATACACCTCCCACACACATTCATTGAAACAGAGACTTCCAAGGGTTGGAGTCTTCTTTGTCCCTAGAGGATCCAAGTTCTCATTACTTTCTCCCCTGAGCATCTGTCTCCAGCTGAGTGCAATTATCCCAAGTGGGAAGGAGAACTATTAGCAATGAAGACTACCAGTGCAGTGGCTTAGAGAAAGGTCTCTGGGGTCAGACTGCCTGGGATCAAATTCTAGCTCCACCATTTCCCAACTGTGTGACATTGGACAAGTAACTTGATATGTCTATGCTACCATTCCCCCACATGTAAAATGACAATGATAACAATAGTACATACTTCATAGGATTGTTCAACATTTAGATGATTTAATACAAAGTATTCAACTTGGAATAGTCAACACTACCTATTACAAAAATTACCTTGAGCATCCCCCTTCTCAATCCTCTACCATTCACACCATAGAACATCACTGGTTTTTTTCAGCTTGTCATATATAAGGTTTTTACATACAATCAGTATGCACTGTAACAGTTTATATTGAGTCAATCAATTTTATCTAAAATGTTATTTGGCTATATAGCACAAATATGAAAATGGAAAATAAATGGATTTACGAAAATTTTGGCTGTATTGTATTCAGAAAGTGTTCATACACTGACCCTTTTAAGCCAAATGCCTGTGAAAAAAAATGTTTCCAGAGCACATAGTTTAGATTTTACATATAATCTTACCATTTTGTTACTACAAACACAATACCGAGAAAAAAAAGAAAGAAAGAAAGAAAGAAACTAACAAACAAAGAAGAAAAGGAAAGAAAAGAAGAGGAAGAAATAAAATGTATTAAATGAAATATTCAATGTAAAAAAAGGACTAATGGAACTCAGTTGCCCCTTTGCCCAATTTTACATAATAAACAATCATCCCATCAAGAGAAATCATTAAAAGTGTTAATCACATTACATAGTTTTTCAATCATGGCAATTGAAAACACCTAAGGAAAAAGAGAAATTCAGTTCATGCCAGGAGTATGATGTCTTCCTAGGCAGCCAGACAACCAGAACCACAAGTAGGGAGTGGAGGTGGTGGAGATGAGGGGGATGGGGAGAAATGCCCTCTCTCAGAAACCAGGGTTGTGAAGGCAATGTTACAGGTTCACCCTGGTAAATTCTATGATCAGAAAGCTTTGAGGCCTTGTTTTCTGGTTTCAGCTAGTGGCAACAATCAAGAACGGACATTAGGCTGAAATCTATCCAAAGGATCAACTGAGAGGGCTTCAAATTCTTGTTCCACTAGGACAAGTTATCTTTTGCTCCCCTGGCAGATATATTTCCTTCTTTCCTCAACAAATATTTATTGAGCATTTACTATATGGGGATAAAGCAGTGATCCAAAAAGAAATGGTTTCTGTCTTCACAGAGGTTACGTATGAGTAGAAAATAGAAAAGTAAACTAGTAAACAAATACACAAGATAACTTTAGATAGTGGTAAGTGTTAAGAAGATTATTAAGCAATGGGATGTGATAGAGAGTGACTGAGGGTTCACTTTACATAGGGTAGTCAGAGAAGGCCTATCTTAAAGAGGTGATATTTGAGTTGAAATACCGCATATGTATGAAAGAAGATTATTACAGCAAGCACAAAGGCCTTGAGGTAAAAATGATAAAGTATGTTTGAAAAAACAAAGAGGTCAGTATGGTTGAAATTCCTGCCACACTATTCACAATAGCCAGGACATGGAAGCAACCTAGATGTCCATCGACAGAGGAATGGATAAAGAAGATGTGGTACATATACACAGTAGAATATAACTGAGCCATAAAAACGAAAGAGTGTCATTTGCAGCAACATGGATGGACCTTGAGATTATCATACTAAGTGAAGTAAGTCAGACAGAGAAGGACAAATATATGATATCACTTATATGTTGCATGTAAAAAAATTATACAAATAAACGTATTTACAAAACAGACTCACAGACATAGAAAACAAATTTATGGTTATGAAGGGGAAAGGTGGGAGGGATAAATTGGGAATTGGGATTAACAGATACATACTACTATATATAAAATAGATAAACAACAAAGACCTACTGTATAGCACAGGGAACTATATTCAATAGCTTGTAATAACCTATAATGGAAAAGAATCTGAAAATATATATATATATATATATAACGGAATCACTGTGCTGTACACCTGAAAGTAACACAACACTGTAAATCAACTATACCTCAGTTTTTAAAAATTATCTCCAAGTCTTAAAAAAAAAAAAAGAAATTCCTGCCACAATGCTACTCCAGAAGTTCATTTCTGTGGACAGTAGAAATTCTGAATATAATCCACAGGGATGTTTGGTGGCTTCATATCTAAATCTAACAGGACACTCCCCTGCTTGCACCACATGATATCCTAGTGCCTTCATTCAGAGGCTGACCCAAATGTCCTGTATGACCATTATGCTTCACCCAGAATCCCATGGCCTCAATAATGAGAATGCCATTGCTGTCACTTCCCTGCACTACCTGTCACCACTCGGTCAATGCCTTGGGAAAGGTCCAGGCTGCCGATGACACCCTGAAGGAAGCATCTCTGTTGCCAAACACTGCTCATCACGATGGGGGTGCTGAATATTTAGGGAACCTGGCCTGGCTCTCCTCCTGCCCCACCTGCCCAGCCAATCCTAATCTAAAATAGAGAAGCTACAACTGGCCCCATGCCAGATCTCTGAAATTATTAACCACTCCTCCCACTGCCTCAACATTACCTACAGCAATATGTTCCACAGGGCTCATGGGCTTCTGCTGATTTCACTGTTTCCTGCTGCCACAATAGCACCCACTTCACTATGGCAAACTACTTAGGATATTCTATAGCTTTACATATTTATTTTCTGTCTTCCTCCACTAAAATGTAAACTCCATGAGAGAAGAAACTTCTCTCTTATTCATTGCTATATTTCTAGTGCCTGACACATAGTTGATGCTTCATAAACATCTGTTGAATGAATGAATTTTAATTATAGCTTCCTTGTTAGGACTGGTCTTTTGTATCTATTTCTAGATTCTCTATTCTGTTCCATTGGCCTATTTGTCTTCTCTTGTACCAATACCACTCTCTAAATCACTATAGCTCTATGTCAGTCTTAATATGAGCAGAGTGAACCCCCCCAAATTGTTCTTCAAAATTATCTAGTTTGGAATTTTTTTCTTTTTAAAAATCTATTTGTTTGTTTGTTTGTTTGTTTGTTTATTGGCTGCATGGCTTGCAGTATCTTAGTTCCCCAATCAGGGCTTGAACTTGCACCCTCAGCGATGAAAGTACAGAGTCCTAACCACTGGACCGCCAGGGAATTCCCTAGTGTGGATTTTAAAAGTGTGGAATCTGGAGCCAAATTTCCTGGGTTTGAGTTCTGGTCCTGCTGCTTACTGGCTATGTGACCCTGACCAAATTACTTAACCATTCTGTGCCTCAGCTTTCTCATATATGAAATAGGCACAAAACCTACCTATCATAAAGGATTATTGCTAATCTTGGCCCTTTGCTTTTTGATATAACATTTATAATCAGCTTTTTCAGTTATACGTTGAGATTCTGACTGGAATTGTATTGAATTTATAGATTAATTTGGGAGATCACAGACATTTACAATATTGTGTGTTTCTATCCATGAATATGGCATACCTCTCTATTCATTTAGATCTCTTTAATATTTTTCAACAAAGTTTTAACATTTCCTCCACAGAGATACTAATATTTTGTATAGGATTTTTGTTATGATCATATGAGAGACTGACCTATTATTTTTCCATTCTTTTAATGTTCTTGTCAATTTTGTTACCAAGGTTATAAAGCCCCATAAAATGAACTGGGGGAGAATTTTTCTTATTTTTCTATTCCCTGAACAAGTTTTGTGTGAGATTGGATTCATCTACTTCTTGAATGTGGAGAGAACTCACCTGTGAAATCATCTGGGTTGTGACATTTGGAGTGAGGAGTACGGTAGAATTCTACCATTGACTCATTGCTTTAAGGCTTATAGGTCTATTCAGGTTTTCTATTTCTTCTGCAGTCATTTTTGTTAAGTTATATTTGCCCAGGATATTGTCCATTTTGTTTAAGATTTCAGATTACTGTAATAAAATAGATCATGGTAATAAAATTATTTTTAATGTTTTCTGTATGTCTAGTTGTGAACCTTCGTTCATTTTTAAAAATATTTATTTATTTATTTATTTTTTGGCTGTGTCAGGTCTTTGTTTCGGCACACAGGATCTTTTGTTGTGGTGTGTGGGCTTCTCTCTAGTTGTGGGGCTCATGTTCCAGAGCACATGGGCTCTGTAGTTGCGGGGCATTGACTTAGTTGCCCTGCAGCATGTGGGATCTTAGTTCCCCAACCAGGCATCCTTTGTATTGCAAGACAAACTCTCAATCCCTGGACCACCAGGGAAGTCCTCCTTCTTTCATTTTTTCCCCCCTTATTTCGTTATTAATTTACTGGCATTGTCAAAGGTTTATCTATTTCCAAAGAACTAATCTTTTCAATTATCAATTTGGTAGTTAAATCCTCTCTATTATACCTTCATTTTCAATTTTATTAATTCCTGCTCTTATCTTTATTATTTCCTTCCTTCTACTTTCTTTGGCTTTATTTCATTTTTTTCCTTTCTAATTTCCTAAGTTGGGCACTTAATGTATAAAAGCTCTTTCTTTCTTATTTCTGTTTAAAGGTACTTTAGGCTATAAATCTGTCTCTAAGTACACTATTCCTTTGCTGAATTCTGCAGATTTTGATGTGAGGTATTTTTATTACCATTCAGTTATAAATATTTTCTAATTTACATTATGGCTCCTTCTTTGATCCATGAGTTAATCAAACATCTTTTTTTTAATGTATATATATATATATATATATATATATTAATGGTTCTGAAGAACCTAGGGTCAGGACAGCAATAAAGCTGCAGATGTAGAGAATGGACTTGAGGATACAGGGAGGGGGAAGGGTAAGCTGGGATGAAGTGAGAGAGTGGCATGGAAATATACACACTACCAAATGTAAAATAGATAGCTAGTGGGAAGCAGCTGCATAGCACAGGGAGATCAGCTCAGTGCTTTGTGACCACCTAGAAGGGTGGGATAGGGAAGGTGGGAGGGAGGGAGATGCAAGAGGGAAGAGATATGGGGACATATGTATATGTATAACTGATTCACTTTGTTATAAAGCAGAAACTAACACACCATTGTAAAGCAACTATACTCCAATAAAAATGTTAAAAAAAACCTCTATATTTTTTAAAGTTACTTTTTCGCTATTGACTTCTAACTTAATTGCACTGTGACCAGAGTATATGGTCTTTATGTTTTAGGTATGTCTTTGTAACAATATACAACTGGATTTTGAAAAAAAAATAATTATCAATTTGAAATTTCAGTACTTTGGTGGATTTCAGCTAATTACATTTGTTTTGATCACTGACATACTTTTTATTTATTCATACCATCTAATTTAATGTGTTATATCTACTCTGATTTTTTATGCTTCTTTTTTCTCCTTTTCTGTCTTATTTACAAGTAATTGAGGTTTTTGTTCAATTTTTCCCTCTACTGGATGGTATGTTGTATGCTCCATTTCTATTCTTTTAGTAGTTACACTTAAATTTCAGTATTCATACTTAAATGAAACAAGTCTAAATTCAATCAGTATCTCTACCTTTCTCCCAAATGATACAAGGATCTTCTAATGCTTTAATGTTGATCACCCCCTCAGCTTATTGTTGTCCAGTAATTTAATCCCACCCTTTTTAAAACTCCCCAACTCAGCCACTATATTGTTTCACATAGGTAATAGTTGTTTATATTTATCTACGTTTCTTTGCTCATTATTCTTTTTTTCATCTCATTCTTTTTTCTGGAAATTTGTTTGAGAAGATCCTTTAGTGAGCATCTGATTTTACATATCTGAAAAAGTCTTTATTTAGCACTTATTTATCAATATTAGCTTTTCAAGGATGAATATTCTAGATTGACAGATATTTTCCCCTGACACTTTGAAAGTATTATCCCTCTATCTTCTGACTTTGTTGCTTTTGAGAAATTTGCTCTCAGTTTAATAGTCATTCCTTTAGAAATAATTCCTTATTTCTGTTTGGTCCCTTTTCAGACGTTCTCTATCTTTTTACCACAGTGTGTCTCTGCATAGCTTTCTTTGTATTTGTTCTGCCTGGGATTTGTTGTAATTACCGAATCTAAGTATCCATGTCTTTCATCAATAAAGGGAAATTAGCAATTTTTCTTTGAAATTTGTTTCTCTCTCATTTTCTGCATTCTCTCCATCTAGAAATGTAATTAGATTTATGTTAGATTTTCTCAGTCTATCAATCATCCATATCTTTTAATTTCTCACTTATAATTCCTATCATTTTCTCTCTCTGCTGCATTCTGAACAATTTCTTCAGATCTACTTTTCTGATCACTAACGGTCTCTTTATTTGTCTAATCTGCTATTTAACCTATCCATTGAATATTTTAAATTAACAATTACATTTTTCAGAATGAAAAATGTATTTGGTTTTCTTTAAAAGTTACCTAGATTTCCATGACAGCAGATGTGATGATGTAGACTAATTCATCCCTGTTCTCTTTACTGCAATTAGAAATCCTAGAAACAACACATGAGGCAATAAAAAGAGAACTATGAAAGGTGGAAAGAGGACGGTGAACTGTTTAGAGAGCCAAGGACTTGAAGAAAGGCACATCAGCAGGGCAGCTAACGATCTCCTATCCAACAGACGTTGACCCAGGCCTATCATAACTGACCCCCAACCTAGCAACACAAGGAAGCCAGGTAGGTTCATTTCTTTCCCAGATGAAACGAGAGCCCCAGTAACAACCCCAAGTGATCTTAGCAGCACTGGCAAGGGGGATTAATGGGGATCAACTCTGCCAATAAGTGGCCAGAGCAAGCTTCTCCTTCCACACCAGGTCCAAGAATCTCCTCCCCCACAGAGAGACAATATGTGGCCAGACAGCATCAGCAAGGGGTACCCCACCATAACAAATGACCTAGACCTGGAAACTTATTTGTACCCATGGGCCTGAGACTCCTCTGCTCCAACCAGGGACATGAAACATGGCAGCTCAAGGGTACCAACAAGGAAAATTCCATTGCAACAAGCTGTCTGTGCCTGAAACCACTCAGTCTCCCACAGATGGGGGGCAATCCTGCCACAAGAAGCACCTGACCAGAAAGCAATCCCCCTCTCCCACAGAGCCAGAGACTTCCCTCCAAAATATGTGAGAAGCAAGGCCAGTGGCGAGAGGGACCACAAGTGGCTTGGACCAGGAAGCATTCTTCTTCCCTGTGAGTAGAGAATCCCTTTCCCCACCTATAATACATGCACTAGGCAGCCTGAACTGGGAAAAGAGCTTCCACCCCATCAGAGAACAATGGGAACCCAAGCAGCACCAGATAAACCAGCAGATGAAGACAGAATAGCAGAGGCTATGAAAATTAAATTATCATTGGAACCAGAGCCTACAAAAGCAGGCCAGTACCAGTGTGCTATACCTAAACAGGATGAACTGCCTGCTAAAATAAAAGATTTAAATAGGACCCAGAGTCTTTCAACATAATAGCCAAAATGTCCAAGATACAACAAAAAATCATCTGGCTCTTCATAAAAAGAATCAGAGCCAGAAAAATCACAATGTGAAGAGAAAAAAACAATCAAATAACACCAACACCAAGATGAATCAGATGTTGGAACTATCTGTCAAGGATCATAAAACAGCCATCATAAAAATGCTTCAGCAAGCAGTTACACATTCACTGGAAACAAGTAAAAAAATAGAAAATCCCAGAAAATAACTGGAAGTTGCAAAAAACTGGAAATTATAGAACTGGAACATACAATACAGAAATTTAAAACTTGCCTCATAGGCTCAATAGTAGAGTGAAGATGACAGAGGATAAAATCAGTAAATACGAGGACTGGTCAGTAGAATTTACCATATCTGAACAACAGAGACAAAAAGGATTAAAAACAAAATGAAGAGAATCTCAGATACCTGAGAAACAATAACAAAAATCCAACATTCTTTTCATCACAGTCCCAAAATGAGAAGAGAATGAGAATGCAACTGAAAGAGTATTTTAGAAAGTAATGTTTGAAACTTCCTAAAATTGGTGAAATACATAAACTTACCCATGCAAGGAGCTGAGTGAACACCACAAAGGATAAACCCAAAGAAATCCAAACCAAGGCACATCACGAATAAACACCAAAAGCCCAGTCTATAAAAAGAAAAAATGATAAGTTGAATTTCATCAAAATTAAAAACTATTGCTCTGCATAAGACTTTTAAGAGGATGAAAAATCAAAGACTGGGAATGTTATTTGCAAAGCTCATATCCAACAAAGGATTCCTATCTAGAATGTATAAAGAATCCTCAAAACTCGATAATTAATAAAGCAAACCGGGCTTCCCTGGTGGCGCAGTGGTTGAGAGTCTGCCTGCCGATGCAGGGGACACGGGTTCATGCCCCAGTCCGGGAAGATCCCACATGCCGTGGAGTGGCTGGGCCCATGAGCCATGGCTGCTGGGCCTGCGCGTCTGGAGCCTGCGCTCCGCAGTGGGAGAGGCCACAACAGTGAGAGGCCCATGTGCCGCAAAAAAAAAAAAAAAAAAAAGCAAACCATCCAATTAGAACGTGTGCAACAAACATGAATAGACATTTTACTAAAGATTGTATTCAAGGGCAAATAAGCACATCATTAGGGAAATGGTAATTAAAACCATAGTGAGTTATTACAACATACCTATCAGAATGGCTAAAATAAAAAATAGTGACAACACCAAATGCTAGCAAGGATGCAGAGAAACTGGATCACTCATACCTTGCTGATGGAAATGTAAAATAGTAAAACCACCCTGGAAAGCAGACTGGTAGTTTCTTTTTTAAATTAAGCATACAATGACCACATGACCCAGCAATTGCACTCCTGGGTATTAATCCAAGAGAAATGAAAACTTATGTTTACACAAAAACCTGTACACAAATGTTCATAATATCATAGTAGCCAAAAACTAGAAACAATCTAGATATCCTTCATCAGGTGAATGGGTAAACAGACTGTGGAACACCCATATTGTGGAACAATAAAAAGAAACAAACCATTGATAAAAACAACTACTTAGATAAATCTGCAGGAATTATGTTGAGTGAAAAGAAAGTTAACCCTGCAAGGTTACTTACTGTAGGATTCCATCTATATAGCACTTTTGAAATGATGAAATTATTGAGTTAAAAAACAGATTAGTGGTCACCAGGAATTAGGGAGAAGCATGGAGGTAGAAGGGTGGTGGGTATGTTTATAAAAGGGAAACATAAGAGATCCTCATGGTAAAGGAACTGTTCCATGTCTTAACTTTGGGGGTGGATACATGAACCTACACGTGTGATAAAATGGCACAGAATTAAACACATACATATACAGACAGAGAGACAGACAGACACACACACACATGAATACAAGCAAAACTGAGGAAAGCTGAATAAAATTGGTGGGTTATGGGCCTCCCTGGTGGCGCAGTGGTTGAGAGTCCGCCTGCGGATGCAGGGGATACGGGTTCGTGCCCCGGTCTGGGAGGATCCCATATGCCGCGGAGCGGCTGGGCCCGTGAGCCATGGCCACTGGGCCTGCGCGTCCGGAGCCTGTGCTCCGCAACGGGAGAGGCCACGACAGTGAGAGGCCCGCATACCGCAAAAAGAAAAAAAAAAAAAAAAAAAAAAATTGGTGGGTTATAACAATGTTAATACCATGGTTATGATGTTGTACTATAGTTTAGCAAGCTGTCACCCTTGGGGGAAACTGGGTAGAGGGTACATGATAATATTATGGAATATTATTCAGCAATAAAAAGGAATAAAGGATATCAACTTCCAGAATTGCAGTGTGAGGAATGCTGCAAGCCCTCTCCCCAGAGAAACAACAGTCTCAATAATGAAAATTATTTTTAAAACAACCATTTAAAGTCTCTGGAAACTGTTCTAAAGGTATACACCAAATGGAGAAACATCTATTCGAAAAAAAGTGTGACAGAGTCTGTGGCCTTTGAGTCATGACACACTTCCTTATCAACACTCCAGCTCCTACAGTAGTCATGTGTGTCCAAGAAGACAAGCCTCTCTCTTCATCTAGCTCCCAGTCTGGCACTATGGTTTCATCTTTGGGGGGGCAATCCAACAGCATCCCTCATTCCTCCAAGATTCATATTTCAGAAGCTCTACTTTGGGCAAACACTGCCAAGAGAACCAGTCTCCTTTCCCCAACCCAATCTCCACTGATAAGGCAGAAGCTTGACTCCAGGCATGACAGGCTGAGAAAGTTCGGTCTCAAATGCCCTTGTTCCAGCTTGTTTACAGGGTAAAGGGGCAAGTTCAAAAGGGACTACTGTCTCAGCTGTGAGCCCTGCTCAGAGTAGTAGTGTCACAGTAGCAGAAGAATCAGGCTACTGCCCACACCCCCAAATCCTGTATAAGGGCACAGAGTTTCTGCCCAAGAGAGAGACGGACCATAAGAACAGAGAACTCACACTTACATGGGCAATTAACCTACAACAAAGCAGTCAAGAATATACAATGGGGGGCTTCCCTGGTGGCGCAGTGGTTGAGGGTCCGCCTGCCGATGCAGGGGACGCGGGTTCGTGCCCCGGTCCGGGGGGATCCCGCATGCCGCGGAGCGGCTGGGCCCGTGGGCCATGGCCGCTGAGCCTGCGCGTCCGGAGCCTGTGCTCTGCAGCGGGAGAGGCCACAGCGGTGAGAGGCCCGCGTACCACAAAAAAAAAAAAAAAAAAAAAAAAAAGAATATACAATGGGGAAAAGACAGCCTCTTCAATAAATGGTGTTGGGAAAACTGGACAGCTAAATGCAAAAGAATCAAACTGGACTACTCTCTCACACTATGCACAAAAATAAACTCAGAATGGATTAAGGACTTAACTGTAACACCTGAAACCATAAAACTTCTAGAAGAAAACATAGGCAGTATGCTCTTTGACACTGGTCTTAGTAATATTTTGGGGCATATGTCTCTTCAGGGAAGGGAAACAAAAGCAAAAATAAACAAATGGGACTATATCAAACTAAAAAGCTTTTGCACAGTGAAGAAAACTATCAACAAAATGAAAAGGCCACCTACTGAATGGGAAAAAAATCATTTCAAATGATAAATCTGATAAGGGGTTAATATCCAAAATATACAAAGAACTCATACAACAGCTCAACATCTAAGAAGCAAACAACCTGATTAAAAAATGGACAGAAGACCTGAATAGATATTTTTCCAAAGAATTCATAGGGGGACTTCCCTGGTGGTCCGGTGGTTAAGAATCCGCCTTCCGATGCAGAGGACGTGGGTTTGATCCCTTGCTGGGGAACTAAGATCCCACATGCCGTGGGGCAACTAAGCCTGCATGCCACAACTAGAGGGAAGCTTGCCCATGCACCACAATGAAAGATCCCACATGCCACAACGAAGATCCCATGTTCCGCAACTAAGACCTGACACAGCCAAAAAAATAAAATAAATATATTTTGAAAAAATGAATACATTTTTTAAAAAATACAAAGGAAAAAAACCCAAAGAATTCATATAGCTAGCCAACAGGCACATGAAAAGATGCTCAACATCACTAATCATGAGGGAAGTGCAAATCAAAACCACAATGAGATATCATGTCATACCTGTCAGAATGGCTGTCATCAAAAAGACAACAAATAACAAACATTGGCAAGAATGTGGAGAAAAGGGAACCTTCGTACACTGTTGGTGAGAATGTAAATTGGTGCAGCCACCATGGAAAATATTATGAAGGTTCCTCAAAAAATTAAAAATAGAACTACCATACAATCCAGCAATTCCATTCCTGGGTATTTATCTGAAGAAAATGAAACTACTAATTAGAAAAGATATATGCACCCCTATGTTCATTGCAGCATTATTTATAATAGCCAAGATATGGGAAGTGACCTAAGTGCC
The DNA here is from genome assembly GCF_964165515.1 of Mesoplodon bidens. Taxonomy (NCBI): domain Eukaryota; kingdom Metazoa; phylum Chordata; class Mammalia; order Artiodactyla; family Ziphiidae; genus Mesoplodon; species Mesoplodon bidens. The sequence goes on along the minus strand of NC_138163.1, from coordinate 83,410,414 downwards.
CATCAATAGATGAATGGATAAAGATGTGAGATAGATAAATAGATAGGTAGATATACACACAATGGAATATTACTCAGTCACAAAAAAATGAAATCTTGCCATTTGCAAAAACATGGATGGACCTAAAGGGTATTATGCTAAGTTAAATAAATCAGACAAAGACAAATACTGTATGATTTCACTTATATGTGGAATCTAAAAAACAAAACAAATGAACAAACATAACAGAGACAGAGTCATAGATTCAGAGAACAAACAGGTGGTTGCTAGAGGGGAGGGCAGTGAGAAGAGGAGAGAAAAAAATGAGGGAGATTAAGAGGTACAAACTTCCAAATGCAAAATAAATGAGTCACAGGTATGAAATATGTAGTGTGGGAATATAGTCAATAAATATGTAATATCTTTGTATAATGATATATGGTAACTAGATTTATCATGGTGATCATTTTGAAATGTACAGAAATATCAAATAACTATGTTGCATAACAGGAACAAACAATGTTGTAGGTCAATTATACTTCAAAAACAAACAAACTCATAGAAAAAGAGATCAGATTTGTGGTTACCAGAAGCAGGGAGTAGGGAGACAGGAAATTGGATGAAGGCGGTCCAAAGGTGCAAACTCCTAGTTATAAGATAAATAAGTACTAGGGGTGTAGTGTACAATATGATAAATATAATTAGCACTGCTGTATGTTATAGTTGAAAGTTGTTAAGAGAGTTAATCCTAACAGTTCTAATCACAAGGAAAACATCTTTTTTTTATTTCTTATTTTTGTATCTATATGAGGTGATGAATGTTCACTAAACTTATTGTGGTAATAATTAGATGATGCATGTAAATCAAATCGTATGTTGTATACCTTAAACTTATATAGTGCTGCATGTCAATTATATCTCACTAAAACTGAAAGAAAAAGATTTTTTTAAACAGAGAGCTCTGTAGCCCTCTTCAAAGGAACTGACATTATTTGGAATAGAGTGTGGGGAAGTTCGTGCCTGAGAGTGTTGTTCAAAACAATGGAGACCTTGATGGCGAACAATTAAAAGGAAGTTAGTAGCTCCAGAATACTCAAAGCAACAAGCAAAATGGCATACCACCTAGAAGTTTAGGAGAAAGACACAGAGCCTATGTGGGATCTGAGCAGCCCCAAACATTGGTCAACACTCTGCTTCTACAAAGGGAATCTACTTTAATCAGATTAGACCATAGAGTGATTCATACCCCCAGGCCATCATCACAAACAACAGACAAATCAGCTTGCAATTAGTTGAGGCTAACAACTGGGTGGGATACTGGCAGAGGAAGACCAGCCCAGGCATTCAAGGAGACTATGCACTTGCCCAAGGCTGTGCCTCTGAGGAGTGACAGAATAGGCAGCATACTGTGGGTGAAACAGATATCACTGAAATATTCCAGCCAAGTCACTAAACCATAACCAAGAAAACAAGCAAAGAACAATAAAAACGAGCTCCCAAGGGACCAGGGGAATCAGTATCCAGGGTTGCTACAATATATTATCTAAAATATTCAGTTTTCAAAAGAATTACAAGATGTGCAAACAACAGGAAAGTGTGACCCATAAACAGGAAATAAAGTAGGCAATACAAACTGCCTGTAGAGAAGCCCAGATGTCAGACTTAGCAGACAGATTTTAAAAGAGCTATTATAGATATGTTCAAAGAACTAAAAGAGGGCTTCCCTGGTGGCGCAGTGGTTGAGAGTCCGCCTGCCGATGCAGGGGATGCGGGTTTGTGCCCCGGTCCAGGAGGATCCCACATGCCGCGGAGCCGCTGGGCCCACAAGCCATGGCCGCTGAGCCTGCGCGTCCGGAGCCTGTGCTCTCCAATGGGAGAGGCCCCAACGGTGAGAGGCCTGAGGCCTGCATACCGCAAAAAAAAAAAACAAAAAAAAAACTCCTATCTCTTTATTGATATTTTCTATTTGATGAGACGTTGCCATCATAGCTTACTTTACTATTTAAATCTTAGTTTCCTTTAGTTCTTTTTTTTTGTGTGTGGTACGCGGGCCATGGTTCGCGGGCCCAGCCACTCCGTGGCATGTGGGAGCCTCCCGGACCGGGGCACAAACCCACGTCCCCTGCATCGGCAGGCGCACTCCCAACCACTGTGCCACCAGGGAAGCCCCAGGAGTTATTTTTTAAGAGAACCAAATGGAAATCCTGGAGCTAAAAATATAATAACTGGAACTTTAAAATTCACTAGAGGGGTTTAAGAGTAATTAGAGCTGGTAGAAAAAATCTGTGAACTTGAAGATAAATCATTAGAGATTATACAATCTGAAAAACAGAGAGAAAAAAGGAAGAAGAAAAAATTATTCCATTTGTATGAAATGTTCATAACAGGCAAATCTATAGCGGCACAGAATAGATTAATGGTTGTTTAGGGCTGGGGGCAGGGGTGGAGGGAACTGAAGGGTGATGGCAAAGGGGTTTGGGGTTTCTTTTAAGATTAATGAAAATGTTCTAAAATCGATGTGGTGATGGTTGCATGACTGTGAATATACTAAAAATATACTAAAAACCAGTGAACACTTCTATGGGTAAACTGTATAGTATGTGAATTATATCTCAATAAAGCTGTTACCAAAAAAGGGGGGAGATAAAGTATCAATATCTGATACAGACAACGTGTAGAATATAAAAACATTATATGATCAAAATAAGTAGAATCCTAAAAAGTGTATACTGTGTTATTCCGTTATATGAAATTCTAGAATACTAACAGAAAATATATCCATGGTTGCCTATGGGGGCCAAGGATTAACTGAAAGTGCAAATGAGAGAACTTTCAAGTGTGATAAAAATGTTTTATATTTTGATTCAAAGTGGTAAAAATACAATGTACACATTCATAAAAACTCACTGAGTTAAAACATTTGCGATATGTGCATTTCACCATATGCAAATTTTATTTCAGTTACAAGAGAGAATATAGGAGACGAGAAAGGAAGAGAGGAGAGAGAGAAAGGAAGAGGGAAGGGAGCAGATATAGAAGCCATTTATAAAGTCGAATCCATAAATTTGGCATTTAGTAGGATATAAAGAGTAAGGAAGAGGAGGGGATCTAAAATAACAAAAGGTGGCAGAGTGATATTCTATAAGAATCCTGGCTTAAAAGCCAGATGGTCCTCCACGACCTGTGTGTGAGACTCTGGCAATCTCACCTCTCTGAGCCTTGGTTTATGCATCTGTAAAAAAGAATTATGATCCCTCTTTCACAAGGTTTTTATGAGGATTAATGAAATAATACATACAAAGCATCTAGAGGTCTTTATTATTATGACTTCAGATTTCTAACTTTGCCCCTAGATAGGTCAAGCTCTGCCTCTGGGATGGGGTAAGGGTCTTGGATACAGGAAGGATTTATATAAGGAATACCTGAAGGAAGGAGCCAGAAGTGAAGATGAGCAGTGGTTTCCCAGCATGCTGAGGGATGGCCTTAAAGCCCAGGATGAAAGTTGCTAGATCTATTTCTAGGAGCCCTCTCCCCACCTAATTCTTAAGCTGGGAGGTGGGATGCCAGTGGTATCCTTACTCTGCCAGCTCATAATCAGAGAGGCATAAACCCTCCAAACTTCTCTGGGTGGTCAGGTTTGGCCTTGAACTCATTTTCTGGCTCAGTAGGTAGAGTAGTACTCCCTCTGAGAGCAATGGGACGTTTCCCTGAGGTCCACAGAGCAGCTTACATCTTTTGCATCAGATCAAGAGCCTGCTTCCTCTTCCATCCACGCCCTAATGTCCAAAGGTGTGCAGAGCCCAGAGGGTGAAAGGTGGGCCAGCTGGGCTCTGGGCCATGTCTGACCTGCCAGAGCTACCTGGCAAAGAACGATAGAAGCTAAGTCATGGCTCCTGAGTTAACTTCAAGGCATACTTGGGAAGGCTCATGCTCTTAGACTTTGAGATGGGTGCTCAGGGATCTTAGGGGCCTTCAGACTGGTGACTTTGAGACTGAGCATGCTCTGAGAGAAAGTATCCCATTCCCAGTGTCTTGAACACCTTCTTTCTCCATCCACTTCCCACATCCTTAAAAGAGCCCTGATGTGGGGGGGGGGAGGGTCTGGATACAGGCCAAAGTGGGCAGCAGCCCCTCTCAGTGATGGCCTGAACCTTACCAGTCTCAGGACTTGACCAAGTTGTGTCTTTCCCCTGTCCCAAGAGAGAGCTATGTTCATGGCAGCACTGCAGAGAGGGTCGAGGTAACTATAAGGGGCTGGGGAAAGTGGCCAGTAATTTGGAGGTCGGACAGCCTTTTTTCACAAGTCACCTCAGGTGAGGAAAAGTAACCTCAGTTACCCTGGGGGGAGGTGGGCAGCAGAGGGCAATTTACAGAACCCTTAGCCTAGACTCAGAACTCCTGGGTTAGAATCTGTTTGCTCCTGTGCACGGAGTCATGCTGGGTCAGCTCAATCTGAGGCAGCTCAGTCCTAGGCAGCATCACCTCCCTGAAGCCCAAATCATATGAAACCCAATGTAGAGGGTGGAGGCGGTCCAAAGAGCAGCCAGAGAAGTCAGAGAAGATGAAAGGCTCCAGAACACTAGAACAGGCTTGGGGACCCAAAATACCACAGTAGAGAAGTTCAAAGCATAGTAAAGGAGGAGGACAGTTCTTTGCATATAACTTAGTTCAGTCCTTACTACGTCTGTGCACAGAAATCTTTCCCTCCCTAACTGACTCTCACATAGAAACATTCTCCCACTTTTGATATTCTAGGCTGAGCTGTGCCAGCCTAGAAGAACTCCTGCTCAGAACAGCGGCCTCAACTTCACCCTCAGATCACTGTAGCAATGGCTTTTCTCCATGTCTACCATGTTGGTTTCTCTGGCTTGGAAAAGCCACCTTTTTACTTTTATGGTCCATAAATTTAAGGTACCCAGATATTATAAGAAGGCAATTTAGGGACTCTGAGAAGAGTTTCACCCTCCCCTTGGGTACACCAAAAGGGTGAATCATCAGTGATTTCTTGGGGAAGAGGGTGAGTCTTAATTAGTTACTAAACTCAGAAGACATTGGCCATCCACATCCCATAAATGAGCTGAAAGCCAGAAGCACTCCTTGAAAAATAGGTCTTTATTGGAAGAGTCTAGAGGTGAGCTCAGACTTCAGAACAGGAAGAGAGAGACTGATAACTGACATATCAGAACCTCAAAGGGCATGCACTCAAGAGGCCACCATAGCTGATACAACAAACAGGCCCAGATGTGAGTTTAGATCAACCTGTGAAAGCGCTGAGCTTCCCTGAGGGATACCTTGCAGAAGCCCCACCTGCTTTTCCTCCTAAGCTCCCAGACCATGTGTGAAGTTCATACCAACTCCAAGAGATCCACTGGCTTCCTTCCTGAATACCTAGGCGTTCAGCCTCCTTTCCTTTCCTCTGTAAAGCTGCCATTGGCACTCATCCCTTTAGGTGGGGCACAACTCTCCTTTGGGCTGGCTAAAGAGTGAGATAAAGTCATCCTGGCACTCCCCCAAAAATAAACACAAAGATAACCCTCAGGTAGAGAGCTCTGTCAACTACCACCAAGGCAAAACAGAAGTAACAAAAGCAACACGTTGCACATACTAGGTTTGGTGAATTGTTACAGAGGAATGAACATAAAATGGCGAAGCTTCCATCTTCCAAAGTTCCCAGATTGAGGAGATTGAGAATGAAGATGTTGGGCTCTATCTCCTGACTCCTTTCTGAGATAGCCACTAGAAGGTCTGTGGGGCTTTCTCCCTCTGCATTCTTTATCCTGAGGGTGGGAATCACTTCCCCCTAACACTCCCTCACACACATTTGTCCCACTCATACCTGAGCAGCAAGGGCACAGAGACTCCCTTTCTCTGGATCTCAGAGGATGTTTGCCCTGAGGGGCATGAAGACAAGCACCCAGCCCACAAGCCTCTGCTATACACAGAAATTGTTCCCTCTGAGAATTTCTTGTTAGTTGAGAACCAGATTTAATAACCTGCTAGGGAATGTGTCTCAAGCAACAGAATAAAGACACCATGAGAGACGAAAAGGGAACGCCTACCTTGTCCTACAAGGAACAGTTCAGGGTGGACTAATACATACTAAGGGCCATGTAGCAGACACTTTAGAGCCATCATGACATTTTGTCTACACAACAACCTTATGAAGTAGCTATTTTTCCCATTTTGCTGATAGGGAAATTGATAGGCTCTGATGGCTTGTGCTGGGCTGGGAGGCAAAACCAGGCCTGCCTGACTCCAGTGTCTGTACTGTTTTTACTACCAAAGTGCTGCTTCCCAAAGAGGGTGGGAGCCATAGACTAGAGACCACAAGTCCAGCTGAAAGAGGTAACTTTTAGATCACCGTACCATGCCCCAAAACTAAGGAGGGGAATCACAGACCCTCCAGGGGACAGGACAGCTACAGAGCCAAAGTGCAGCATATGCCAGGGTGTGGGCCCCTAGCCAGAAGCGGTACAGGAGCAGGTTGTGGGAGGGACTGAGGGAGAAGCCCAAGTCTAGGAAACCCAGGTCTTCCTTCCATCAGAGTTCCAGATCACGGATGGACCAGCATCCAGGGTAACTTGGACTCTACTGCTCAGCCCAGTTCTGCTGCTTTACGACCTCCACTCAGTTCCCTTCTATGTTCAGCTCTGCTGGTGGCAGAAGGTGAGGCAGACAGTAACTTGGTATTGAGTTGTGGAGGATGGAGGCCCTTCCTTGCCCCCTGGGCCTGCCTTTCACCACCTTCACTAGGCAGCTCCCTATGGCTTGATGAGGCAGGAAGCTGCAAAGAGGGGCTTTCTGGCCTTCACAAGCAATCTACACCAGATCCCAGACCAGGAGCCTTTTGATCAAGGCCTTGCCCAGGCTAGGGGGCTGGCTCCAGAGAGGATCTAAAGAGCAGTGCTGGACGGATCCCATCTGCCCAATGCCAACTGGAAAATCTACTTCTGTCTCTATAGATAGGTCTCTTGTCGACCCCTGAGAAACTACCCAGTGAATAAAGAAACCACTTCCCTCATTATGGGAAACCCATTGCACTGAAAAGAGAATCTCCATGGGGAAGAGGCTGTGGTTGCCCCCCAGCGCTGGTCTATTAAATCTCCCCTTTCCCCTTAGGGCCCTAGGTCTCACTCTGACCTTACCACTGTCACTCCTTTAGCAAAACAGAACATGGAGTCTCTCAGACTGGAGCAAAGAAGACCTTGGGAAGGAAGGTATGCAGGAGGGAAGTTCTCACTCCCAGGACCCTTATAGTGGGCCCCATGGTAGGGCTCTGCCTCCTTCTCATTGACCCTACTGCCACATATCCAGCTCCAGGCATGTGCCACTCTCTTTTTTTTTTTTTTTTTTTCTTTTTGCGGTATGCGGGCCTCTCACTGTTGTGGCCTCTCCCGTTGCGGAGCACAGGCTCCGGATGCGCAGGCCCAGCGGCCATGGCTCACGGGCCCAGCCGCTCCGCGGCATATGGGATCCTCCCAGACCGGGGCACGAACCCGTATCCCCTGCATCGGCAGGCGGACTCTCAACCACTGCGCCACCAGGGAGGCCCAGCCACTCTCTTTTTAACACTGGCCTATGAGGGCAACGAAGCCAATCTTTGGTTTTTCCTGGGCACGGCAGAGGCAGCAGGAAGCATTTGCACAAAGAGCTTCCTGAAGGACTCTGGGGGAAGCATGCGGCAACGACAGAAACCCAAACAGCTCAGCTTCCACGGCAACATCTCTGAGCCAACCATGGCTAACCCTTCTCTGGGACTGACACACTGTCTGTACTACATCCAGGCTCCAAAGGGTCAGAGGCCTGGCCCCTTCCCTCTCTGTCCCTGGCCTGTGTTCACAGAGTGGTCACCTCTCACCTACAACTTCAGCGAGGAAGTATTTGAGGGCTAGGTTCCCTCCCAGCCAATATTACAGAAACCTAATTCGCAGACGTCCTAGAAGACCTCCTCCTCAGCCCTGGTTCCCTCTCTGACAAATATACTTCTTTCTCAGGTGATCCTCAAGATTATGATTGATACCATTTATTAACCCACAGTTTAGGTGAGAGCCAGTCCCCTACACTGAGAGGCATGGCTTTGACCCCTACAGTCTAACAGCAGCTCCACCTTACAAGACCCTTAACATCCGAATAACAAGAGTAGCCCACATACAGTATAACAGATGGCACCTCAATTCTCTGTCCTGTGAAATGTGGGGACTTATATCCAGCCCAAAACAATAATCTTTATTAAGAACTCTTTGGATATAGCTGGGGCAGTGTACTTCCATCCTTACTATGAGAAGCATGAGGAAATAGCTTTAAATTTAAGCAGGAAAGTTGAAAATTGGAAGCAAGGTTGCCAGCAAATGACAGAACTGGGAGAGCCTTGGAAGTTAAAGAATCTCTAACCACCACCCATAGCAATCCTCAATGTAGAAAAAATGCTGGTCCTCCCAAATATGGACTAGAAGAGTACTTCTTTGGAGAGGGAAGGAAATGAATGTGATGTCAATGGGGCTAGGATCCTAAAGTGGTTTCTTCCATGTCTTTTCCTTTTTCTATCCCAGAGGGTGTCTGAATCCTCTTTGTTCAAACTACCCTTTCTGTGTACCAAACCCTAGAATCATAAAACCTTGGATGGCAAAATTTTTGTCATCTAGCCTTCTTATAGGTATTTAACTACAAGAAAGTCATTCAACTTCTGCTTAGATACCTTCACCGAGGAGAATTTAGTACCTCCAGAGGCAACTATGAGGGAAAGACCCTCTGTTTCTACATTGTGTGGTTCATGTTTGGTCTTAAAACACAGTCATGCTAGCAGATTTGTTAGAGCAAAGCCACATCCCTGTAATGGGGAGGGGATGGTCTCACTTGAAGTGTCTATTAATCCACTTGCTTACTCATTCATTCATTCAACAAATACTGACCATCTATATGTTAAGCACTATACTTGCTGCTAGATAAACAAGGAGAAACAAAAACAGACATGACTCCTGCTCTGATGAAGTTTGGAGTGTAGTGGCTGAGACAGTAATAAACCCGGGAATCACACAGATAAGGGTGAAGCCCAACTGAGATAAGTACTGTAAAGAAAGGAAGACATTTCTTTGAGAGATATAACAAAGGAACCTGACCTATCCTAGATACACTGGTCTAGGAAACCTTCCTTGAGGAAGTAATGCTAGAACTAAGATCTGAGTATTAAGTAGGATTAGCCAAGCAAAACAGATGGAGGTGGGAAGTGGAGAGAGTGTTCCAGTAAGTGGAAAAAGCATGGGCAAAGGCCCTGTGGCCCACAGTGAATGGTATATTTGGAACTAAAAGAAGGCCAGCATGGCTGGAGCATAGAGCACGAGGGAGAAAGTGATGTGAGCTGAGGCTAGAGATGTAAGTTTGACAAGATCTTACAGGATCTCATAGGCCATATTAATAGTTCTTTATTCTTTTAGGAGTCATAGGAAATTATTGGAGGATTGTTATACAAGATGATAACACAATCAGATTTAACTTTTGAAAACATCACTCTGGGTTGTAGAGATGGCAGCATGGATATGTGGAGAACAGTCTATTGTAATAGATAAAATGAGAGATGACAGCAAAGTAGACAAGGGTGGTGGCTGGCAGTGTCATTGGAAAGATGTGGATGGACTGAGAAACTTTTAAGAGGTAAAACAGAACTTAGTGATGGACTGGATATGAGGGAGAGGGGTTGCTGAGAATAACTCCTAGGTTTCTGAATTGCATAACTGGGTAGTTGGAGATTCCATTCACTGCAAAAACGGGGACACTGGTAAAGAACCAGATCTCAAGGAGGCGATCCTAGGTTTGTTCCTGGGTGTATTGAACTTGAGTTGTGTTTCAGTCATCTCAGTAGAGATATAAATATGGGATACATAACATGATCATAGACAAGATTTCCTAGTGAAAGAGTATAAGGGGAGAAGATAATGCAGATTTCAGGAACTCCAACACTGAAAAGCCAGTTAGAGAAAAATGAGCCCCCAAAGGAAACCAATAAGGCATTCTCAGAGAGGTAGGAGAAGAACAAAGAGGCTAACGGAAGAAAGTGTCTCAATAAAGAGGAAGCAGTCAATAATGTCAAATGCCACTGAGGTGTCAAGTAAGATAATGATTGAAAGAATTCTTTGAATTTAATGGCACGAAGGTCATTGGTGACCTGAGTGAAAGCACTTTCAGGGTAGTGATGGGGAGGAAGCATGTTTGGAGTAGACTGAGGAGTTAATGTAGACAACTCTTTTGAGTTTATTTTGGCAGGGGAGAAGAATGACTAATAATTGCAGGAGGGTGTGGAGTTGAGGGTGACATTATTTTTAAGATGGTAGAGACTGTTTTACCTGCTACTGATAAGGGTGCAGTTGAGAGAAAGAGGTTGAACACATAGGAGAGAAAAGGTATTGTTAATAGTGTGAGAAGGAGGGAGGGGATAGGCTACAAACACCAGTGGAAGGAATGACCCTCTGAGAAAAAGAGACACCTCTCCCACTATTACAGGAGGAAAGTCCTACAGAGGATGTTGATGAGGTAATGTGGGAAGTAGAGGCCCTGCCTGATGCTTCAATCTTTTGATAAAGTAAATTATGAGGTTATCTCTCATAGTCATCTGCTATGGGAGAGGGAGAGAGGAGACACGGGGGTTGGAGGTTTAAGAAAAGAGCGGAGAAGATTTGAAATTGTCATTCTGGAGAGTGAGAGATACTAAAACAATTTAGTACCTAGTAGGATTATGAAACAGTATTGAGGGCTCAATTGAGATTGCTGATTTATAGTGGAGCAGATCCAGTTTGTGACAATGGAGGTAGGTGGCTCAGGTGGAGTGAAAGAGATGAGGATGTTTAGGAAGCAGGAGGTCCAAGTAATGGCTGAATCATTGACATGGACACTGAAGTCTCTTAGGATGGTGGCAGGAGTTGCAGTGGGGAGAATGAAAGCCAGTGAGGCAGAAACCAAAGTCTTCATTGAGAAAGAGCATGTATTCATTTCCTAGGGCTGCTCTAACAAATTACCACAAAATGGTTTGCTTAAAATGACAGAAATTTATCCTCTAATAGTTCTGGAGGCCAGAAGTGCTAAATCAAGGTTTTGGAAGACTTGATTCCTTCTAGGGGCCCTAAGGGGGATCTATCCCATGCACCTCTCCTAGTTTCTGGTGATTGTCAACAATCCTTGGCATCCTTTGACTTGCCCTGTAGACCCATCACTCCACTATCTGCCTCTGTCACCACATGGCCTTCCGCCTTCCCTCTGTGCCTGTCTCTGTGTCCAAATTTCCCTTGTCTTATCAGGACACCAGTCAGGGACCTACCCTAATCCAGTATGACCTTCTCTTAATTTTGTTACATTTACAAAGGTCCTATTTCCAAATAAGGTCACCTTCACAGGTAATGGGGGTTAGGACTTCAATTCACTATGGAGGATATGACCAGGAGGTCTGTACGTGACAGCAATGTACAGGATTGAGTGATATATCAACATGTGAGCCTCAAAAGAGCTGTAGTTTTTGCAAGAGGGAGGAAAACAAATGGTCTAGAAGTAGTAGTGGGGAGCAAGGAAGACACCTACCCTACCTCCTGACCCTAAAATACTGGACAAGACAACAAGCAGCCTTCACATAAGAAGGCAGCAGGGGAAACAGAGCCCTCTGGGTAGAACTAGGTTTCTGTTAGGTAAAAGAAGTTGAGAATGCTGATTAGGGAGCAGCTGGTCAAGAGGGCTCTGGTGGAAGACTCGGGAAGGTGGAGAAAAACTGGAAGGATGGATTGGATAGTAGTACTATCACTACTCTGATAGTAATGTGAAAATCAGTGGGAGGGTGGAGGTGAGGCTTACGCTGTGGGAGTGAACTGATGACTCTGGGAAATGTGGGTCAGGGTGGATTTAGCCCGAGTATCTTTGAGGAGTTATCAGACTCTGGGCCTGGTGGCCAGAAAACCAGCTCTCTTGGCCTGGGTTGGTAGCAGCTGCAAGAGCTGCAGGCCCTAGGGTAGTGGTGACCCCAGAGGTGGCTGACCATCTCTACCTTTTCAGCCTAGAGTGGAAGAGTTTATGGCGAGGTCACTGTCAATTACCTAGGATTGAGGTTGGATTCCTCACACTAGAAATTGGAAGCGAGAGGGAAAGCCCAAGGTGGGCTAAGATGTGGACATTTACTTCTCTTGGTTTGGGCTGAGAAGGTATCAAAGTATCTAAGAGGAGTCCCCTGAGTTAGAGGTCTTAAAATGGGGGCCTATATCTCTCTGCCCCATCTGTGCCAACTTACTCACCACAGCTGAACAATCAAGCAAGCTGCAAATGCTCTCTGGTGTTCAAATCTAGGCAATTACCCAGAATCGCCAACCCTCTTCCAAGAGGAGGTAAGGGGAGCATGAACACCTGTGTTCAAATTCCACCTCAGCCACTTGCTGTGTGACCTTAGGCAAGCGACTTAACCTGTCTGTCTTCATCTGGAAAAATGGAGACAATAACAGTTCCTATCTCGTTGTCCTAGAGGATTAAGTGACTTAATATATTTAAATGCTTAGAACAGTACCTGGTACATACCAAGCACTATATAAATGTTTATTTTTATTGTTATTGAGTCTCTCTCCCACTTAATCACTTGATACTACCCTGCTTGCTGTAATATCCCTGGCTCTGAACCCTAACTTGAATAATTACTTCTGACCCTTCCTTCTCTGGGCCTGTTTACCTCTAGACCAAATAAGCCCAGGTCTTTCAAGTGTTCCTCACATGATGTGGCTGCTGATGCACCAGCCTAGGGACTCACCTTTTGACACCTTGCACTTTGTCATTGTATCCTTATTTAAATGGGATGTCCAGGATGGAGCACAGTGCTCCAGGTGGGATGTGACAAGTGTAGAGAAGGGCAAAACCATCTTTTCTCTTGTTCTGGTTCTATACTTCTATTAATGCAGCCTAAAATCGAATTACCTCTTTTGGCAGCATCATCACTCTGTTGCCTCTCATTGACTTTACAATCAAATCAAGGTCTTTTTCACACGTGCTGTTGTTAAACCAGGCAGGTCTCTTCTATCCTGTGCTAGTGGAACAAACCAGCTGTAGTTGCTGTGAGGAAGTCAAGTCCAGCAGTCAAAGCCCAGTATCTGCAGGGTTTCGTAATAAAGGAAATGTAGTCCAGGCAACCAGCTGGTGGTTGGGGTTCACGGCAGATGCTTCCAGTTGCCTGCTTAGTAAGGATTTCTCTTTCTTGCTCACTTACAGAATCCCAACTTTGCTCGGAGCAGCAATGTGCCAGCTAAAAGTATTGGATTTCCTAGCTTCCTCTGTAGCTAGGAGTGTCCATATGACCCAGTTCTAGTCAAAGAGATGCAGGTAGATATCACTGGGGAAAGTGTTGCATTCTGACTAAAAAGGCAAAGCCTCTCTAGAAGGTCCATTGTCCTTAGCCATCTTGCCCTGTGGCTGTTTCCCCTTCTTTCTGTCTATAATACAGACAGGAGGCCCAGAGCTGCAGCAGCCGTCTTGTGCACATGACACAAAAAGCAAATAGATGAAAGCTGAGCCTAAGGATGGTGGAGATGATAAGCCAGGGTCTTGATGGCATTGTTGAACTGCTCTTCCATCCCTGGACCTTTGTTGCATAAGACAAAGAAACATCTATCTATTTAAGCTGTGGTTGTAGAGTTGTCTATTATTTGCAGACCAAAGCACACCTAACTGACATAGGGTTATAATATAGGAAAACTGAGGATCCAAATGGAGGGCAAACATGACTAGAGGCATCTAAACATTTATAAATGCAAGTGGGCAGCAGGATCAGAGGAGTCCATCAGTAAGACATCAGGCCTCAGCCACTGGGTCGGGGCTTGGGGTCAGGACTCTCTCCCTAGATGGTGTACTAAAAGAGCATGACTGGGCCTAGGCCTTGACAGGCGACTGGTGGTCAGGCCAGGTCTCTGACTGGGGGACTCAGGCACAGAACATGAGACAAGGCCAGGGATCAGAACTGAACAAGGAGACCGCCTCAGTGGAAACTTGAGATCAGACTCAGACCTGTGGCAAAGGGACTACTTGAGCCTGAGTTCTAGTGTGCAGGGTGGGGTGACTTCAACCTTTCCCACCTTAGGACAGGTATAGCCTGCAGGTGGGAGGAAAATTACTCCAACTATGGAGGGAGGCAAGGGACAGAGGGTGGGATCAAGCAAAACATGACAAGCTTCAGCTCAAGCTGTGCTTTAGCCATCCTAACACTCTTCTTACGGGTATGTAAATTTACCCTTAATTACAGGCTCTCATTTCCATCTTTTGCCCATGACCTTTTAAGATCTGAGCTTAACAGAAAGCTCCCTGTGTCACCACATTGGTCTCTTTAAATGGACCCCACTTTTACTTCTGCCTAATTGTCGGAATTTCACTGTGGAAAAACCCTTTCCCTCCCTCTACTCCAACTTGTCTTCCCCGCTGCCTGGTTTGAGAGCACTCTCTCACTCTTCTTGGGCAGTCTGGGTCCCCTCAGAAGTGACCCACCTTTACCCTCTGGCTTTAGCCCCTGCTGACCTGGGAGCAGGTAGAGAGAAAGGGCTGGGAAGAAGGCTGGCCAGGGCCCACCAGCTCTGGGGAGCAGCAGCCCCCTCCCCACCTGGCTATTCTGTTCCAGGGGCCCAATTAGAGGCCAGTGCCTTCCCTTCCCCCATCCCAATTTCTTGTGTCATCTAGAGAGGGAGAAGGAGAACTTCCTCTGACCCCTGGTGTGCCACCACTTCTCCTTTGTGTGCAGCGGGTACTGTGTGGGTAAGTTATTGTTATATTGTGCTCCTGTGATAAATGGACCTTTGTGAGACACTTTTTCACCCTGCCTGTGCTGGAGAGAAGGGAGGGAGTCTTGCCTGAGTGACTTCTCACAGAAAGCTCCAGAGGTGCTCAGAGCTGATACCCTAGGCCTGGCAGGCTGCTCTTTCATTGGCACTCAAGGGTGTCAATCACTGTGGTCCTGCCAATCAGCTGTGAACTAGGTATCTGTAGGTGATTAGCCTTCTTTGTAAAACAGAACACTGAACCCTCCAAGGACTAAACAAAGAATGGCTCTGGAAAGACGGTTCCTAGGTGCACAGGGGCAGTCATGCCCATGTCACTAATTTGAACCCTTTAGTTTCATCCTCCTTCTTCAGGCCCTGTCTCTACTTGATTCTTTACATCTAGGCCCGTCCTAGGTTCTTTCAGTTCTACCCGTTATTTCCCTCCCATGTGCATTTCTTCTCTCCTCCCCTGCTGCTGCTGGCCTTGCTCAGCCCTCAACAGCTCTTAACCTGGACTACGAACCAGTCTCCTAACCAGTTTCCCTGCCTCGAGTCCCCCGGACCCACCTCCTGCCCCACCCAACACAATCTCCATCCCGGAAGCCAAATCAATCTTCTAAAAATACAAATCTGATTGTGTCACCTCCTGCTGAAAACCTTTCAACCTCTCCTGTGGCTCTTAGTACCCTTGGGATAAAGTCCAAACTACTTAGCATGGCACCCAGGGCCCTTCATGATTTGGCTCCTGCCAAATCGTCAGCCTCAGTTTTGGCAGTGCTCCCATTTCACACGTAGTCACAATGAACTACTTTGCAGGTTTCTGAGCATGCCATTCTTGGCTTTGCTCCTGGGACTTTACACATGACATTCCCTCTGCCTGGGACATCCTTCACACACCACCTTCTCTCCCATCTGTCTAGCCAATTCTTACTCATTCCTTAAGACTTCGACTAAACTCCCGCAGCCCAAGACATGTATTTCACTCATGTCTATATCTCTGATGCCTAGTACAGTGTCTGGAACATAACAGGTCCTCAGTAGATGTTTGCTAAATAAATGAATGAATGAACGCCCCCAACTCAGTTGGCTATGTGCAAAATCATCTCTGAGGGACGCTGGCAGAGTTGATCAGTCCCTCTCTCTACAGAGGGAGACCTCTCCTCCCTTGCATATCATCCTTACTATACTGGGTTACAATTCCTTCTCTAAAATATCTGCCTCCCTAATTCAACTGTGAGCATCTGGAGGGCAGCGCCATGTCTGATCCACCTCAGGCTCCTACCTAGTCCCCAGCATAGTGCTTGGAATATAATGAATAAGCCTCCCAAATGCCTGACAGTTTTGTCCCTTGTCTCAAATCCCTCTACTCTTCCCCACAAATTCTCACCACCAATACAGCCAAACTGTCACACTCGTGGCTTTGCAACCATACAAAGCTCCTCCTCATCCCTGAAACTTTTCACCTGTGTTCCTATTGCCTGAAATGCCCTTCCCACCCACCCACCCACTCAAATTCTGCTACTTCTTTAGGAACCAGCTCAAATTCTCCTTCTTCCAGAGAGCTTTCATGCATCCACCCCAGCCCACCTCTGAGTAATGCTAACAATGCCCACCCATCTCATACAGCCCTGGGCATCCCCTCGTGTTACTCAGGGGAAAACCAAGACTCAGAGAGAGAAAGGACTCTCTCAAGGGCACAAAGCACGTGCAGTGGTAGAACTACTACCTGAACCCAAGTCTCCAGTCCACGTGTTCTCCCAGTAGCCAACATATGTGCCTCATCTGTATATTCCTCATGAAGACTACAATTTCCTAGAAGACAGGACTATCTTCCACCCATTCATCTTCCCAGGGCTTGACTGGAGTGTGGAAAGCTCTAGAGCCAGACTGCCTGCTTTTCTCCCTTGGCCTCATTGGTTACTAGCTGTCTGACTTTAGGCAACCTAACCACCCTAAACCTCAGCTTCCTCATATGTAAATGAAGACAACAGCAGTGCCTACGTAATTAGACTGTTGTGAAGATTTAATGAAATAATGAATGTAAAGTGCCTAGAGCGGTATCTAGCACCTAGTAAATGCTCAACAGAGGCTACTTTATTATTGGTATTCTTAATATTAACAAAAATTAGAGGTGGGAGTTACTGGGGTGGGAGGGAATGAGAAAAGGAAACAAGCGATCGGATCAGTCTGAGATTTGGTGGAATCCAAACAAGGTTAGTGGTGCGGCAGGACGTTTGTACGTCTGAGTTCCTAGTGCCATGTGACTCTGTGAGGGCCCCAAGCACATGGTTCCATCCTGGCGGCGCAGCTTCCCTAACTCTCGCTCAGCTATTCTCAGCAGCCTGTAGGGGGAGCCAGGAAGCTAGGACGGGGGAGAGGCTGCTGGAAATCTTACTAAGGGCAGAAACGACACCCCATCGCTACTACCCATCTTAGCCCACTGTCTTGCCCCCTCCAGGACGCTCGCTAAGCTCTGTCCTTTGCAGCAGCTAAGCCGGGAGCTGTCCTTCAGCACCAGGGGCCGCCTTGGCCTGGGGCAGGACAGTGAGGGCGACAGCGGAGTTAGGGACACGGGACTGGTCCGATCCGCAGCCGGCTCCAGCGTCGCCTAGTCACGGGGACGGGGGCGGCGACCCAGGGTGGCAGCGAGACGCTACGGAGGTGCCTCCTTCTGCCTCTAACAATCACCCTCAGAAGTCCCCTAGCCCTCAGGGGGAGCGACCGGCTGCTTCAGGGAGGGAGGCGAGCGCCCGGGTCAGCGGGGGAGGGGGGAGTGCCGGGCCTGGGACTCAGCGTGCGGCGAGTGCACGCGGGGAGCGGGCGGATGAACGGAGGCGCTGAAGTGAATGGAGTTGGGGGTGGACTGGAAACATCC
The DNA here is from genome assembly GCF_964165515.1 of Mesoplodon bidens. NCBI lineage: Eukaryota > Metazoa > Chordata > Mammalia > Artiodactyla > Ziphiidae > Mesoplodon > Mesoplodon bidens. The sequence goes on along the minus strand of NC_138163.1, from coordinate 83,392,804 downwards.
CCAAACAGCACAGGCTGCGGCCGGCTGGGGGGTGGGGTGGGGTGGGGGGAGTCCTGAGGCGCAGGCGCAGTCGGGGCCCCAGTCCCGCTCCCTCCTCCTCTTCGTGGCTCTTTCTCCGCCCCCACTCTCCCCCAAACACACTCGCACACGGGCTCTCAAGGTGTTCTCTGCACAGCGGAAGATGGCGACAGACTGAGGGGGCATGGCCAGCGGGAGCCAAGGGGCCGTGCCGCTCGGCGGCCGCCACAGCGGTGCGAACGCGAGGCGGAAGCGAGAGGCGCACTAAGTAAAGCCCCGCGTCGGCGTCCGGCGCCTGTGGCGCCGCCGGGAGCCAGGTGGCCCGCCCGAGCCGGAACTCCGGGAGCGGCGGGCGCGGAGCCGGAGCGGAGCTGGCCCGGGACCGGCCCCGGCCAACGGCCAGAGCGCGAGCGAAGCCCGAAGGGCCGAGCAGCGGGCCGGCCGGCGGGCCTAGGAGGGCGCGAGCGAGGCTGGGAGCGGCACAGAGCGGGCGGCCGGCGAGCAGGCGGACGGGCGGGCGGGAGCTGAGCAGCGCGGCGCGGGGCGAGCGAGCGGAGCGGAGCGCGGCGGCCGGGCCCGCACGGCGGCGCTGAGGGGCGCAGAGCTGCGCCGAGCCGAGACGGCCGGAGCGGAGTGCTAGCCGGGCGGCAGCCGGCGCGGAGTGAAGTGGCGCTGAGCCCGGGGCAGCTAAGCGGCCCGACACTATGAGGAGTGCGGCGCCGCCGCCGCAGCCGCCACCGCCCCAGTGCCCCGCACCGCCCCCCGCTGGGACGCCGGGCAGCGCCTAGCGGGCCGGGCGGCCGCGCCCGGGCGGCGAGCGAGGGAGCGCGGGAGGGGCGCGGGGACGGCGCGAGAGCGCCCCGCCACTCCGGCCTGAGCGGGGCCCCGGGCCGGCCGGCCTGCCTCGCCATGCAGCCCCCGAGGTAGAGCCTGGACGGCGCCGAGGAGCGCGGAGCGGCGCGCAGCCGGCTTGCCCGTCCGCCAGCCCGAGACGGCCGTCCGGCCTCGCGCCCGCCTTTTCCCTCCAGCCCGGACCCCCCCTGAAATATGTTCAGGGGCGCTTGGATGTGGCCCGGGAAAGACGCCGCCGCGCTGACTATCTGCTGCTGCTGCTGCTGCTGGGCTCCCAGGCCGAGCGACAAACCTTGCGCCGACTCCGAGCGGGCGCAGCGATGGCGACTGTCCCTGGCGTCCCTGCTCTTCTTCACCGTGCTGCTCGCTGACCATCTGTGGCTGTGCGCGGGGGCCCGGCCCCGGGCCAGGGAGCTGAGCAGCGCCATGCGGCCGCCCTGGGGGGCCGGCCGGGAGCTGCAGCCGGTGCCTCCTCGCGCGGTGCTGCCGCCGCCGCCGCCGCAGCCGCCCGACCAGCCCAGCGCGCCCCCAGGCACCTGCGGCCCGCGACACAGCAACCTGACCAAAGCCGCCCCCGCCGCCGGTCCCTGGCCGGACTGCGGCGGCGTCCCAGAACCCACGGGGCTGGACGCAGCTTGCACCAAATTGCAATCTTTGCAGAGACTTTTCGAACCGACCACCCCAGCGCCCCCTCTACGGCCCCCCGACTCCCCTTCCCGTGCCCCGGCCGAGTTCCCCACCGCCAAAAAAAACTTGCTCAAAGGCCACTTTCGGAACTTCACTCTTTCCTTTTGCGACACCTACACGGTCTGGGACTTGCTGCTGGGCATGGACCGCCCCGACAGCCTGGACTGCAGCCTGGACACCCTGCTGGGGGACCTGCTGGCCGTGGTGGCTAGCCCAGGCTCCGGGGCCTGGGAGGTGTGTAGCAACTGTATCGAGGCGTACCAGCGGCTCGACCGACATGCTCAGGAAAAATATGACGAGTTCGACCTCGTGCTGCATAAATACTTACAGGCAGAAGAGTACTCAATCCGGTCCTGCACGAAAGGCTGTAAGGTAGGGACTGGCGTCCGCGGCCACAACGGCTGCCGCTTCGGCGGCGGGAGCCGTGGCGGTGGGACCGGGAGAAAAAAGGAGGTTTCCCCCTCTACCCACCTCACCTCCCCCCATCACCCCCCACCGTTCTCAGTGGGGCACGGGTAGTGCTACCTTGGGACCCTCCCGGGAAGCAGGGCCTCAGGGATTCAAGTCAGGTAACCACCTGGCCAACTTCTATTGATTCTGGCTTTGGGCACCATCTGACTGGGGCTTTCTCGCGCCCCGCCCCCCGCATGAGGAGGGAGGGGTCCGGGGTCCCCCCGGTTGGCAAAGGGATGGAAAGAGGGTTCTGGCTCCCCCAGCCCCCGTCCTCACCTAGCGGTGCCCCTTTCCTTTCCTTGGCTGGAATGGAAAGTCCTGGGACTGGCTGGTGCAGGGGGAAGGCCAAAGGTGGGGGAAGAATATTTGGCAACCTAACCCTGACCCTTTGGCCCCTGCCAGTGGGTGAGAGGAGGGGCACCTGTTTGTAGGGCACAGCACACTGTTGACCTTATATGACCTGAGGTGGCTGGTCAGAGTCTAAGCAGGTGGAGCCCCAGGGTACCTGTTTTCTCCCAAGGAGGGTACCTGCCAGCTCCTCTCCCCTGACAAGAGAAGGAGCTGGGAGCAGGGCACAGCAGCCTGTGGGAGGACCCCTGGAGGCTGGTGCACTACAGAAGTCCCAGTGTTTTCCCAGTGCCCTGGGGTGGCAGTGGAGGGAAAGCTGGCTTACTGGCTGTTGGGAACGGGCATCCAGAGGAGAGGCGGGGCCCCTGCAGAATGGGCCTGCCTAGGGCAGAGCTGAGTGTTGAGAAACTTCTTGACCCTGAGCAGGGTCGTTCTGGACAGTGGGTGTATGGGGGCTGTAAACATTTGGGACATGGTGCTACTGCTCTGTTTGTGCAGCCTGGCCAGGTGGCCTGCCTCTGAGAGGAGAGAGAACAGCAAGGTCAAAGGGTCAAGTGAAGAGGAGACCAGGTGGGGGTGCTGGTCTCACCCATCCTTAAGCTGGGGGCTGAGAGCTGGAGAGGGAGACAGTTGCCTCCTAGCCTAGCTTGTCTCCCTCCGAGGCTTTGGGGAGGGACAGAAAGTGCCCCTTTCCATCTGACGTGACCCCTGCGGACTTCTGCTCGGTTCCACGCTCTTGGTGGGCTCCTTAGGGATTTGGGCAGGGGGTTGGGAAGGAAAGGGGTAGCTCCTTGCGCCTGACTTCACTTTCTCATTCTCCTTTTTCCTGTTCTCGTAACCTAGCAGTCTCCCTCCCGCCTCCCTCAGCCTCAGCTGACTCACTGCCTCACTCACACTACCAAATGAGATATTCCACTTCTTAAAGGTGTACAGACAGATAGACACACACACTGCCAAACAGCACCACCACCACCCCGGGCAAAGTCACACAGAGGTACAGAGAGGTCGTCACACCCACAAACGGTGCCACATCTCCCCTGGATGTCAGAGACTCACAGGCAGAAGTACTGTCACATGAAAAAGGACACATTTTGTCATATAGAGATAGAGACACACACCCTTGATGTCAGTGCAAGCAGAGGGACACGGGCCACTAGCAGACGGAATAAAGGATGTCTGTCTTTTGTGGCCTTCCCTCCGACCCCGTGGCCCCGACTTTTTCTTTCCCACAATCTCCAGGATGAAAAAGAGACCATGCTACAACTTTCCCGTGGGGTTTTCTCCGGGTCATAGTTGGCTTCAGGCTCTGTCTGATCCGGCACTAAATAATAATCCCTCATGTTGATTATTTTGACCAAGCAGTTTGTTGGAGGAGAAAGACAGCCGATCTCTTGGATTCAGGAGGCCTGATCATCTCTACCACTTGTTCGTAGTGTGACCTTGGGCATGTCACTTCACTTCTCTAAGCTTTTGTTTCCTCATTCGTAAAACAAGGACAATAAGCCTGGCTCTGCCTACATCCTGAGTCTTTTGTGAGATTGAAGTGGGAAGAGGTAGCTGATAGTATTTTGTAAAAATAATAGAACACCTGGCAGTGATGTCCTGCTTAAGGTTTGTAGCCTCTTTCACGTGTACTATGAGATCACAACTGCCTGGGGAGGCTGGTAGTGCCAGCATCATGAGCCCCATCTTACAGATGGGGAAACTGAGGTGCAGGGGGCTCAAGCAGTTTGCCCGAAGGCCACTCAGCTAAGGAGCAGGAGTGCCAGGACTCCAACCCGCATGGCGTTGGTGCTAAGCTCACGCTTTGGCCATGGCCTCTCATCAGGTTTGCAGTGGCCAGGGCCCTCCCTGCTCTCCTTTGTCTCCTTGCCGCTTTCACACTCTCACTCTCTCTCTCCCTCTCAAGTGAACTCCGCCTGCTCTCTTGCTGCCTGCTGTGCTGGGAGAAGGGCAGTGTCAGCTCCACAGCTTTCTTCCTGTCTTTCCCACCCTCTCCAATTGCTCTCCCTTCACTGAGGCCTACACCCACAGGCCTCTAGGTTCCAGCTGTATTACAGGCCCTACAGGAAAAGACAGCCCTGCTCTCCTCCTTCCTGCAGCCCCTCTGTCTTCACCCCAGTGCCCCACCTCTATCCCAGGCCTTTTCTGCAGATCCCCAAGCCTGCCCCCCAGCTTCAAGCCCTGCTGTCCAGCCCCTCCCCCAAATGGGATCCCTTGGAGATAATGCCACATCCTCCAAGCTTCTCCAGGGTGGGGAGCACACCACCCCAGGCTAGGGTGAGGAGGCTTCCTGTGCTGCTGGAAACCAAACCTGGAGCCTTTGCTCCAAGGCCAGGTGACCCCCATCCCCGGGGGCCTATCCCCAGTATTTCAGTTAGATCTTTCCCGGGCAGCCCCAGAAACCCTGTTCTCTCCCTTTGCAACATCTGCCCCTGTTTCGGGCCACACAGGGCCCCACACATCATACCTGTCCTCACTGCTGCCTGTGACACCTCCCAATTTAGTACCAGCTGTGACATCTCCTTAATGTGTGACTGACTTCCTCTCACACAGCAGGGCGATGATAACTTAGGGAGGCCAATGCCCGTTCCCACGCTGGCCTCTCCCAACCCCTGGGGCCCCGCTCCACCCCTCCCTTACCTCCCTGTGCACGCATCCCCTCAGCCCTTGCCTCCTGCTCTGCTTGACCCTTCTGTCCCTGCCTGTGGTTACTGGACCACCCCCTCACTCCCCAGCCCTCTCCATCTCCCAGCCCTGCCAGACCCCGCCTGGTTCTGATTGCCTCTTCCTCCACCTCTGCCCCTTCCCTACTCGAAATTGAGGATAGTCTGATTGAGGGCTGGGGGAGGGGGCAGTGGTGAGATGGGAACAAAGCCCTGGCCTCTTCTCTCATAGCTCTGATCCAAGAGGGGATAGAAGCCCAAGAGAAGGCCAGTTCTCAGTTCTCACTAGCCATAGGGGCACAACCGTAAAGGTTAGTGCCAAGGAAGAATGCGGTAGTTCTGTTCTCTTCGGGACTGGCCCACACCCACCTGGCATATTGTGTGTTTGGTTCCGGGGCTCACACTGAGCAGTTTAGGAGGAGGCTAAAACTCAAGTTCTCCTGGACAGAGTTGAAGGAGCTGTTTCACCTGAAGAAGAGGAGACTCAGAAAGGTGTGGTCTCCAACTGCAGACCTCAGAAGAGTTGTCAGGGTGCAAAAGAAGAGGGATGTCCTGCTTAACCCCAGAGGGACTTCATGGTTAGAAAGTCCTGGGTTCAAGCCCAGCTTTTTTTAATGTATTACCTGTGTGACCTTGAGCTAGGGACTTCAGCTCTCTCAGCCTCACTTTTCTCATCTGTAAAATGGAGGTAATTCATCAGAACAGCCCTATGAGCTCATTATTAATGAGAAGTCTGCACAGTACCTAGGCCTGGCATATCAGAGTTGTTCAGTTAACAGTTTTTTCCTTCCAAAGAGGGAACAGAGTGCCTTGAGAGGAGGTGAGTTCCTGCTCTCAGGGGAAAGGTCTAGCCTGATTCAGACAGAGCCCTGGGGGAAATGCTGTGGAGATGACTCTGACTCCGGAGTCTAGGGCAGGTTGGACCAGCTGACCTCTGAGGTCTGTGTCAGCTCAGAGTTCAGGCCAGTGAGCAGCACTGGATGGGCAAGGCCAGGGAAGGAGGCCTAACACCCACACCCAGGGGAGGGGGCTGCCAGAGCCAGCACCTCGCCCTCTGCCCTTACCCGTTGGGGACCTCTTCCTCCACTCCGGCTGGCAGCTGTTTCTGCCTCGCTGCCTTCCTCTCTCCTCCCACCTGCCACGGTTCTCCTGCCAAGCAGGATTCCCAGGCTGACGCTGGTGCTGAGAGCAGGAAGCTCGGGGCACCGGGCAAAGGGCAGGAGCCCCAGGTTGGCAAGTGGTCCCTGTTGTCACCCAAGCTTTCAGGCACGGAGCAGTGCCCCACAGTCAGCCTCCCTGACCCAGGGTTCGTGAGGGCAGAGGGAGTATCCTTGTCCCCATTTGGGGGTGGAGGAAGGGGGAGGCAGTCAAGAAGCAGCCTCCCAGGACCATGTCAAAGGCTCCCCTGAGGAGGGGTGTCCAGATCCACCGAAGCTCACCGGCCATGAACGTGAGCACCGGGCTTCTGAGAAGGGCCGGGGACAGGGAAAAGGCAATGTCTGTAGCTCAGACAGGGTATAGGGGCTTAAACGTGAGAGTGGGAAAGTGGCCCCATGCTACCCACACCTCTCCGGATCCCCTCACCCCTACCCTGACCCACCCCACTACCAATCCCCATATTCCTCCCAATTTTGGCCCACAGCCAACACCCCCCACATACCAATGACCCCACAACCTTCCCAACCTTCTGCTAGACCCTTCCCAAACCGCACCCTCACCTCACTCCTCCAACGCCCACTTCTCCCCACAGTTACCCCCACCTGCTCCCACCCCTCCCCTTCCCCCCCACGCCCCTCCCTGCTCCCTTCTAACGGCCAGCCCTCTCCCATCTCCCACCCAGCTCCACACCCCTCATCTCTCACCTCTTAACTCACACTCCACCAACCCTTACCCCGAGTCCTGACCATCTTCTGGCCTCATCCCTAACCCCCGTCCCAGCACTGCACCTCTTGCCCTCGTCTCCTGCATGCCCCCTCACCCCTCGCCTCCCTCACACCCCTCTCACACTTCGCCTCTCTGATCCCCATCCCTCCTCCTGCCCCCCTTTCATCTTCTGGTCCCCTCTTCTCCTGTCCCCTTTCTCCCTCTGCTCTTTTTCTCCTTCCTGCCTTCTCTCCTCCCCACTCAGTGTGGACGTGTGTGTGTGTGCATGCACACATGCTTAGACACATAGACATACACACAATCTTCTTCATGGCGACTTCCCACAGGCTGGTGCCTGACTACTATAGTCACCATAGCAACGGGAACCTCCATGAAGGATAAACTGGTATCTCCTGAAGGTGGGGGCGGAGGGGAGTTAAGTGGAGGAAGGGAGCCCAGCAGCCTCCCACCCACTCTCATGGTCTGACTGGAAGAGTCTGCTGAACACAGTGGAGGTAAGGGTGAGGAAAGGGAAAACAGTGGGTGGGGCTGAGATTAAAGGAGAGTCAGGGATCTCCGAACACATCACAAGCATGAGAGGGTGCCTCTAAGCCATGTGGGTGCATGTTGGTCTCCTCCCCAGGCATCGGTGTCTCAGGGAAAGGGCACACCCACCCTTCGGTGTGTGGGTGCATATGTGGGACGACACCTTAGGCTCGAGGGTGGGAGTTTACCCTAGAAAAACTTCTCCCTCAGGGCAGTTCTTTTATGGGCAGTTCTCTTATGTTCCCACCCTGTGAGGCTCTTTACCTGCCCTGTGCCCTTGCAGACTGGGCATCAGACCTGCCCCCACCCCTACTCCCCCATCCCCAGCTCACGTCTCAGCCACATGTGGATTCCAGCTGCAGGTGTTTGCTGGAAAACCAGGGGCAGCTTCTGAGGGGGTTTAGACAAATGTGGGACTCCAGGAGCACCATTCTCCAATGCTGAGCCAGGAGGTCTCTGGGGAATAGGTATGTTGTGTTCCTGTGGTTACAGGCGCACAGACCAGGATGTGTGCAGGGATGCTGGACCAGACTTTTCTCCCTGGGCATATGAGGGTGTTCAGAAAAGCCTGAATTCTTGATACCTCGAGCCGGGCAGGTGCTTAGAGAAGAGAGCAAGGGCACCAGGTGAGTTGCAGCTGGCCCTGGTGAAGGAAGGGATTACCGTGGAGTGACAGGAGCTGCCAGGACCAAAGCTCCTGTTTGAATGGATTCTGGAAAAAGGAGCTGGAACCTGAGCCACAAGTCTCTGGGCCAGAAGGTGAAGGCAGGCTGGTGCCAAAGAACAAAGGGAAAGGGGAAAAGAAAACTGCCAGCTTTCAAGTGCCTGGGAGATGCCAGGGGCTTTATGTGTGTCCATGAACTCATTTAGTCCTGATAGTCATCCTAGCAGGCAGGTACTCTCATTATTCCCTTTTTACAAATGTGACAACTGAGGTTCAGTGAAGGAAAGTGACCAGGCCACATAGCTAAAAGGTGGGAGGACTGCCACACAAACCCAGGTCTGTCTGTTCTTTCCCCAGTGCACACATGTATAAAGAAAATCTTAATAAACTCCCCCAGCTGTCAGAGGCAATGCCCAGCTGGCTCTTGAGAGGCTGGAGTGAGAAGCTGACGAACTGCAAGGGAAATCCAGCAGCACCTACTGGCAACTTGTAGGGACCCCCTGGAGTGGCTCAGATCCAAAGTGGGGACCCACCAACATTCTCCTTGTTCAATACCCCAGTCTCTTGTCCTTGAGCCCCAGTGATAATCACCAGTATCCTCTTGAGATTGTGACAGAGGATGGGCGTGAGGAAAGGAGGTGTTTGCTCCCTCCTTCTTCTACAGGCTCTACCAAGGAGATGGGAGGAGCTGGGCTCCTCTTGCCTGGAAGGAGGGTATCTGTTAGATTCTCAGCCCCAGTCTGCTGGAAGGATCAACCTGGGCAGGAGAGGAGTAGGTCTCCTAGACAGACCTAGTGCAGGCCTGAGCCCTGCCCAGCAGCTGCTGGGAGAGCTGGGAGGGGAAACTGTGAGACCTTATCACCCAGAGCCTGTGGAGGCCTGGCCTGGGCTTTGGACACCCAGTTCCCATGCCAGGCTTTTGGTGAGCCCTGGCCTGGGATGGCGAGGTTTCTCTTGGAGGTAGAAGGAAGTGCCAACTCACCAAGCTGTGCCCAGAGAAGGACGAGTGGTGGTGGTGGGTTTTACCATTGCTTCCTGTCTTTGTATTTGGTTTCCAGCAGATAGCATGGCTACCTGGCTGTGAAAGGTGAGAATATCTGCTTAGTGTTGAACTCAACTAAAACTTCCAACCAGGTTAATCCTTCAGAGCTATTATAGACTCAGAATCTTTTAAAAATACCTTTTTTTCCAATTGCCAAAAAAATGGTCTCTGAGAAATTTTGGAAAATAGAAATATAACAGGAAAAAGGTCCCAGAGATGCTCTTAATGTTATAGTGTATTTCCTCCTAATATGTCTTTTTGTAGCATAATTTTTTATTGTGGTAAAATATACATAACATCAAATTTACCATTCTAACTATTTTAGGTATACAATTGAGTGGCATTAAGTATATTTGCAATGTTGTACAACCATCTCCACTATTCATTCCTAAAATGTTTTTATTCTCCTAAACAGAAACTCTTTATCCATTAAACAATAACTCTCCATTCCTCCCTCCCCCCAGCCCCTGGTAACCTCTATTCTATTTCCCATCTCTATGAATTTGAATATTCTGAGTAATTCATATAAGTGGAATCATACACTTTTTGTCCTTTCGTGTCTGGCTTATTTCATTAAACATAATGTTTTCAAGGTTCATCCATGTTGTGGCATGTATCAGTACTTCATTCTTTTTTATGGTTGAATAATATTCCATTGTCTGGATGTACCACATTTTTTTAATTCATTCATCTCTATGGACACTTGGGTTGGTTCCACCTTTGGACAATTATGAATAAAGCTGCTATGAACGTTCATAGACAGGTTTTTGTGTGGACCTATATTTTCATTTCCTTCCACATTTTGGCCATTGTGAATAATGTTGTTATGAACATTGGCATACAGGTATCTGTTTGAATCCCTGCTTTCAATTCTTTTGGTTATATACCCGGATATGGACTTGCTGGATCACGTGGTAATTCTATATTTAACTTTCTGAGGAACCTCCATAGTGTTCTCTACAGCGCTGCACCATTTTATATTCTTATGAGCAATGCACAGGGTTCCAATGTCGCCACATTCTCGTCAACATTTCCTTTTTTTTTTTTTGATAATAGCCACCCTAATAGATGTGACTATATATTTTTACATAGTTGAAATCATCCAGGTTTTTCATCCTGATCTTTTTAACTTATTGCTAAAGTTATACTGAATATCTTTCCATGTAATTAGATATTCACAAACCTCTTTTTTGGCTGTGCTGCATGGCTTGCAGAATTAGTTCCCCTAGCAGGGATTGAACCTGGGCCCTTGGTAGTGAAAGCATGGAGTTCTAACCACTGGACCACCAGGGAATTCCCACAAACATCATTCTTGATGAGCATGCAATATCCCATCCCATGAATTTAGTGCAATTTAGTTACCTAGTACCCTATTGTTGGATATTTACTTTCAACTTTTACTATTGTAAATAATGCTGTGATGGATATCTTTGTCCATAAATCTTTGTCAGATCTATGATTCCTTTTTTTTAATAAATAGTATCTCAATCATTTTTTTCTTATTTCTCTGCTTTGCTGAGTTTCTTAAATCACAAAATAATGCACCTTTATTGTACCAAGTCTAACAATACAGAGGTTTATAAAGAAACCTCTGTAGTCCACTTAGTAATCTTCCTGTTCCCTCCCCTCCCAGTCCCGCTGCCCTGAGGTCACTGATGTTAACAATTTGGTGTGTATCCTTCCATCCCTCTCTGAGCTTACATCAACATTTGCATACAAAATGACTTTTTCTTTCCCTTGTTTTGCATACAAATGGAAGCATATACATTAATTCTTCAGGACGAACATTTGGAACTAGTCTTACAGAATCAAAGAGTATTAACCTTTCTAAGGCTTTTGACATACAAATTTCTTTCTTACCAAATTTCTTTCCAGAAGGCTGCTTCTAGTTTATACCCTTGCCAAAAATGTGAGACTAATTTACCACCCTTGTCTAATATTGATTATCATATTTTTTTAAACTTTACTAATTTGTAGCTGAAAAGTGTTATAGCATTGGCTTGTAATTTGCATTCCTTAGGTCAAATTTTGTTTTTCTTGTCTATGTCATTTTTATTGCCTGTTTTATGAATTGTCTGTCCATGTCTTGTGTTTTTATTATTGATTTGTATGTACTCTTTTATATGTATTAATGATTTTTTTTCTGATTACATTTGTGGCAGTTGTGTTTTTTTCCATTTAGTATTTGCATCTTAGAGCTTGAAAGGAGGTCGTGGGAAGGAAAGGAACTATCCCAGGCACTTTTTATATACTTTATCGCACTTAATTCTTACATCTGTCTTGTGAAGTGTATATATATTTATCCCCATTTTACTTAGGAGAAAACAGGCTCAGAGAGGTTAAGTAACTGGCTCAAGGTCATCCAGCTAATAAGAGTTGGAGCTGGGATTTGAATCCAGGTCAAATCCAGGGTACCCAATCTGTACCAGTGTAATTTTACTATAGGTAAGGCTTTGTGCTAGTTGCTTTACAGACATCATTTACAGAAAGGTTAAGGATATGTGCTTTTATTATCTCCATTTTGCAGATAAGGAAAGTATAGATCAGGGAATTTAAATAACTTGTTTGAGTTTTCATAACTGGTGAGAGCAAACCTGGGATTTGACCACAGGAATGTTTGAGGTTAAAGATGTTTGACCCTGTCTTCTCTCCATGCATGCTGTCTCCCTAGGGACCATCTTCTTGGATCCAAATTGAGACTCAGGGAGAGTACTTTGCTTACAGTCACATAGCAAATTAGTGACTGAGTCCCTACCTCCTTACAGATGACTTGTCCAAGTTCATACAGTCAGTTAGTGGCAGAGCCAGAATCTGAACCCAGCTCTGGCTAACTCTTCACCTGACTGGAGCAAAGGCTTTTTGATGAAGAACATTTATGGAGCAAGCTGGGGAGAAGGAGCAATTAGGTAGAGTGTTGTGGCTGCCCTGAAACCTTTCTGAAGGAATGGACTCTAGTATTGGAGTCTTCCAGAGCAAGGCAGTTCCAGGAGCCCCTACGTGACAAGACCTAGAACAGGAGAACTCATGTCCAAAGGCAAGAAGACCTTTCTACAAGGAGAGAGCTGCCTTCCCATCACCAGTTGCCAAAGATCAGAGCAGGAACAGTTGCCTCTTTTCAACACTCCCAGGGAGTGTGTGTGTTTGTGCTCCCATGCATGTGCACATGCACGCATTTAGAGGAAAGAGGAAAGGGAGTGCTTTGATGGGCGAATGGAAATGGTCATTTGTAGCCCCTAGTACCCAAGTATTCTTCCCCCGACACTCCCTTACAAAGAAAACTTTACTCATATTGGAAATGAGCTGAATACACTGATTTTAGAAAATCACTCGCCCATCCAGTCCTAGAAATCTCTCCCCAACTTGACTTGAAATTCCATCAAAAAGATTTGTTTAAGTAACAAGCTAATTACTTCAATGGTGATAGTGAAATGGAGGGACCATCCTAGGGGCAATATGGTGTATAAGCTTGGGAACTGAAGCCCAGGTAAACTTGACTTCACATTCCAGCTTGAAATCTGTCTTCTCCATAAAACAGTTGTTGAGACCTTTCATCTCTCTTGGAACCTCATTTTCTTTGAATTCAAAACTAAGAAATAAGGTCATTATTAGGCTTCAATGACATATAACATGCTAATCTCTTAAGGGCACAGTGCCTGTGAGATGGAAAGTGCTCAGGAAATGGTAGCCACCATATATTATTATTGGCTGTGTGGCCTTGGACGAGCTTTTTTTTTTTTAGTTTATTTTTGGCTGCATTGGGTTTTCATTGCTGCGCGTGGGCTTTCTCCAGTTGTGGCAAGTGGGGGCTACTCTTTGTTGCGGTGCACGGGCTTCTCATTGCGGTGGCTTCTCTTGTTGCGCAGCACAGGCTCTAGGCACATGGGCTTCAGTAGTTGCAGCATGCGGGCCCTAAAGTGCACAGGCTTCAGTTGTTGTGGCACGTGGGCTCAGTAGTTGTGGCTCACAGGCTCTAGAGAGCAGGATTAGTAGTTGTGGCACACAGACTTAGTTGCTACACGGCATGTGGGATCTTCCCAGGCCAGGGCTCGAACCCATGTCCCTGCATTGGCAGGCGAATTCTTAACCACTGTGCCACCAGGGAAGTCCTGGACAAGCTATTTTAACTCTGGTCCTTCCTGTCCTCACCTGTAAATGTTTCTCCATCTCAGGGGGTGGTTGTGAGGATTCAATGAGTTAATAAAGGTCAGCTGCTTAGAACAGAGCCTGGCGTATGGTAAGCACTTAAAAAATGGTAGCTATAATTATTGTCACCTTAATTAGATGTGTTTAATCTAAATGACTGCTTAATACTCAATTGAGATTGACAACACTTTCCCTTAGGAGAAGGGAAAGGTAATTTGGGAGCAGCAGGTGAAGTGTCTAGTGTGGAGGTGGAAGGTTAGGAGCCAGAAGGCAACTGGAGAGATTCTAGTGAATGAGAGCACAGAGATATAGTCAGGTAGGGGAGGGAAGAGCCAGAGATGGAAGAACTCCAAAGCCTTGATTTACCTCACCCCTAGAGACCAAGCACAACTAACAGGTCCTTTTATTAGGTCTCTCCCCAGCCTCTCATCTGGTTAGCAAGGTACTGTGTTTGGGGACAGAAGTAAGGTAGGGGCAAGGAGCTGGTTTCACAACGATCCCTGCAGGAAGCCTGAGATTTCTGCCTGGGCCTGGGCCCAGACTAGCAGTGTGTGCCCCCTGGGAGGGGGCAGCGGGATTTTATGCCAAACACATTTGTGTGCAGCTCAAAGGAAGCTATGGTTGTCATGTCACACTGGCACCATTTCTGTGGTGGGTGGCCTGCACAGCTGTTGGGCACAGAGGCCCTCAAAGTTCCCCTCCTCTCATATGAGTTCTCTTTGGCTATGGGGCCACTCATTAATTCTGCTGGCCTGTTAAGCTGACCTGACCTAAGCCCCAGACAGTGGTGATGGAGTAGACGATCCATGACTGGGCAGTAGGGCCTGGGGTTTTGTGGCTGAGTCTGGCAAGGTTGGTCAGGTCAAGTCTTAGGGATTTTGTTTTGTTGTTTTTGAGGTTCATGGCTGCATATCAGTTTATATATTTATTTTATTTTCATTTTATCAAAGTAATATATGTTCATAATTTTAAAAGACATAAGCTACATATATATAGTCACTCTTCAGAGTTAAACACTTGAAGCTCTCTTAGCTTTTTCTTCTGATATTTACTGTCACATTTTTAATGGTGTGCCAATACTGCTATTTCTTGACTTTTCTGTTTGAAATATCTTTGTGCACACAAAGATACACACATATACGTACATATACATGTATACACATATGTATATCTATTCCATATATAGATATATATTCTTGTAGCATCTGTCTTTTAAATGATATATAACGTAATATCTTTTAAATGATAAGAATAGAGCTCATTGCTCATAATTAAAACAGAAGCCCTCTGCTCCAACCCTAAGCTTCACTCTTCAGAGTCAAATACTTCTAAACCTCTTAGCTGTTTCTTCTAATATTTACCTCCACATCTCTAAATGATATACCAATACTGTCATTTCTTGATTTTTTTTTCTGATTTAAATATGTACTGCCTTTTTATTTTTTTAGAGTGGGATTTAGCTCTCTTACTACCAGCAGCACCGTATGTGCACTCCCCTCATATATCCAATATTGTCATATCACAATTTCTGGTTTTAACAGTATTCCATATTTACATTATAAGGATTATAAATATTGTTCACAGCTGAGTCATGTAGAATACTGTGATTACATTTTCTTCCTTGGCCAACTCGTTTTCCTGGAGTTAATAATTGCCTCTCTTTTTTCTATTTGCTTAGTTTTCTATGATTTGTTTTTCTGTTTTTGTTTTTTTTTTTTTTTGCTAATGTATCCCCAGTTTCTCCATGAAAGCTGTAAAATTCATGCAACACATTACATAACCCATTACTTTCACCCTTTTCTTGGAAATCTACACCTTACTCCAGTCTGGGCTAGTTGCTGAAGGCTTGGTTTACAAGTGCTTGGATTTCAAGTACTTAGCAGGCATCTCTTCTGTATACCTAATTCCATGTGAAGTCCTGAGGGAAATACACAGATAAGACACAGTCCCTGTCCTCAAGGAGCCTACCGTCTCAAAGATGTTTAGTTCATTCAGATATCTTGCCAGAAGGCTTGAGCTCCTCCCAAAGACTTTGATCTAGGCTGTGTCTTTGATCCCACACTCCAGGCAGAAATTCCCCTCTCCATCTCCACTGAATTACCAAAAGAATACAATACAGTCTCCCAGAGAGCAAATGTGGTCTTAGGCTGCATTAACAGAAACAGAGCTTCTAGGATAGGAGGGTTGATACTTCTACTTGACTCTGTGTTGATAAACTCTGGGGATTGCATTCAGTTGCAAGGGACATAGAAAAATAGGAACTTGTCTGAATAGGAACAACCAGGGTAGAACAGAGAACTGGAAACCAACATCCCAAAAAATAGTTGAAAAACTAGTTTGGCTTCTTGGAAGAGTAGTCTACACATAGCTCTCTCAATTTTTCTTCCCTCACATTCCCTTTTAAATTGGCTTCAATTTGGTTTCTGCCCCCACTGCTCCACTGGAACTGATCTCACCATGATGAGACTGCCAGCATGTCCTCATCTGCTGACCACTCTTATTCTTTGAAACTCTCCTCCCCTAATGTATAGAATGCCACTCTCTTCTGTTTCTTCTCCAAGCTCTTAAACCACTCCCGCATCTTCATCAGATTCCCTTCTTCTACCTGCCCCTTAAATGTTAGTGTTTTCCAGGGATCCACTGTTGGTCCTTTTCTCTGTGCATTAATTTTCCCTAGGCAATATCCTCTACTTCCTTGGCTTCCACTATTGCTTTATCAGTCAGAGTGAGCCAGGTTACGCTGTAGTAGCAAACAATTCCCAAATATCAGAGGCTTAACACAACAAACAGTTATTTCTTGCTCATAATACATGTCCAAAATAGGTCAGCAGGGAGCATCTGTTCATGATAGTCACCAAGAGACCCAGGCTAGCAAAAGGTCCATTTCAACACCGCTTCCACAGTCAGCAGCAGAGGCAAATCGTACTCCAGCTCTTAAAGCTTCTCCCCTGAAGGGATCCATGTCACTTCAACTCACATTTCACTGGCCAAAGTAAGTCTTACGGCTATGCCTAATTTCAAAGGGTGTGGGAAAGTATAGTCCTACTATGTTCCTGATGATTAACTCCTTAACCCTTGATGACTCCCAAACCTTTATTTCTAGCCCAGACCCTCCTTCTGAGCTCAGACCATTGTGTCCAACTGCCTCCTGGACATTTCTACCTAGCCTAGTATATACTGACCTATATTTCAGAGTCAGCATGACCAAAAACTGAGTTCATCTTCTTCACCCCCAAATCTACTCCTCCTCCTGGTTTCCCTTCTTTAATGAATGAAACTACTATTCATCCTGCCACCCAAGCCAGAAGCCTGGTATCCCCATCATCTCTCATTCAGATTGTTGCAATAGGCTCCTAACTGGTCTCCCCACCTCCAGTCTTGATGCCTATGCTCCATCATCCACACTTTCAGAACATAAGTCTGAAAAGTTAGTCAGTGATAAGACTAACTTATCACTGACTTAGAAGTGATAAGCAATCTTTTAAAAGGCGGTTATTTAAAATCCACTAAAGGCTGTCCATTGCCTATAGGATGAAGCCTGGCTCCTCCTCAGCATGCAGAACATATCGTAATATAGGCATGGCCTTCCTCCGTAGCCTCATCTCCCATCATGGCCCCCTCTGTACCCCGTAACTATGCTAAACCACCGACAGTGCCTGAAGCCGGCACTGCTTCACACCTCCAGGCCTTTATACCTACGTATTCCTCTGCTTTAAGTGCACTTATTCCTGCCCTATTCCACCCAGTGAACTTCTACCCATTTTTTCCAAGCCCCAACTCTAGCCTCTCCCACATGGAGATATTTTCCTGTCTTCAGCCCTCAAAACACCGTTGATCCTTCCTCCCTTTATGCTATCATTGCACCAAGTACATACCGCTTATCACAGTGACTTCTAATGATTGATGCTTCTCTCTCCTGCCCCTTAAAGATAGCAATCTTGTCTTCCCTATCTCTACCATATGTAGTTCCCCAGCACAGTGCCAGGCACTTGAACGTGTTCAGAAATTGATCATTGCAGGAAAAAATGAATGGGAAGACCTGACCGGATTGAGGCAAGTTTACAAATACCTGCTGCAGGGCTGGCATGGGGACAGGAAGTTTATGGTCCCAGAAGAGCTAGGAGGAGCCATGAGCAATGCCACAGGGAGGCATTATCTCAGCTCAGAAAGAGAAAAACCTTCTTTAACTGCGAGACTTGTCTGAAGGTATGGGCTGCCCTAGGAGAGAGCGTGCGCCCTGTGACAAGAGGTGTGCAGTCAGTAGCTGGATAGCTTGTGGCAGTGACGTTGGAGTGGAAATTCCAACAGCAGATAGGGAGGTGGAGTTGTGATTCTCACAGTCCTTCCTACTCTCGAGTGGTCATGAACCTGCCTCCTCTGCTCACCTGATTGATATGGGTCATCTAGGCTCCTTCAGAGAACTGCTCCTGCACTAGGGACACCACTTCTCCACTAACCAGGCTGCCCCTGGCCTTGGAGCAGGCGGCCTAAGAGGCTTGGATGTGACTGGACCCTCTGGAACTGCAGTGGCTCTAGGTTCTTATCCACCTCTCAAGCCAACTCCCCCGCCTTTCCTCCAGGCCAGGCCAGGCCACTCTGACTCATGACTGCTCACTCTCAGCAGCAGGAAAGCTGTTGCTTATTTTTACAGCCACTTAAGTAAAGCCATGTCATCCACCTGCATTTGCCCTGTAATGCCTCTCATCTCAGTCTGACTCTGCCAATCCCAAGGAACTACTCCCAGAGTTATGTCCAAGATCTCCCTCCCCTGGGTTGGAGAGATTGACCTTGACCTTACCCTGTTCTGACCCAACTTTCTGAAAGCCCAGAATCAGGAATAGGAGCGTGTGGCTCTTTTCAGACCTGCCCAAGGAGGTCCTTCACACAATGCTATGTGTATTGACGGATGCAGCACAAAGAGACATGGGATTAGTCACCAGAGTACTTCCCTTCTAATCCTGGCTTTATAGTTGATTTCTTGCATGTTTCTGACTTGGCTGAACCAAATCCCTTTTCTGAGCCTCAGTTTCCACCTAGGTGAATTCCAGGGGCAGGGTGATTATTTATGTACTGTGGACAGTGGGTTTCATTCCCAAGCCCAGCCCAGATGGCCACTCTGCCTCCACGGTCTCTGCAGCTGCAGCTCCTGGCCAAGTGTCCCAGGAGTGCATTAGGAAAACAAACAGCGATAAAGAGGTCTGTAGGGAGGCTTTGGATGGGGAAATAGGCCCTAGGGAGGGAAGCAAGTTGGAATCCAAGAAGGAAACTGCCAACTTCCTGGTAGGAAGGAACTGAAGCTCTCCTCTCTGGAGGGTTTTCCCGTCCCCTAACCAAGGAGTCCAGGATGGCCTCCTCTTTCTAAACCCTCTGGCCCTGAGTCTTGTTTGTGGGCTGTGTTTGTAGGTACGCACTTATATGCATTCCCGTAGCACCCTGAGAGCCAGGAGAAGTCACATGCTTCTCCCCAGAAGAGCGTAGGGATGAGAATGCGCTGGCCAGGGCTGCAAGCCAGGGAGCAGGAAGGTAAGGCTCTCCAAGTCCTCCCACTCCTCCCTAAACTAGCAGCCGCAGAGCCCAGGATGGGTGGGGATCCCCCTCGTCTTACCTGCTCCCATTTCAAGAGTGGTTTAAGGGACTTCCCTAGTCGTCCAGTGGGTAAGACTCCCTGCTCCCAGTGCAGGAGGCCTGGGTTCGATCCCCGGTCAGGGAACTAGATCCCGCAGGCATGCTGCAACTAAGAAGCCCACATACTGCCACTAAAGGTCTCGCGTGCCGCAACTAAGACCTGATGCAGCCAAAATCAATCAATAAATATTTTTTTAAAAAAAGACATTATAAAAAAACGAAAACAAAAAAAGAGTGGTTTAACAGCCCAGCGGGGAGGAGGGGTGGGATAGCCTTCTCAGCTTCCTTTTTGGGTTAATTGGTGTTCCCTCTAGTTACTCCCTGCTTCCTTCCCCTCCCAGTTCCCATAGCAACTTGGCTGTAGCAGCCAGAACTTGATTGAGCCCAGCGGTGGCCTGCTGGAGGCGGGGAAGGGGATTCTGTAGGGAAAGGAGGGCACTGTCAGGTCAAGGCTTTTCACCCCACCCATCATCTGCTGCTACCTTGAGGGTCCAGGATGGTTAAGCTCAGAGGACAGGGCATGATGAAGAAGGCTTTCCTGCCAGGGCTGGAGTTTGAAGAGGCTGAAAGCCAAGAGCAGGCCTGGTTCTCCTCAGCTCTCCTCCCCTCCCCACGCTTCTGTGTCCTGCCCCCTGAGTTTGGAATGCAGTCGCTGGTAGGATGGTCCAGTAGGAAGAACCCTGGAGTTAGAGTCGAGAAACTGGGTTTCAGGTTCCTCCCTCTGCCACTACTTTATGTGACTGTAGAGAAGTCCTTCCCCTCCTTTTCTGGGCCTCAGTTTCCTCAGCTATAAAATGAAGCAGGGCTAAGTTCTCTGCACATTAAAATTAACTGAGGTGTTTTGAAAAACTCTAGATGTGTGGGCCCCACCCACAAGGATTCTGACTGACTTGGTCTGGAGTGCAATGTGGGCCAAGCAGAAGCATTTTTAAAAGACTCTCTGAAAACCATAATTCAAAAAGAGTCATGTATCAAAATGTTCATTGCAGCTCTGTTTACAATAGCCAGGAGATGGAAGCAACCTAAGTGTCCATCATCGGATGAATAGATAAAGAAGATGTGGCACCTATATACAATGGAATATTACTCAGCCATAAAAAGAAATGAAATTGAGTTATTTGTAGTGAGGTGGGTGGACCTAGAGTCTGTCATACCGAGTGAAGTAAGTCAGAAAGAGAAAAACAAATCCCGTATGCTAACACATATATATGGAATTTAAGAAAGAAAAGAAAAAGGTCATGAAGAACCTAGGGGTAAGACGGAAATAAAGACACAGACCTACTAGAGAATGGACTTGAGAATATGGGGAGGGGGAAGGGTAAGCTGTGACAAAGTGAGGGAGTGGCATGGACATATATACACTACCAAATGTGAAATTGATAGCTAGTGGGAAGCAGCCGCATAGCACAGGGAGATCAGCTCAGTGCTTTGTGACCACCTAGAAGGGCGGGATATGGAGGGTGGGAGGGAGGGAGACACAAGAGGGAAGAGATATGGGAACATATGTATATGTATAACTGATTCACTTTGTTATAAAGCAGAAACTAACACACCATTGCAAAGCAATTATACTTCAATAAAGATGTTTTAAAAAAAACTAGTTAAAAATAAAATAGCAAGATACCTGGGGGAAAAAAAAAAAGACTCCCTGAGTGATTCTAATATGCAGCCAGAATTGAGGAACTAGAGCAAAAGACCTCCGAGGGTCTCCCAACTGACTGTTGTCTGGTTCTGAGACATTTCTTCCTTTGCCCTGCATGCCCCGCCTCCAGCCAGCCCCACAGCTCTCCGAACGCAGCTCTCCTGGCTCTTCCCCATCCTAGTGGATGAGTGCCCAGGTCCCCTGCAACTGCCCAAGCAACCCGGTCCCCTCTGGCTCAGTCCTAACACTGATGAGATGGGGCAAGTGACTTAGGCCTGCCTAGGGAAGAGGGCTACGGAGACTAAGGCAGGCTTGCTGTCCAGGTGGTAGCCCTGAGAGCCAGACTTTTCATCTGAGAAGGACCCCAGCCCCTTTTTAAAGCACGTGGGCCAGCAATGACCTCAGCTGGCCATATGTGGGGCTAAGGAATTGGATTACCTCTCAGCCCCGTGTCATTCTTCTTCCTCCATTCCTCTCACTAGTTCCTTGCCTGTACCTGTCTTGCCACCCACAGGCCTGGTGTCCTCCTCAGGCAGCCTGCTCGCCATGGTGACTCTGGGGCGGGAGGCTTGAGGGAGGGTCGTCTAGCTAAGGAGAAAGGCCTCCCTCCCACTGTCAGGCCACCCCTCTCCCAGCCCCGCCTCCCTCAACTCCCTCTCTCTCTCCCAGAGCAGAGGCGGGGGGTGCCCGGCCACCAGCACCTGCTATTAGGCTAATTGCAGTTGCCTGGGAGGAGAGCTGGCCCTCCACTGCAGCCTCACCTGGGAGCAGGAATATTGAACCGAAAGAGCCAGGGAGAATCCCGCAGGGGCCTCTGAACCCCAGCAGTGGAGGACTGGGCTGTTCCACACAATTCAGGGTGAGGGTGGAGGTGGACTCTGGGTCCAGGCTGCAGAGGTTAGGGCAGAGGCTGTGGACAGAGCCGCCTCTTGGCGCCCTGGGACCCACAAGATGGAGCGGGGGGGGGTCTCCAAGGTACTGGGGCCCTTAGCGTTAGGGATATCCTTTTGTTTCCTGTCTTACTTTTCTTTCTGTCTCCCCCACCTCCTTCTGCTGTCTTATCCCTCTTTCTTATCTTGGCCTTCCTCTGTTCCCATCTTCTTTACACCCCTTTATTCCCCTGCTGGCTCTTGAACCCTCCTCTTTCTTCCTCCGTCTTCCTTACCCCTCCTCTTCACAGCCCATCTTCCACGTCTCCTGTCCCCAACCCTGTTATCCCCTACTCTTTCTTACCCTTCATCTTCTCTCACCCTCACTGTACCCCTTTACCTCCTTTACACCCTCCATCTCTTATTCCCCTGCTTCCTCCCCAGTGCTGTTTTTTCCTACCCCCGCTATAACCACCATTTCTCACCCTCCAACTCCCTACTCTTTCTTACCCTCTCTTTCTTCCTCCCCTCCTCCCTTGTGCCCCCGGACTCCACTGCCAGTCTTTCCAACCCCTGAGCCCCTCTCCTACCCCTCTAGCTCCCTCTTCCCCCGCCTCTTACCTTTACTTGTTCCTTTCCACCTCCTTCCACTCCCTTCTCACTCCATTGCACATACCTTTTATCCCAATAATTTCACTCTTAAGAGTTTATATAAATAAAATGCAACAGAAGTGTTCAAGAGAGGTGTGTACAGACCTACTCACCAAAGCATTGTTTGTGATAGTGGAAACCTGGAAATAACTTAAATGTCCATCCATGGGAGATTGGTATCCTTTGCACTTCATTCATATGAAACCGTTCTCCATTCTTTTAGCACACCATGCATGTGCTCACATCTGTACCTTTGCTTAAGCTGTTGCCTCAGTCCAGAATGCCCTTTTGTCTCATCTCTGCCCATCCCATCTAAAATCCTACTTTGAGTCCCAACTCAACTCTTTTTTTTTTTAATATTTATTTATTTATTTTTGGCTGTCTCGGATCTTAGTTGTGGCACGCGGGATCTTTCGTTGTGGTGTGCGGGCTCTTCGTTGCAACACGCAGGCTTCTCTCTAGTTGTGGCGCGTGGGCTCCAGAGCACGTGGGCTCGGTAGTTGCGGCCCTCAGGCTTAGTTGCCCCACAGCATGTGGGATCTTAGTTCCCCGACCAAGAATCGAACCCACGCCCCCTGCATTGGAAGGTGGATTCCTAACCATTGGACCACCAGGGAACTCCCCCCAGCTCAACTCATACCCTCGCTGAAATCTTTCCCGGCTTTTCTATTTGCTTCACTCCAGTGGCCAGTGGTTTAACTTCTCTTATAGTATAGAAAATGTGCCATAGTTTCAAGTGAGATCTGTCTATCCGTGAAACTGAAATTTCTTTGAGAGTAGGGACATGTCCTCATTTACTCATCTGGTTCATTCCGTCAACAAGACTTGTTTTTTTTACATATATTGTGCTGAGTACTCAATATGGTCAGTAAGACCGACCCACGTCTGCTTTCATACGTCTTACATTTTAGTGAGGTTGACAGAGAAAAACAAAACAAGGATGCAGACAAACTCACACTTGTGGTGAAGAAACATTTAAGAAAAAGAAGAATGAGGGGGCATTCTCTAACTCGAGTGGTCAGGGAGACCCTCTCTGAAGAGGTGACTTTTGAACTGAGGCTTCAAAGTTGAGAAGGACCTAGCCAGGCCAAAAGTGGGGGGGGGGGCAGGGGGAAGAGCATATCAGGCCAAGAGAACAGTGTGTGCCAAGGCCCCGAGGTGGGAAGAAGTAGGGCATGTTCAAGGAAAAGAAAGAAAACCTCAGCGTGTGGAGCATTATGAGCCGTATGGGGGAGGTAGAAAATGAGGTTGGAGAGACAGACAGGGGCCAAGTTATGCAGGGGTTTGAAGTCTGTGGTCGAAAGTTTGGGTTTTATTCTAAATGCATTGAAGGGTTTGAAGCAAGGGAGTAACATGATCGAATGTCATTTTGAGATCGCTCTTACTCCTGTGTAAACAGTGCATGGGAAAGAGCAAGAGTGGAGGTGGGGAGGCCACATAGGAGACTGTTGTCCAGGTGACAAGTGACGGTGCCTGCACAGAGTCGTGGAAGTAGAGGGAGAATTGGCATGCCTTGCTGATGGACTGCGTGTGGGGATGCTGGCAAAGAGAGGAGTGATGGCTGACACCTAAGTTTCTGGATTGAATACCCGGGTGGATGGTCATGACAGTTAACCGAAGTGGTCAAGGCTCAGGGGTGTGGGCAGATTTGGAGTTAAAAAAAACAAGAACTGAATTTTAAGATTTTAGAGCATGTTAAATTTGAGAAGCCAGTGAGATATCAAATCTGTGTTCCTCGGGGGGGTAACTTACACCACAACCCACTACCACCCACCACTACCACCCATCACCACGCCCCTGCCCCCACTTTGGAAAAGGCCAGTGTGGGATTCCATTGCCCAAGTCCATGTTCACAGTGGAGTTATTTGTATTTGAGTGTAAATGTTTAAAGTCTGTGTAAGAAGCTCTGACCACGTTGCTCAGAGTGTGGTTGAAAGGCCTCTGGCCGCAGAATGACCTGGACCCTTGTTCCAAAGGCAGATTCCTGAGCCCACCTCAGTCCTCTTGAAGCTGAATTGGAGGGGGCCATCTGCCTTTTTAACAAGTGTCCCAGGGGATTCTGAGGCACACTGAAGTCGGAGAACCATCACTACAAGGAGCAACTATGGGAAGGTGCCCCTGAAAATATGAAGAATGGATGTGGGCAGGGCTCTGGGCATCCTGTTAAAATGCAGGTGTGACTTGTCAAGTCTGGGGCAGGGCCTGGGATTATGCACTTTTCACAAGCTCCAAGTGATGGTGATGCTGCTGGTCCAGGTCCACACTTTCAGTAGCAAGGAGTTAGATCAGTGGTTCTCAATGGGAGATGATTTTGCCCCCCACCCAGGAGATATTTGACAATGGCCAGAGACATTTCTTGGTGGTCACAATGAGGAGGGGCAGGATGCGACTGGCAACTACTGGGTAGAGGCAAGAAATGCTTCTCAATATTCTATAATGCACAGGACAGCCCCCCACTACAAAGAATCATCCAGTCCAAAATGTCAGTAGTGTCGCCGTTGAGGAACTCTGGTCTTGATGATAGCCAAAGAGTACAGAGCAGGGAACCTTTCTTAGCCAGGACCAAGTGCCTGGTGGAAATGGGCTCGATGAGGGGCAGGATGTACACCCGTGAAGTGAAACGGCCAAGCCAAGTTTCCAAATGAAATGTGGTGTCTGCTCCACTCCAGGGCGGACGCCAACAGGACAGAGCATGGGTTAAGTAGAGCTTGAAGGCACATGTGGTGCTTGGTGAGGCAGATCCCTGTTTTTATTA
Source organism: Mesoplodon bidens (assembly GCF_964165515.1). NCBI lineage: Eukaryota > Metazoa > Chordata > Mammalia > Artiodactyla > Ziphiidae > Mesoplodon > Mesoplodon bidens. The sequence goes on along the minus strand of NC_138163.1, from coordinate 83,367,980 downwards.
AAAATAACCCCTCACATTTGTATTGCACTATAGAATTTACAAAACATTTTCATATGTGTCATATTATTTGATCTACACAACACCCTAATGAGGTAAAGCAAAGATTATCCTCTCCATCTCTTTTCTTGAGTTTAGAAACTTAACACCATCAGCCAAAGAAATGTTTGCTGAGTTGAATGGAAGTGAAATTTACCTCAATATAGGTGACCTCAGACAAGTCAGGACATCTCTTGGGACCAGCTATAAAATGGTATGGTTGGATGGGCCTCTTCCAGCTCTGATATAGGAGTCATTTTGTGATTTTACCAATGAACAAATTCAAAGTCTTGGATGACTGCAGATTGGGGACTTGGGAGTTCTGGCTATGAAATGGGAGATTTTAGGGTAGGAGGTAGTGGTCTTGACCCAAACCCTTCTTCCCCACCCCCTGGACCCTGGGGGTGGGTTGATGAGCACACCGTACCCTCCCCCTATAGAGTACAGGTACACCCCTCCTCATCCCTCTCCTCTGAGGCGGAAAAGGGCTGGTGCCTGGGCTGATGCTTTTTCCTCTCCCTACAGGCTGTCTACAAGGCCTGGCTGTGCTCAGAATACTTCAGCGTGACCCAGCAGGAATGCCAGCGCTGGGTGCCCTGCAAGCAATACTGCCTGGAGGTGCAGACCCGGTGCCCTTTTATCCTCCCTGACAATGAGGAAATGGTGTACGGAGGGCTCCCTGGCTTTATCTGTACAGGTAAAGGCAGGGCCCTGGGAGGAGGGAGGAGGCCAAGAGCCCAGAGCAGGCACCAGGTCGGGGCTGTGGGAGCAGGGAGGACAACAGGGAGGTTGGGCCAGGAGAAGGTTAGTGGCTGCAGGAGTAGGTAGTGAGGCCCCAGGTTGGGATGGGGCAAAGTGGAATAGGGGGAGAGAGCAGAATGGCCATCTGTATCCAAAACATACCTGGCCAGGGAGTTATCCCAGAAAAACTGTCTGGGGTCCCTGGAAGATGTGTCCAGAAAGGGACGGTGCTAAGGGGCAGGGGGAAGAGTCTTGGGCAGGAGTACCAGAGCAGCCCCAGCTCTGACAATCACCTCTCTCAGAAAGGCATAGCCAGCAGCCCCTTTAGCACCCCACCCCGCCTTGCTTATCCATTGGCAGGGTTGCTGGATACTTCGCCAAAGCGGCCGGAAACCAAGTGCTGTGACGTGCAGTGGGTCTCCTGTGAGTCGGAGAAGAAGAAGTTCAAGGAGTCTGAAGCCCCTAAAACCCACCACCAGCAATTCCACCACTCTTACTTCCACCACTACCACCAACAGTACCCCCACTACCACCCCCGCCACGACCCCCCAGGCCGCCTCAGCCACAATCCCTCCCTGCTGCCGGTCTCTGGGGGCTCCTGCCTCAGTCCCAGCAGGATCCGGCTCTACGTCCTTGTTCTCATGCTCCTCCATACCATGGTGTCCTTCTCCAGCGGCCAGGGTGGTGGGGGACCGGGCCTGGAGGCACTGCCTGCCCTAGACGAGGGCCTGACTCGGGAAGAGTGACAGCAAGGAGGGAGATCAGACCTCCACCACACACCGACATCAGCTCCAGCGCCCCCCCCCAGGGGGAGGGGGAGGGGGTCCCTCCCATGGGAGGTGTAGGACCAGGTGGGGGGTGGGGGAAATGGGGCAATCACACATCGCCCCCTACCAACCCCCACTCCAAAAGCAGCTCCAACAGAACCGCCAGAGGGCCCCAGGGAGCTGCAAAACTCATCCGGGAGAAAAAGGCAGGAGCAGCAGGTGCCCCCCTCCCAGGCCCCCATCTATGGGGCTTAGCCAAAAATAAAGGGGGGGAGTGGGGGGTGGAAATGCCCACCGCCACTGAGAGCCCTGACCCCAAGGAAGGAGGCTGCTTACCCAGCCTTGGCCCTTCAGGGAATGTTGGGGGGCACAGAGGGGAGAAGCTCTTTGCCCCCTCCGCATTCCTTTTGTTGCCACGATCCTTAATTCCCTCCTGCCCACACCCCTGCAGGCAACGGCAGACGACGCAGCAGCCCTCCTCCCGCTCCGGCGCACCTTGTCCCATGTGGGGCCACCACAGGGAAGGGCCCAGCTGGGACATGAGGTGTACGCAGTTGTGGCTAGGTCAGGGGCCCAGTTAAGCTGTGCCCCAGCACCCTAGCCCATGAGGTATAGGAAGGGGGTGCAGAATGAGTGGCGGGAGAGAGCGGAGATAGGGAAGAGGGAGAGGAGAGGAGAGAGGTGGGCAGAGAGATGGCTGAACGGGCCGTCACCACCTGGCTTTGGGGAGCCAGGTGATCAGTGTTGAGGCAGGCTCGAGGACACGTCCCCAAATCAGGAAGGGTTGCGTAAGGAGCCCTCTGGAGAAGGAGCACAGGGACTGGGTTCTTGGGCCTTGAAAACAGAAGGCCGAGGGCACATGGTCAGACTGCCGCTGTCTGAAGGGCCATATCTTACAGAAGGTGCACATACTCCCAAGGGCCACTCTTGCCCTGGAGATCTTGGCCTTGGGGCCAAAGACGTTTCCATTTCTGATCTCCATGGGGAGGAGGGACTTAAGCCCAAGAGGGTCAGGCCTGGCCTGGGTCCCCAGACTCCCCCATCTCGTCCTAGCCCAGGCCTCCATGAAGGAAACCCTGGTGGCATTGCCCCAGAGCTTTCCAGAGATGAGCCTCCCCCATCCCCAGCCTGTCCCCATCCCCAGCCTACCAAAGAGTATTCATCCCTTCTCATCCCTGACCCCATGGGTTACTATCCCAATTGTGGAACCACCACACTGCTCCTCACCCTGTAGCAGGTCCCCTAATCCAGCCGCCCCTGCCCGTAGCTGGAGAAAGTCCAGAAACTGGCAAGAGGGCCTGCTAAATAAAGACGATGTGCTGTGGTCCCTTGGTTGAGAGACTTGAAGTGTTTAGTCAGGCTAGAGAGCTGCATGAGAGAAGAGGCCTGGAGAGCCCCTTGGGGGCCATTAGCCTTGTGCTGGTCTCCTAGGGGTGGGAGGCCACGTGGCCTGGGACATCTACAAGCCAATAGGAGCAGACGAGAAAGGAAGCCGCAACTGTGTTCCTGGGACAGGCCAAGCGGCTTTCAGTGCCAGAAGGGCCTGTGTCCTGGGATGCAATGCCAGTGAGTTAAGGGGAGGGGTGGGCCTGGAGCTGCATTAGGGGAAACCAAAAGGGGGAGGGGGAGGGAACAGCTGGAATCAGCTGGCTGGGGGATAAATGGGAAACCTCACTCGTAGAGAGGGAATCATTCAAGGGCCTCAGCTGGGTCCCCAAATAGGCTTTGTGAGACCAGGGAGTCCTTCCCTGCCAGTTTTCTCATTTCTCACAGCGTGTTCCCCTCCCCCTGCCCAGCCCTGTGCCCTGCCCACACACTCCATGTTTGGCCTTCAGCATTTCAGGCCTAGCCACATACCCCATCCCTAGAGTGCTCTTTTCAGCTGGGGAGGGGAAGAGGTGCTGGCTCCTTTCCAGAGATGCTTCTGTAGATGTGAGAGAGACTGTGTACTGCCTTGCAACTCCTGCATCCTCAGGAGGGGAAAAGGGACTGGGAAGTAAAGGGGGACCTTAGGACCCCAGGGAGTGGACCCTTGGAGACTCCCATCCCCTCTTCCCCCTCACCAAGTGCCCAGGAGACCCCTGGCTCAGACCAGCCCAGGGCCTTGCCCAGTGGCAGGGGAAAGGGGCACCTCACTCCACCTCGAAGTCATTTGACTGTCCCCATCCACCCCACTGCCCAGATCTTCCACCACCCCTCCAGCTGCCCCTGCCGTTCGTCACAGGCAGCAGAGCTGGGCAGCTTTCTTACACCATTTTCTACACTGTGCTTCATGAGTAGGACTTTCTTGCACTAGTTCCTTTGACTGAGTCTCCAAGCTGGATTCCTAGTAGTCCCCGTCCCTTCCTCCCTCACCTGGCTACGGTTCAGTTGTTGCCCTTCCCCTGCCTCTGTGTTTCGGTGAGAGTCTCTGTATGTGTACCGCTTTCTGTTTTGTTGCAGTGTGGGGCAGAAGCCTCTCTGCTGTTGTTTAACCCCATAAAGAAATAAATGGTAAGACTTGATGATAACCTTCCCTTCATGGTTTTGTTCCGTGGCGTCAAAAATTGCCCAAGGAAAAAGTCTATGGCTTGGGGAGGAGGCGGGACCAGAGGATGCTGAACCTGTGCCACCGCTTGTTGGCTCAAGTCTCAGAAAAAAAGGGGAAACTCTGTAGTAGGCCATTCTAGAGAAGGAGGTCCAAACTCAACCCCCTGCAGGGATCAGGCAGATAAGCGTGAGTGAAGGAAGTGGGCTGGGCTGGGCCGAAGTATGGACGCCAAGGCTGGAAGTGGTGACAAGTGCAGGGTGTGGGTGTCTACAGGGGCAGCTCAAGCCCAGGGTTGACTTGTGGGAATGTGGGCCCAGCGTTGCCAGGTCTTCTCGTTCTTCAAGGGACATCAGGACTCGAGATTTTTACGTGAAGCTTCTAATTTCAAAATGTTGGCTCAAGTCTAAAAAAATCCCACATACCTCTGTGTGGGCTAAATATGTCTGCAGGCCCCACATGGCCTGGGGATTAGCAGTGTTTCACCTTCGTCACAGCCTTTGCTTCTAGTTTCCCAGCCTCATCTCTCACACTGCCTCACCAGGCCCATCTTCCTATCCCAGGCAGAAGGCGCTTGGGGAGCACAGGAGAGGTGACAGACAGAGCCCTCTACCACTGCCACCTTCTCACATACCCAGGAGAGGGGAGAGCATGAGTTGGGAGGGAATCTGGTGTCCTCGCTGAGCTGCTGAATTCCTTCACTGAGAAAACCCAAGTCCCTCAACTCCCCAGAAAGCAGCAGAGCATGGAGTTTAGGGCGTGGTCTCTGGAGCCCGGGTGTATGAGTTCACGGCTTGGCGTGAGTTCCTTGACTTTCTTGAGCCTTAGTGTCCTCATCTAGCAAAAGGGTTATTGTGAGACTTACATGATGGACATAAAGCGCTTCGCACAACAGCCGGCATGAAGGAGCCGCTCAACTAGTGATCATTATTGTTGTCATCGGTCACCCGGTCTTTCTTCTCTTTCCTTGACCTCCACCTAAAACAGTCACCAAGTTCCGTCAATTCTCCCTGTGTAACATGCGTCAAATCCTTCCCCTCCTTTCCACCCGCTCCCTCTCAGCCGCTTCAGGCCCTCAGCAGCTTTTGCCTGGACCACTACAATACCTCCCAACTAATCTCTTGTTCAATTACTCCAATTTCGATCCATCTTCCCCAGCACTGCACACTTCGGCACTTAGGAGGCACGCCATAAATATTTTGTGAAAGAACTGCTGCCGTAAAGCACACATCTAATCTTCCCAAAGGGAACATATTACACCCGTGAGCAAAAACATCAGATGGTTCCACATTGCCTGTAGAATCAAGTGTAAACTTCTCAGCATGACTTTCAAGGCTCTTTGGATTCCGATCCCGTCCTACCAGTCTGAGGCTGTCACACACTCCCATCCCACCTTTCACTGAATGAGCTCAGCACCTTCTCACCTCCTGCCCTTGGCTCACATGGTTTCTTTTCCCCGGGATGTCCTCTCTCCATCTCTGTCCATCACTGCCTTTCAAAGTCCAGCTCAAATGCCACCTCTGCTGTGAAGATTTGCACATTCCCCCTCTCCCAAGCTGAACACCCTCTTGTCCTCTTCGGTACTTCTGTAACACTTTGTACCTTAATCATGGTACTTATCACATCCTGCCTGTATTCGGCTTATTCACTCATTCAAAACATACCCATCGAGCAATTACTGTAAGTCAAGTACTATGCTGGGTGCTGGGAATAGCAGTAAAATACAGACACGTTATAGATCCACAAGATAACATGATGTCATGTGTTCAGCAACCATCATATGCTTACTGTAACGTTCAAGTTTTTGTCTCACCACATGTCCATGAGGGAGCCAGGCTCTCTTGGCCTTGAGCATAGGAAAGAGAGGCAAGGGACTGGAGGAGGCTATATACCCACAGTGCTAACGGAGTAAAGGGCACAATGGCTGTGCCAAGGAAGTGACCCTACCAGCCACACGTTGCCCTTTGACTCCTGGATTTTGCCCTGCAGCTGCTCCTTTGAGCGACCCCTTCACGCACTGGGCCTAGGCCCTGGTGCTCTCCCCTCAGGGCAGTCCAACTGCAGGCAGCCTCAGTCTCTTCCAGCCTCAGCATGTGCAGGAGGGGCGGCGGCAGTGACTCACACCACTGGCCATGCAACAGAATCACCTGGAGAGTTTCCGCTCTAGTCCCACCAGCAGAGATTCGGATTGAATTAGCACAGGTTGGGATCCCAGCTTCAGTATTGTTTAACAAACTCCACAGGAGATTCTAATGTGCAGCCAGGCTTGCCAATCATGGGATGAAGAGATGGCTGGGGCTATGTGAAGTCCTTGTTATTCTCAGATAAGTGGTGCTAGAAAAAGGCCACTTACAATGAGTCCATTTGAAGTGGGGACCAACATTTCACAATAGAGGAAAAGGAGGAAAGGGTTTGACTGGGACTTTATCTTGGAAAATAAAATTGGAAAGGTGAAAAGCTTTTTGTTTAAATTTAAAATGTGTAAATAATTGCAAATATGCACTAATTCTTAGAACGAACAAAGAATGAACCAAGCATTGGGGGATAACAATTTTCCTGACTGACGTGCATGACAACACAATATTGATTTTTGCCACGCCATCATAAATAGAGTTTTGTTTTATTTTTCCAAAATTAGAGAGCTTCTTCAATTATCCCAAGGACCTCGTGTAATCCTTTGAGAGTTGAATCATTCTCTTTGAAGCCTTGATCCTGTCATTACCCAAGTCAATTTTCTCTTCTGCTGGTGGTAACTGGTCTCTCTCTGACAAATTCCATTTATGAATGACTCCACATGACCTTAGAAATGGTCTTCTATGTCACTTTCATTGACTTCATGAAACCCTATATCTTTTTCAAGACCTTCAGTTTCACTCTGAAATATATTTGCTTTGTGTAATACTAGCAATTAACAAGAGGCTGAAAAAGACCTTAGCATAATGGGTTTGGATGAACTGTATTAGGCTGTGAAATGGGGGGGGGGGAAGGGACTTACATGTAGGACTCAAAATAGTGAATATTTGGTGCTATGACGACTTTGCCTTTCATAAAGTCCCGTTTCCTTTTGGGGTTAATGTACTTATCTCTAACATAAAAGGATAGGGTTAGATGTCGTTATAAAAATTAAATAAATTAACTTAAACGAAGTAGTATATGTGATAGCGTTGAGCACAGTTCCTAGCACAGAGGAGGAATTCATAATCCTTGCTTTTCCTTCCCTCCAAAAACATTCTTAGATGTTTTGGACACATGAACAGAAATTGCTCAAAAATACCTCTAGAGTCTGACAATTTCTCCCACCTCCATTGTCACCACTTAGACCAGGCCACCATCAGCTCTCTCCTGGACCACTGCAATGGCACTCTAACTGGTCTCCCTGCTTCCAATTTTGCATCCTCCCCGCCCCCCCCCCCGCCACACACACACATAGTCCACCCATAGTGATCTTTCAAAAATGCAAATCAGATCATGTCTCTCCCCTGCCAAAACCCTCCAATAGTTTCCCAGCTTAATCGGAATAAAATCCAAACCCCTTACCGTGGCCCACAGGGCCCTACATGACCTGTCACTTGCCTACCTCTAATCGCCCAGTACACTCCCTTTAGTTTCCTTCAGCCACCCGGCCTTATTTCTTTTCCTCTGATACACTCAGCTTACTCCTGTCTCAAGATCTTTGTACCTGCCCTTCCTCAGCCTGAAATGTTCTTCCCCTAGATTTTTGCAAGACTGACTCCTTCTTACTATCAGATGTTAGCTTACGTGCCACTTTCTCCGAAAGGCCTTTCCTGACTATTCTGGGTACGGTAGTGCCCTTCTTGCCTGCAGACGCTCTATCATACCACTTGTTTCTATATGATCTAGTGCTGGTAACTATTTGAAATGATCTTGTTTACACATCATCTTTCTTGTTCATTGCCTCTCTCTGCACTTGAATGTAAGCTCTGAGTAGACAAGCGCTTTCTGTCTGCTCCCTGTTTCCCCAGTGCCTTAGTAAAGGTTCACTAAGTGAATGGATGTGGATGTGGATCAGTGGTTCATTTGGGCAGGCGTGAGTGGTGGTCGGATGCGTGGAGTGGGTGGCAAAAGATGAAGCCTGAAAGACAGCCTGAGGTCAAAACATGGAAGGTCTTGAAGGTCAAGCTGGGAAATTTGAGCTTTACACTGAGGCCCATGGGAAGCCATGGAAGATGGTTGAGCTTAAGAGGAGTATTATCAGCCGACCCGGTGGAAGAGTCATCTAGTGCCACGTGCCGTATGGATTGGTGGGCGAAGCGAATGCAGGGTCTGGTTTAAGAGTCCATCAACCACTATGTGCCCCACCTTCGCACTCGCTACCCTCTAGGCCCTCCTCGGCGGCCCTGGTCCACTCAGCTCCCTCACTCTTCTGGGGCCACGCAAGAGCCCTGACTGCCGTTCCCCGCCACCGGCCGCTGGGTGGCGCTGTGGCTCCTCCTACCCGGGCAGGAGGCGCCAGGGAGGCGGAGGCGCAACCGCCGAACCGGGCCTTGGCGCGGGGGTCCGTCGGCGCCTGCCCAGTGGGCTCTTCCTAGTCCGCCTCGTTCTCCCTCCTCCGCGCTGCCCCGCGTCCAGGCCCTTCCCGTCCCCGCCCCCGCCCCAGCCGGTGGGACCCGCTTTCCTCCCCCTGTGGCTCTCCTTGGCTTTCCGACCTGCCAGGCCAAAGTGGGGCCGGGCGGAGCGCAGGGGCGGGTGGGGCCCAGGGGCGCCCTCCCTTTTCAGCCCATTCGGGCCTCAGGCCTCCCTGGACCCCAGGGACGAGAGAGAGCTCCCGCGGCCGCCGCCCTGGGCCGCTCGGCCACCCGGTGCAGCCAGGCCCGAACTAAAGGGATGTCAGGGATTCAGGGATAGCCTTTTGATGAGAAGGGGCCCCAGCCAGGAAAGGGCCAACTCCCCGTTTGTGTTAACAGCTCTGCTTTTCCTCTCGGCCCCTGGAGCAAACAAGAAGCCAGTCATCTGGGACTCCTCCTTTGGTCGCTTCTACTCCACTACTGTTAGCCCAGGTATCCGATATCTCTCTGCATATTCTATATCCTGAACTGATCCCTCCATCCTCACTGCTGTTGCCTGCCCAGTTCCTCATTACCTCCCAACAGGCCTCCCTGCCTCCGGCCTCCTGCCCTTGCAGCCCAGACTTCCTTGCACAGGACCAGGAGCCTCCTGGAACACCGGCCTGGCATCTTGCCCCTGTAATGGCTCCCATTGTTTGGAAAAATGGGAAGCTGGCATTCAAGACCCTCCACTGACCTCACTATTTTGGCCTCTCCTCAACTTACATCTAGAGTAAAAGGCCTACCGCTGGTAGGCTGCCCTGAGTAGAAGAGGAGCTGGAAGGGGAAGTGAACACAGTGGGAGGCTCTGTGGGACTCTGTACAGGGCTCCATAGGCATCTGTTTGAACAGTGTTAACTCATGATCACACTGTCACAGCTGGAGAGATGCAGAGAACACAGCACCTGCCTCCCCTAGAGCATGGGAGCATGTCCATGTTTATTCCTTTGCCCCCTCCCTTTGTCTCCCCTGTCCCCTGGATCTGTTTTGCTCCCCTGCCATCTCCCTGTCCCCTTTCTCATCCACGTTGCCCACGCCTTTATGCCCCTCCTGCTGGTCCATGAGGCTTTTACTCATCAAGGGCACACCATCCTGTCACAAAGCGGTTGATGACATGCATGACCAGGTTTCTCTGTGATGCTGAGTCTCACTTTCAGCAGTTTTTTCTTGAGTAACTTAATATTCACAGACGCTAAGACTATAGGCAGCTCTTCGTGAGGAAAGGTTGGAGACTCCTATATTGAATTTAGCCTTGTTGAACCCAGCACATAAACATGGAAATTAACATGGAAAAGCACACAAGTGAACAGGAAAATTGGCAAAGGCAGATGTATTGGGAAAGAAAGCACTGATGGTTAATTTCAGGCTGCCTTGCGCCCTTGAAATCCGTGCCCAGAGTTAGCTATGGCTCATTCATGGTCTTAGGAGCGGCCTGATAGAAGAAGGGACTTGGGATCAAAAACATAACCCTGAGAAGGGTGGGATAAGAAGAGACAGCTCATCTTCCCTGACTCCATCTCAGGGTAGCTTCCCTGGGGAAATGACAGCTTCCTGTCCCCCAAACAAGCTCTACTGCTAAGAATATCCTCTTCCATTTGCAATGCACGTGTACACACAATGTCTGGTGCTCCTCACCATAACCCTGTGCAATAGGGATTATCAGTTTGAGTTTACAGATGAAGAAACTGAGGCTCAGAGAGGCTAAAAGCCCCACCTTCGCCCCCACCACCAAAAAAAAAAACAGAGAAAGAAAATCATAAATAAAACGCAGAGCAAAAGGCCAGGACTAGAAGCCAAGATTCCAACTCCAAGAGCAGTGCCAGCACCCTTTCACCCACAGTTTGGTGACCTGTTTAGGACCCAAAGGTAAGCCAACTGGCCCAGGCCCTGTACCGTCACTCTGTTCTCAAGAGCAGTTGAAAACGCAGGTAGCGTGAGTGAAACAGAGGGAAGGGCTTTCACCTGGATCCTGGGCTGTGCTGACACCCTGCCTGGGTCTGAATGATGGCAGGGGAACTCAGTCAATATTGAGGTTTGCAGGACCAACAGAGCAAGAGCCAGCCTCTTGCCAGGTAGCCTCTAAAGCTGAGGTCTCCAACCGGAGGCTTCCAAAAGCATTTTGTCTGGCTTGGCAGTGTTGGTCTGTGCAGGGCTTAAGTTTGACTTCAGTTTCCTCAATAAGAGGTTTAATAAGAGTGTTAAACAAAAGTTCAGTAAGAGTATAGTCATTAAGAGCACGGCCTGGGTTTGCCTCCTGACTGTGCCACTTGTTCTGCGTGACTCTGGGAAGGTTACTTAAACTCTCTGTGCCTCACTTTGCTCATCTGTGAAATGGAGCTACACAATAGTCCTCTACCTCATAGAGTTACAGCGAATATTGAGTTAGGATATCTAAAGCACCTAGAACAGTGCCTGACATGTAGTAAGTGCTATGGGCATGCTTGCTGCTACTATTACTATTTTTATTGTGTATAGATTAGAGAGAGTTCACATAAAATCCAGATTTCTATCTTCTTAAAAATTCAGCAGTTCTGACATCACTGGACCCCCATTGCCTGCTGGAACAGAATCTTCCCTCTTCAGATGGAGTGCACCGTTGCTTAGGAAACTACTTGGAGAAGTCACTACCACAGTCATCCACGTCCAAGTGTAATTAAGTCAGTTTCACTCTGCTCCTTCCTGCCCAGGCCACCTGGTCTACTCTGGTCTGCTTGGCTTTACTAGACCTCTACGAAGTCCATGTTTGGGCTGCCTCCTTGGCACCTAGAGGTGAAGCCTTCTGGGGATTTCGGCTGAAGTGAAAAGAGGTTGGCAAGAGAAATGCACCAGAAGACCAGGACTTAAACCCTCCTTCTCTGAAAGCGTTTCTCCCAGTCATCTGGGCGGGAGCAGAGAGCCTGCATCTGAGTAGGGCACCCTCCTTACCAAGGCCCCCCTCCTTTGCCTGACCAAAGGTCCCCAATTTGATCCAACAGACTTCTTTCTTTTTTCCTTTTTGTTTTTTAAAAGTCTGTGTGAAGCCCTTGACCGGTGTAAAGGTCCTGAGGTACGGAGAAAGCAAAGTAAAGGACACAGAGCACCTGCCTTCTAGAGACTCACAGTATAGATCCTGAAAAAGTCTGAGTTGGAAAGAATCTGGAGAGATAACTGAGGTGATGGCTTTTGCCCAGAGTTCTGTGGAGGCCTCGGGCTTTAGAGATGAGCTTCGGGTGTTCTGCAAACATTGGATGTGTTGGTAGCTATCAGACAGCAACCAAGAGCCATAACCCTTCATTTCAAATCACTAATTTGATCAAAATCGCCCCATCATTCTGCTTGATTTTTTTTCTAATAAGGCAAATGAGATAAATTTGAACTCAGTAAACACATTTCTATTCACAAAGCACTGCTTTGATCTGTTTTACTTAGTATGGTTCTGTTAAGATTTCATGAAAAGGGGGAGGGTTCAGCTGCCTTAGAAGGGTCTCCTTGTTTGGCAGAAAAGGAAACAGACCAAGAGTAAGGAAAAGACTTACCTAAGGTCACACAGTCTGGTCCAGAAGCAGGGCCCCCTGTCAACGAGTACTAGGCCATGCCCACTATACCTCTTAAGTATTGAATACAAAATCTGATTTAAAAATTGAGTTGGATTAAGAGCATCCTTCCCTATGGGATCTTAACAGGGCTAGAACAGATCCTGGCTCCAGGATACTTTGGAGCTCAACCAGCCTAGCAAACCACCATTTTCTCCATCATATGACTTTCGTATGGGGCCTGAGCGTTCAACAGGTCCCAGGTCTAGGCTTCTTTCTGTCGGAGGCACCACCCTCCTGCTTGCTCTGTTTTCTGGGGCAGCCTGAGAGTCCCTCAAGCCAGAGCCTGGCCTAGGAAAGCTGAAATTTATTACTTGCTCAACATGGCTTGACTCCCAAAGACTGGATCTGAGCTCTGAGCCTTTGGCCTACCCTTCCTGGGGACTCGCAGCCCTTGCCTTTTTCCTGCTCGTTCCACCCCCCTTCCTCCCAGGTGTTGGACCCCTTCAACGCTCACTTGCTGGCAGACATTCCTGTGGGCCCTCCCCCTTAGTCACCACTCCCCCTGAAACCACTCTTGCTGCCTCAGACCTCCTGCCCAGAAGCTGAGCCCTCTGGTCCCTTAATTGTTCAGGTTGCTCTTTTCTGAACTCACTCCAACTGAGCTCCATAAATTGAAGATAATTGGACTGTCTCGCTCAGGTTATGAGCCCCTGGGGCGGTGTCTTCTGGGTCTGGTACAGCCATGCCCAGAAAGGGTGGGGGCCGAGGGGAGGGGCACAGAGGAGACCAGCCTAGGGGTCTGGCTCAGACCCCTGGGGAGAAAGCAGAGGGTCACAGTACAGACATTCCTCCACCCGCTAAGCTTTGCAGCCTCAATCCCCACTGCCTGCCCTAGTCCTCCCAGGCCAGTGACTGTGTGATGGGCCAACCCTTCTCCACCAACGATGTTGGCAGCAGTTGTCTGGTATATAAAATGGTTTTTCAAACACTGTCCAAGAAGTTCTAAAACTCTGGATAAAAGACCCTCCTTGGGGGACACCTGAGTGAGTCACCAGTGAAGAGCTAGAAGCTTATAGGAGGAAACTGAGACTGAGAGTTCTGGGCAATTTGTTCCTCGGTGGACATGCTCCGTTCCGTACAATAACACCTCCCCAGGGAAGTTGATGCTGCCGCCTATCTTGGAAGGTTGACTTGGCCACATCCAAGGTACCCAGGGAGATGGGGGTCACTGTTGCTCTAAGAGGTGGTTACAGCAAGGATTGAGGAGCTAAAACAGTAATAATGTTTTGCTCCACACTCATGACTCCCTCTCTGCCCACCATCTCATGATGTCACATTGTCGTGGTACCACAGTGGGCCAGGACACATCCTGGAGCAGCCCTTTGGCCATTCTCCCCTCGACATGGGAGGTGCTCACTCGCCACCACCACCAAGGTCATGCTCCACTGGCTCATCCCCTTGTGCTTCCCACTACGTCAAAAACTTCCCATCATGCCCGTCAATACTCCTGAAGGCAGGAGAACCCACATCATACCCTCAGAGCCTGACACAAAGTAAATGTCTGTTGAATAAATGAATGTGAATGAGTTAATGAATGCAGTAATTATGGTCTGAATTCTTCCATGCTTTACACCTCGACAGAATCTACTTCCTTCCTTCCCTTGAACGTCTAACATCATAGCATTCCCTCACAGGAAGTGATAAGGGGACACATATTGTCTGTCCTCTGGCCTCCAGTTGGGACTGTATCCAAATGCTCTGAAGTGGAGGGTTTTTTAGGACTTCCAAGGCTGAAAGGGAAGCAGCTGGGCTGCAGTTGAAAGAGCACTCAAACTCGGAATCAGAAGTCCTGTTGTGAGATCTGTTCTTGCACTCACTAGCTAGAACCTAAACTGCAAGAGAGGAAATGAGGCTGGAAAGTAGGAATAGGTTTTGTATATCACTTTGGAGAGAATTTGGACCTCCATTCATTCAACAAAACTTTACTGAATATCTAATTGCCCTGGCTGCTGGGTGAAGCAATCACTGAGGAGCAAGGCTATAGGCAAGGGGACAGACAAGTTAGGAAGCTGTATCACTAGTTATGGCGAGATATGAAGACCTGAACGAAGGCAGTAGCAATGGAGAGCAGTGGACACATTGGACAGCTATTTAGGAAGTAGAATCAATAGGACTTGATGATTAATTGGATGTGAGCATTGAGAGAGAGAGGACAGTCTAGATAGTTACACCAGGGTTTCTGTTGTGAGAGACTTAGTGGATAATAGCGTCACCACTAAAGATGAGAAACAACGGGCTCTGGTTTCATAGTTTGATGGAAGAGGAGTCAGGAAAGTAAAGAGCTTGTTTGGGACATATAAAATACTAGGAGGAGGAAGAAGGGAGATCCAATAGACAATTGGATATATAGGTCTAGAGCTCAGCCAAGAGGCTTGACTGGACTGAGAGTTTGAGGACTCCTTGGTAATGAAGATAGCTAGGGAGAAGGTATAGAGAGAGGCAATGAGGATTAAGGACAGGACCTTCAAATCTGCCGAATTTTAAAATACATATATATAAAAGACTATATATGGGGGGATAAATTAGGAGTTTGGGATTAACAGATACACACTATTATGTATAAAATAGATAAACAACAAGTACTTATAACACAGAGAACTATATTCAATGTCTTATAATAACCTATAATGGAAGAGAATCTGAGAAAGAATACACACACACACACACACGCGCATACATATATATATATATAGAACTGAATCACTTTGCTGTACACCTGAAACTAGCACAACATTGTGAATCAACTATACTTCCATTTTAAAAAGACTCTGGGGCTTCCCTGGTGGTGCAGTGGTTGAGAGTCCGCCTGCCGATGCAGAGGACATGGGTTCGTGCCCCAGTCCGGGAGGATCCCACATGCCGTGGAGCGGCTGGGCCCGTGAGCCCTGGCCGCTGAGCCTACGTGTCCGGAGCCTGTGCTCCGCAACGGGAGAGGCCGCAATAGTGAGAGGCCCGCGTACTGCAAACAAACAAACAAACAAACAAAAGACTATGGATGATGCAGCAGTGAAGACTGAGAAGAAGCAGTCAGTCAGAGAGGTAGGAGGTGAGCCATGGTAGGGGAGAATCATGAGACCCAAGGTAGGTTTTCAAAAGGCAGAAGTAGTTAACACAGATGGTGTAGAGAAGAGTTCCAATCAAAGAAAGATTGCAAATGTCCCTGTGGCTTCTGCCTTGACCGTTGCCCATGCAGTTAGCGTAGTAGCAGAAGCCTGGTAGCTGCGGTTTGGGAAGTAACTGAGAGGTGAGGAAATGGAGACAGTGAATTAAACTGCTCTTTCAAGAAGCTTAGCTCAGACCAAACACATGAAGGTAGTAGCTGAAGGAAAATACAAGCTCAAGAGAGAGTTTTTAGAAGATGAGAGAGACTTGATGTGTGTGTGTGTGCGTGTGTGTGTGTGTGTGTGCGCGTGTGTGTAGTCTCAAGGGAAGAAGCCAGCAGAGATTGAAGAGTCAGTAAAGAAGGAGGCATGATGATTGGGTCCAGAGCACGGAAAGAAGAATTAGCCTTGTGCAGGAAAAGGAACACTCCTCCGAGAGCAAAAGGAAAGAGAAAAGGACACCAGGAGATGCAAAAAAGCTTGTAGTTCTGGAAGGGGAGCTTATACCTATGGCCTCTATTCAAAAAAAGGGGCAAAGGTTTAGAATTGTGGCCAAGGGAAATGGGAGAGAGAGTTGAATAGAAATCAAAGGATCAACAGTGTTCAGAAAACAACTAAAATTAGAACTCACACATTTGTAGTGGTACCCATTTGACTGACATCCAATTCTTCTCCAGAAGTTCTGGCAGAAGAACAGATGAGGCAGATTTTCCAGTTGAATCAGGGCTTGGGATTTGTAAGGTAAGTGTAATAGATAGGCAAGAGAGCTTGGGTAGTGAAGTTATACTGGTGAGGATGATCAGTCGTGGAAGCCAGTATGTGTAGGGAAAGAAGCAAGGATGGGGGATTGCTAATAAACTAGGAGAATGGTGGGTTTAAGGGTCAGAAGTTGTAATGAGATGGAAGAGGTATGGGAGTAGGGAAGCGTGAGAGCTGCAAGATTGTAATGGGACTCTTGGGATGACAGAATTCAGAGGTAGTGAGATTCTAGGTGATGCCAAGGTCAGGATATGACCATGAAATTCCTTTCTGAAGTGTAGTGGAAATGAAAGTCATAGAATTGAGGATGTCAAGGATCTGTGAGGCCAGAGCAGTAGTCCTCAATCCTGGCTTGCAATGGAAACCTTAATCTTCACAGCAATCCTGGCACACTAAAATCACCTGGGGGCTAAAAAAAAAAAAAAAATGCTAGAGCCACATCCACAGACATTCAGATTCAATTGGTTTGGGTTGGTCCCAGGCATCAGTATTTTTTAAGTTTTCCAAGTGAATGCAGGTTGAGAACCACTGGGCTACATAAACAGGTGAATCATCCACATGGATTTTGAAATCAGCCAGTGTGACAACAGGAGTTGGAATGAGGAAGGAATATATAAACCAGAGAGAATCAAAATACTCTAAGAATGTGGGAAACTGGATAACAGCGATGGTGGAGGGAGGAGGATAGAGAGTGATAATATCAGATGGAAAGAGTATTGAAGGAGGAAGAGGTTTTACGCAGTAGTGGGGGCCAGTGGTCTGGAAGCAGCTGTAGGGATTTAAGTGATGCTGACCCTACTTGGAGGCAATGTGCTGGTGGGATGTGGGAGGAGGAGCCGAGTTGCAGAGAAAGCACTGTGCCCACGAAGAGCCTGGTTTCAGGAGTTAGTGCAGGAGGTACAGGGTGCACTCTGAGAAGAGGTTGAGCGTGTAGGGGAGTTTGCTTACCTTAGAGTGGCATTTGCAGAGCACACATTGGAATCAGAGCTGACACACTGCTCAGCTCCAGGGATGCCATTCGCATTGGGAATGATGGGCTTGGTAAGGAAGAAAGTCCAGAGCAGTATGGGAGAGAATAAAAGAATGTGACCAGATGAGACTTCTGTGATCCGTCTCACTCTTCTTGCTTTAAGTTTTGCTTTGTTTGTTTGTTTGTTTGTTTTTGGCTTCATGGAGGACTGATAAACAAACAGCTTTTGGATCCCACTCCTTTCAGGTGGGTCTCTTCTAATGGCCTTCCCCTTACATTTCTCAATGCATCTTTTTCCTTGAACTTTTCTCAACCTTCTTGGACACTTACTCCTTACAATTTCCTGGTGGGCCCCAGCTTGAAAGAACACCATTGTGACCTGATTTCACCACATCACCTTGCATTCAAAGGTCAGAGAGTCAACCCAGTCCCTCTACAGTAGTGGCTGGTCTGCAGTTTCAGAAAGGCTGTTGAGTCTTTTACCACAAGGCTCCCATTGGTCATTCTCTTCTTCAGACCTGATTCTTTCAGGCAGAAGAGTTGTGGTAGGTGTCTCCAAGACAAGGGCAGAGGGACAAAAGGAGTCCCATGGCTAAAAGATGTCACAGCTAAAAGAAGTTTCACCTTTGGGCCCCAAACACTGACAATTAGCTGACTAGAATGCTTATTAGCTGAATAGAGCAGAGACAGAATACTGACTCTGGTAAAAGTTAGAAAATAGATTGCAAGAGAGTGGGCATTTCCTACGTTAATTGGGCCTAGGAAAAGCTTCTGCTCTGAGTTGGCTAATCCAAGCTCTATGTTCAAAGAAAAGGCTCACGTAATAGTGCCCTTCTCCCATCCCATGCTTCGCCTCATCCTCATAGCTGTTTAGTGCAGAGTGAAAGCACCCAGGCTTAACTCTGAGAAGGAGCAGCCAAATCATATTTTTCTTGGGTCCTGGCATCACACATGCACGCTTACCTACCTTCAGCTCCCTCTAGAACTTTCCAAGCCAGCCAAACCTCACCTAGACAAGACACTAAGGCTAGGTAGTCTTTCTCAAACCCAGGGGGAGAAAAAATTCAGTGTGAATGGATGTTCCCAGCATGTGATAGACAGATTTGTAGGATGACCCCTCCCCACTAGTGATCCATGTAGTCCCCTCCCCTTGAGTGTAGGTGGGACTATTAAATATGATAGGCTATGCTACTATATTTTAAAAAGAATGTTCCAGATGTTATTAAGGTCCATAATCAGTTGACTTTGAGTCAATCAAAGGGGAGATTATTCTGAGTGCTGACTGAATCAGGTGAGCCCTTAAAGGAGACAAGAAGTGTTTTCAACAAACAATGCTGCTGCATTTGGATATCCATAGTCAAAAAAAAAAAAAAATTAAACTTGATGTAAACTTTGTACCTTATATAAAAATTAACTCAAATTGGATCATAGATATAAATATAAAATGTAAAGCTATAAAACTTTTAGAAGAAAACATAGGAGAAAATCTTTGGGACCTAGGAATTGGTGAAGTGTTCTTAGATTTGACATGAAAAGCCTGATCCATAAAAGAAAAAAAATTAATAAAATTAATGTCATCAAAATTAAAAACTTTTGCTCTGTGAAAGATCTTGTTAAGAAAAAGAAAAGAAAGCTACAGACTGGGAGAAAATATTTGCAACCATGTATCTGATAAAGGACAGGTATCTAGAATGTATAAAGAACTCTCAAAACTCAATGGTAAAACACCATCCAATCAGAAAATAAGCAAAAGGTATGAAGAGATATTTCCATGAAGAGAATATACAGATAGTAAATAAGCACATGAAAAAATGTTCAACATCAGTAGCCATTAGGGAATCGCTAATTAAAGCCGCCTATCCAAAAGGCGGAAATAAACAACAACAACAACAACTTTTTAAAAAGTGACAACACCAAACGCTGGTGAGGAGGTGAGAAACTGGATCACTCATATACTGCTGGTATTGATAGAAATGTAAGATAACGTAGCCACTTTCGAAAAGAGTATGGTAGTTTCTTTAAAAACTATACGTATGCTTACCAAGTAACTCAGCAACTGTACTCTTATATTTATTCCAAGAAAATGAAAACCTATGTTGACACAAAAATCTGCACATAATTGTTCATAACAGCTTTATTTGTAACAGCCAGAACTGAAAACAACCAAGATGTCCCTCACAGGTGAGTGGTTAAACAAACTGTGGTACATCCAGACCATGGAATACTACTCGGCAATAAAAAGGGACAAACAATAGATACATGCAAAAGCTTAGATGGATCATAAGGGTATTTTGCTGAGTGAAAAAAAACCAGTCTCAAAAGGTCACATACTGTTTGTTGTATAACATTCTCAAAATGACAAAATTATAGAGTTGGGAAGCAGATTAATAGTTGCCAGGAGTTAGAGATGGTGGGAGGGAAAGGGGTGGGCATGACCATAAAGGAGTAGTAGGAGGGAGACTTTTGAAGTGATGAAATAGTTCTGAATCTTGACTGCAGTGGTGGTTACACAAATTTGTACATGCGATAAAATGGCGCAGAACTATATGCATACGTCGCACCAATGTCAGGTGCCTGGATTGGACATTGTACTGTAATTATTTAAGCTGTAACCACTGAGGAGCACTGGATAGGGATACATGGGGCTTCTCTGTACTATATTTACAACTTCCTGCAATTTTATAACTATTTGCAAGCAAACAGTTAAAAATGAGAGAGGGAGAGACAGAGACAGAGAGGGCCAAACAGATGCTCTTTTTTGGCCTTGTAGAAGTAAAACGCCATGTTATGAACTGCCTATGGAAAGGGCCATGTAGTAAGGACCTGAGGGTGGCCTCTAGGAGCTGAGAGTAATCCCCAGCCAACAGCCAGCAAGAAAATGGGGCCTTAAGTCGTACAGTCACAAGGAACTAAATTCTGCCAACGACTAGTGAGCTTGGTAGGGAACTCCAAGCTTTAGAGGAGATTGCAGCCTTGTGGACACCTTGATTTCAACCTAGCGAAACCCTGAGCAGATGACTCAGCTAAGCTTTGCCCAGATTTCTGATGCATAGAAACCATGAGATAATACATTTGTTGTTGTTGTAAGCCACTAAGTTTGTGGTAATTTGTTCCCCAGCAAAAGATAACTAAGGTAGAGCCCCGAGGGTGAGATGCCATTGAACAACTGGGAGCTTTTCTTCTAGGGGCCACAGTTGAGACCTCTACGCTCTGACAAAAGAGATCAGCAACATCAGTGGGGAGGGGCCCATCTTGGAGTCGAAACAGATGCTCATGGTCTTTTCCAAAAAATATGGTTTTTCAGTTTAGAGTCTTGAACTGCCTCCAGACCAACCCGGCTCTGCCGGCTGCTTGACCCTGCCGTCTGTTATCACATCCCAAATATGCTGTTCGCAGCCACAAATGAACGGCACATTGATGGCACCATGAACTTGCCCTGCTTCTTGCTGCAGATTTTCAGCTGGAGCTAATTCCTCTTGCAGCCTTCCTGGCCCTGCCTGGGGAGGTGGCCTCACACCCAGGGCCCCAGCTGCCTCAGCAGCCTTATCTAGTTCACAGGCAGCTGCATCAAGCCAACCTGAGGCTCAGAAACTGGCTCCTTTCCCCTTCCTTCTTGGCCCCAGAGCCAGGGCCGGGAAGACAACAAAGCTGGCTCTCAGTGTATACCAGAAAGGTCAAAGTCATAGAGTGGGATTGCACAAGTGGGCTGGGAGCTTTCTTTCGATCTTGCCACTGAATATCACGGTCACTGTCTCACTCTACTCAGGCTACCATAAAAGAATACCACAGACTGAGTGGCTTCAACAAGAGAAATTTATTTTCCCACACTTCTGGAAGCTGGGAAGTCCAAGATCAAGGTGCCAGCAGATTTGGTCCCTGGAAAGGGCTCTCTTTCTGGCTTGCAGACAGCTGCCCCTCTCATTATGGCCTCACATGGCAGAGAGAGGTGGTGGGGGGGGGGGGCGGAGAAAGGAAAGAGAGAAAGAGCTCTGGGGTCATCTCCTCTTCTTATAAGGACACCAGCCTGTGGGATTAGGGCCCCACCCTTATGACCTCATTTAACCTTTATTACCTCTACACAGGCTCTACCTCCAAATACAGTTGCATTGGTGGTTAAGGCTTCAACATATGAATTTTGGGGAGACACAGCATTCAGTCCTTAACAGTCACCTTCTGCTGTGCTGCCAGCATTCACAAATACTGTTCGACTACAGGTGGGCAAGGTGGGAGAGGAGTGGGGGCAAGAGCCGTCTGATCATGCCCTCATAGGCTTGACCAATCTCACTTCAAGTATTGGAAGGTGGTATGTATAGTGGAAAGAGCATGGGCTTTGGTGTCAGGCACGTGTTTCCTCTTACTGGTTGTGAGACTTCGGGAGAATCATTTAAACACGCTGAGCCTGTTTCCTCATCTGTCAAGTGGAGACTGTAATATATATTTCTCATGGGTGTTGTGAGGGTTAAATGAAATAATGCATGTAAAAGCACCTATCAGCACCTAGCACATAGTGAGTGGGTATTCAGTAAATATTAGTGCCCTTCCTCACTGGATCTCTCAGCCCATTCGCAACACCATCCACTTTCACCAGGTCCAATACATGCTCTGACTACTACACACACTGATCTGTTTGTTCTGGGTAGAAGACAGCAGTACTGAGCATCCCTGAATTGGAGGCTGTGGTAGGTAGAATTTCTAAGAATGGCCCCCAGGATTCCATGTCCTCATTCTCAGAACCTGTAAGTGTGATAAGATATTACTCCCATGCTTGTGTTATGTTATATAGCCTAGTTGACCTTAAAAAATGGGAGATTGAGTGGAAGATCATTCAGCCTTAAAAAGGAAGGAAATTCTGATACATGCTACAACATGGATAAACCTTGAAGACATTATGCTACGTGAAATAAGCCAGTCACACACGAAAAAGTATTGCATAATTTCATTTATATGAGGTACCTAGAATAGTCAAATTCATAGAGAAAGAAAGTAGAATAGTGGTTTCCAGGGGCTGGAGGAGGAAGGAATGGATTATCGTTTAATGGATATAGAGTTTCAGTTTGGGGTTTTGCGGATGATTAGTGGTGATGGGTGCACAACAATACAAGTGTATTCAATGATACTGAATTGTACACTTAAAAATGGTTAAAATGGTATATTTTATGTGATGTGTATTTTACCGTAATAAAAAAGTTTTTTCTAGATGTGCCTAATCTAATCACAGGAACCCTTAAAAGCGGAGAACTTTCTTCCAGCTGGTGGCCGAAGAGAAGGCAGAAGGAAAAGTCAGAGTTGACACACTGTTGCTCGTTTGAAGACGGAGGGGGCACATGAGAAGAAATGCTGGTGACCTCTGTCAGAGCAGTGAGGGCCCCCAGCTGACAGCCAGCAAGGAAACAGGGCCAACAGCCACAAGGAAGTGGATTCTGCCAAAAACCTAAATCAACGTGGAAATGGATTCTTACTCAAGCTTCCAGATAAGAGCCTAAGCGAGCCGAAAACTTGATCTTGGTCTTATGAGACTCCGAGCAGAGAACCCAGTAGAACCCATCCGAACTTCTGACCTACAGAACTGTGAGCTAATAAGTAGGTATTGTTTTAGTCTGCTTGGGGTTTTAGTCTTATGAGGAAGCACCATCCCATGCCCTAGAAGTTTGTTGCTATAAGCTTTACTCTTTTAGATATGTATGCACGCATTTTCCCAGCTATTTGTTGAGTGCCTCCTATGTGCCAGACACCTAGGCCTTGAGGATGCAGAAACAGCACATAGAGCTATGGAACTTACAGCCTAGCCCAGGGACAGTATTCCCTCCCTCTGGCCAAACGGAGGCATGCTTTCTGACCTGTTATCAAAATCCCCTTGGGCCCTCCTTGGGCACCTGAAGGCTTGGTGCCATTCCCTAGTGGTTGTGATGGGAGTGGCAGAAAGGTCCAGGCTGGGAGAGTCTCTCTGAGGCTCAGAGCCTGCCCACCGCAATTCTGTACCATAGCATGTCTACATCCCTTAAGTAAGCTTGTGGAGGCTGGGCAGGGGTCTCAGCATACTGGGCTTCTGAAAGAGTAAGCGTAGGGAGAGGAGGTAAAGTCAGCGTTCCCTGGGGCCATTTTCAAGGTTCATAGTGGGTATTTGGAAAGGAGACCCAGAGAGGGAGACGCAAGGTGGGAAATGTGCTTGAGGGCGACTGGGAAAGTGGCTGGGTGCAGGGAAAGACTGGCAAGAGACGGCAGAAGTGCACACAAGCGCGATGGGCAGGAGTCCAAGCTTGAGAAGAAAAAAAAGTTGGAGTGGGATCCCGAGAGGAGAAGGCAGGGAGAAAGGGGGCAACAGTGGAGAGAGGCCCAGGCCTGGCCAAGCTCAGGGCTTCCCTCAGCAACTGAGAGGCTGGGTGGGGTCTATGCTTTGGAGACCCAATCCCTCTTCCATGCCCTCCTGGGAAAAGCAGGGGCCTAAGCTTTGGGGGAAGTGCCGGGGGGTGGGGCTGGGGACAGCTCAACTTTCCAACCCCTTTAGCAGCCCTTACTGACTCACTGGTAATCGGTTTATGTGTTTATTTGCAAGACTGGTTTCTGCTTCACTGAGGGGAAGCTTGGCTCCCTGCCCTCAGGCCCCCAGTTCTGACTTAAACTCCTCTACAGGGCAAGCTGCCTGCTCCCTGGCCCATTTGACTGACTTTCCCCTGCCCTCTCTGTTCCTTTGGCCCCTGACGGGGGGACAAGGAAATTCTGGGGTGTTGGTCCTCTGGGACAGGCCAGGGCTCTGGTTCCTTACAGACCCAGACATCTGGGGTGGGAGTGGGGCAGGTCTGGGCAGAAACTCAGGCTGCGTAGGAACGCTGAGAACATCGAACTGAAATCCTGCCCAGGGAAATCTGCAGTTGCCCAACAAGAGCTTCACTTTAATACATGTGGTAATTTTTTTTGTTGTGCTTCTTCAGACTGCAACAGCTGCAGTGGGAGAGGCCCTAAAGGGGGCAAAGAGGCTGGAGCCGGGTGGCAGGGTGGGGAGAAGGTAAAGGCTGGGTTGCCACCAAAGGCCAGAGCCTAATGTAGGGAAAAGGGAGAGGTGCAGGCAGTTGGCGTGTAAGGGAAGAAATCCTCAGGAATGCAGAACTGTGTCTGGAGGGAGAGAGGACGGGGAGGTGCAATGGCAGCCAAGGGGTGGGGTGAAGTTCTGATTAGGGTGGGACATGGTGTGGATGATGGAGGCGGGGAAGAGGAGGGAGGGCAGGAGAGAATCACCCTTTTATTGTTTAGGAAGACGGTCTATTACCATAACTCAGCATGTGAAGTATTTTTCTACTGCAAAACTGGAGAGATAAAATTCTGGAAGGTCATTCCCAAGGATTGGAGAGGGGCACCTGAATGAATCATCAGAGAAACCCTGGGGAAGTAGGTGGAGATTATAACCTGAACTGGGAAAGGCCTGATGATTCATTGCGCTCGAGACCTGCCAATCCTCTCTCCTCTGCCAACGGACTAAGAACTGGAGGCATTTCTCAGGCGAGACACTGAAACTCAGTGAGTGCTGTAATAGGGGGAGGGGAGTGAGTTTTGAAATGGGAAGAGACAGAGAGTCTGCTACTGACCTTTGAAGGGGCCTGACCTGAGTCATCGAACTAGAAAGGACCTCGTGATCATCTGATCCAACCTCTTAATTTTACACTTACAGAACTGGAGCTCAGAGAAAGAAAGTGATGTGGCCAAGGTCACAAAGTTGTGTTAGTGAACTGGGCAGATGGACGGGCTTCAGAAAGAAGCCACATAGGCCACTAGAGAGAACAGCCCCAGGTGTTAGCCTAGATAAGGTCTGCAAATACTTGGTGCCACTTAACCACTGCAAATACAGCTGGCCCTCCATGTTGGCAGATACTGCATCTGAGGATTCAACCAACCATAGATTGAAAATATATGTTTTAAATTTTTCAGAAAGTTCCAAAAGGCAAAAGTTGAATTTGCCTTGCTCTGGCAACTATTTCCATAGCATTTACATTGCATGTACAGCTATTTTCATAGTATTTATATTGTATTAGGTATTATAAGTAATCTAGAGATGATTTAAAGCATATGGGAGGATATGCATAGGTTATATGCAAATACTACACCATTTTACATAAGAAACTTGAGCATCCATGGATTTTGCTATTCATGGGGCTCCTGAAACCAATTCCTCATGGATACAGAGGGACGATTGTATATAGTGCCTTATACCCATTCCTGTGCCTATGGTGGACAGTACTAATTGGTCACTGCACCCCAACTTCAGTGCTGACTCAACCTCAAAATCCGTCTTAAACTGAGCACTCTAGGCAGCATTGACACGGAAATGAAAGCAATTTGTAATTTCAGGCCTAGAATAGCAGCTGTATGTCACAAAAGGGTAGACGTAGTTCTAACGTCTAATCGGTTAGATGTCATTATCTAAGGCTCTTTGGTTGCAAGCAACAAAAGGAAGAGTTGCCCTCAGGAGGGGAAGAAACCAGGACGTCTCTGTAGACCTAAACAGTAGAAGTTTGTGACCCTTCCTCACAAGAGCAC
Source organism: Mesoplodon bidens (assembly GCF_964165515.1). NCBI lineage: Eukaryota > Metazoa > Chordata > Mammalia > Artiodactyla > Ziphiidae > Mesoplodon > Mesoplodon bidens. Next base: position 83,342,410 of record NC_138163.1, on the reverse strand, counting down.
TGCCACTCATGAGACTCAGCTCCGATGACTGGCACCCAAGCTTTGTTGCTTTGAGTCTCCCATTATCAAACTCCCCAGAGAGTGAAGTTGATTGGACCAAGTTGGAACAAATTTTTAAACCCTGGAACAATAAGTGATGGAGGGAAGACAGGGTCATGTAGCATAGGGCAGACTTGACTATTAGGCCTGTGAATTGGGGCATACCCAGAGATGCTTTCAGCTGCAATTAATAGAAAACACATCAGAAGTGACTTAAGCTAGGAGGAAAATTCATTGTTTTACCAATATCATGTCTAGGAATATGGAGTTCTGGGATTGGTTAATTCACCATCAAGGACCCAGCATATTTCCATCTGTTAGCCAAAAAAAAAAAGTGGAGAAATAGCTATTGGCTAGACAATCAGCAGTGACTGTCACAAGCATGTTGCTGTGAGCCAAATCACCGCCCCAAGAGGCGTCTACCCTAGATATGCTTCAGGAAAACCAAAAGGGACCAAGAGAAACAGGATGGGGTGAAGGTAGGCTTTTCAGAGACCAGAGCCATAGAGGTCTCTAAGAGGAGTTACAGAAACCCCTGCAAGGCCCCCTGAAGTGCAAAAAAGACCCCTTGAGAGCTAGATGAGTAAGTGCTTTCTTCATACATGGGACCAGGAACCAGGGTAGTTCTCTCAGGGGCCAGCAAAGCTACTCAGGACAAGTATAAAGTTTCCTAGGACCAGGAGATAATCTGGAAATGTTCCCACCTCACCCCCTGTCCAAAGTTAAATTAACAAAGCAGGTTCTGGAAAGGACGGAGAATCCCATCAGCCCTAATGGTGGCACCAACCCAAACTTTCCAGGCAATGAGTCTGAGTAGCGTGGTTGAGACAGGGTTGAGGCCAAGACTAGGAATAGGGATTGAGTGCCCTATAAACTGTGCCAGCCAAGCCCATCAGTTGAAAGATCTGAGTTCCATTAGGAAAAGGAATGTCTTCTATAAACTCATTTATTTCTAGGGTTCTGGAATTTTAAAAAATTTGTGTGTTCCCCTCAATTTCTGAAAAAGATTTCTTTTGCAAACTCCCATCTGATCTCAGATCAGTTCAAGTGAAAAGGCATTTGGCCACAGGCAGGTCAGGACAGCTAGAAAGATGATCAAGCTCCCAAACAGGAGGAACGGAGGTGGCTGTGATCAGCCACTTGAGGTCTTGGGATGAGAAGATGAAACCGAGGTAGATCGAGAGGTACCATTTCTATGAGATTAAGGTCCTTTCCGGACATTTCCCTCATGGAAAGGGGATGTACATGACTGTGGTCTGTAGATAGAACACTATTTGAGGGCTTTGGGCCTGAAGGCATGATAGAGCTGATGAGGATTCAGGTTGGGGCCCTTCTGAGGAAAGACTATCCCCTAGGGAGTTTCAGTTCTTTACTCTTTTTCACCTTTGCCTCTACCTTGAAGATATATGTGAATGTGCATGTTCCCAAATCTCAGAGCCCCAGTTTTCTCATTTTTAAGTTAGAGATACCAAGTAGGGAATGCTGCAAGGATTAAATGAGATACAATGCCAAGTGTTTAACATTCTTGGCCCAGAGCAGGTGGTCAGGGAGTCGATAAAATCAATAAAACATACTTTCTTTTTTCCTTACTTCAGTGTGTATGTATGTGTGTGTGTGTGTGTGTATCTTTGTGCCAGACACTGGATACTCTGCTAGGGGCTGGGTATTCAGAGATGAAATTATACAGTCCCCCTGCCCTCGAGTATCTTGAAGTCTAGAAAAGAAGAGAGTTAAGGAAACATCATTTACAATGAAGTCTCTAGTAAGGGTATATATGCGTAGGCTCAGTGGTAATATGGAGAAAGTGAAGCCAGAGTCTACTTGAGGAATTCAGGGAGGGCTTTACAGAGGAGGTAGCATTTAATCTGGGCTCTGAAGGATGAGTAGGAATTTGGATGAAGAGAGAAAACTTGTGTGTTATGAGGAGTCCACATTCCAGGGTCGAGTTGGGACAGATTGCTCAAAGGATGGGAACTTTGAGTTAGGGACACCAAGAGGCAAAGAAGAAAGAAGAGATTGGAGAAGTGAGTTTAGCTGGAGCTTCCAGGAAGGAGACAAAGTCCCAGTAAGAGAACAATGGAGAAGCCACCCCAGGAGAAAGAGACAGAATTTGGACTGGACTCATAGCACTTTCAGCATAATATCACAAAATATTTGCTGAGGTGCTTGTCTTACCACCAGACTGAGCACAGGGCCCTCGTCTGATTGTTCTGAGCATGTGCCCTGATGCCTGACAATGTCTGCAGACTGAATGAAAGGTTGGATGAATGGATGACTGAATGAGAAGAAGAGGTGTATTAACATGGTAGACAGCTTAGGAAAACATCCAAAAGAAGAAAAAAGTTCTTTGTGCAGAGATGTTTATTACGGCATCATCTGTAATGGTGAAAAATTGGAAATACTTAAGTAAATGATGGTGCATCCACTCAATGGAATATTATGTGGCCGTTAAAATGACAATTATAAAGACACTGTAGCAACACAGCAAATGATTATGATATAATGCTAAGTGACACAAGCAGATGAAATTGCATCTATGCCTTGATTATAAGTATGTAAAAATGATGTATGCATACGGCCAAGCCCTGGAAAGGGGAGCATAAAAATGAAAACAGGTGACTCATGGGGTGGCAGGATGATCAATGAATTATTTTTTCTTTTCTTTTGATTTGTGTTGATGTCATTTATGCCTTCACAAAGGAAAAAATTAAGTTGATAGGTGGCAAACTGAACCATGGCCTTGAAAATTGAACAGAAAGGCCTGGTGCCAGAAATGGGAATCCCCACAAAATGATGTTGCCAAGGTGAAAGAAGGCTAAGGCTGGAGCTGAGGCTGCAGGCATAGAAAGGAAGGGGTGAGTTAGGGAGATGTATGCAGTAATTGTCTGCAAATATGTGACCTGGGCAGGTTGTACCTGTGCTGGAAGCAAGAGAGTAGGGAATGTGAAATAAGAAAACCAAAGTTCTGCTGCTTACTGTGTGATCTTTTGGGCAAGTTTATGAACCGCTGAGCCTCAGTTTGGTAATCTGTAAAATGGAGCTAAAGATCGTGAATTCACAGGGTTGTTTTGAGGATTAAGTGGAAGAGAATGCATATGAAAGCCCTTTGTAAATGACAAAGCCTATACAGCTATAAACAGCTGTTACCATTCTCATCATCATTATAGTTATTATGTCTCCCAACTTGGCTTGAAATTCCATCCGTAAGAGATTTATTTCAATAACAAGCACATACTTCTGTAATAATCTGAAGGAGGAGCTATCAGTCATTCAAGAGTCAATAGAGCCTAGCTCGTGGTTGTCAACTCTGGCTGCTATTAGAATCACATGGGGAGATTTTATTAACTGATGCCCAGGCCACACGCCTGAGCCATTAAGGCAGAATCTCTGGAGATGGAAGCCTGGCAGGGGTATTTTTTAAAGCTGCAACCTGGGACTTCCCTGGCGGTCCAGTGGTTAAGGCTCTGCACTTCTAATGGAGGGGATGCAGGTTCGATCCCTTGATCAGGGAACTAAGATCCCGCGTGCTGTGCGGTGCGGCCAAAAGAAACACAAGGCTCCCAAACTGCAGCTGAGATTAAGAGCTATTGGCAAGTGGGCCCTGAAGCCAGGCAGCCGTGACTTCAAGATCCAGGTTAAATGTTGTCTCCTCCTCTCATAGACATAGAGAGCAGACATGTGGTTGCCAAGGGGGAGGGGGCTTGGGGGAGGGGGCTTGGGGGGAAGGCTGGAGTGGGAGTTTGGGTTTAGCAGATGCAAACTAGTATATATAGAATGGATAAATAACAAGGTCCTACTGTATAGCACAGGGAACTATATTCAGCATCCTGTGATAAACCATAATGAAAAGAATATAAAAAGAATGTATATATATATGTGTAATTGAATCTCTGCTGTACAGCAGAAATTACATTGTAAATCAGCTATACTTCAATAAAAAAATTTATCTCCTCCACTTACTAAGTGTGTGATCTTATTACATACTCTAAACCTCACTTCCCTTATTTTGAAATACAAACAATGGTACCTACATCATAGGGTAGTGGTGAGGATTAAAGGAGTTAATACGTGTGAACAACTTTAGCACAATGCCTGGCCCACAGTAAGTGCGATGTGGTGTTCACTAGTTTTGTTGTTATTTGTAGGCTCTGCTCCAACCTCATCCTGAGGGACCTGTCTTGACCTTAGCAGAGGGAAGAGAAGGTGCAGCATGGAGTCTGCTTTATCACCAGTTTTGCTCTGACTTTCTAACTCCAAGCCCCCAGTGGCTGGTCTCTTTGCTCAGATGTTCTAATACCTTGAGCTTGAATCCCTGACACACGACTTTTACAGCTGGCCCTCTTTAATGAAAATTGGCTTCCCCTAGAGATCTCAAATGCCCATTTCTCTCTTCAACCTCCAGGCCTACCATGTGCTATGGACTAGTCTTGGTTGTTGCTTGAATAATAAGCCTGTCAATTAGGCCAGATTCCACCTGCCCACTTTCACCTAAGCCTTGCCCAGTTGGGTCCCACCCAACCCAAATCTTGCTTCTGAAGCATTTCTGAAAACTCACCAGATTTGTATACTCTCTGTCTTTCTGGAACAAAGGACAGACATAGTCACCCCAGATTTCTTACCTAATGGGCAGGTGAGAAGGTAGTAGAAAGAGGCTGGGCATCTCTCTTGAGTGTGTACAATCTACATTGGTGACAGGCATCTGTAATAACTAAAACTGCCTGAATATTTTTTGTACTCTGTATAAATTTCCCATGGCTGCTGTAACAAATTACCACAAACTTGGTGGCTTAAAACAACACACATTTGGGGGACTTTCCCTGGTGGTCCAGTGGTTAAGACTTCATGCTCCCAATGCAGGGGACCCAGGTTCAATCCCTGGTCAGGGAACTAGATCCTGCATGCCGCAACTAACACCCAGCACAGCCAAATAAATAAATACTTTTTAAAAAAAAACACATTTTTTACAGTTCTGTAGGTCAGAAGTCCAAAATCAGTCTCCCTGGGCTGAACTCAAGGTGTCAGTAGGGCCACACTCCCTCTGGAGGCTCTAGGGGGTGAATCCAGTCCTTTCCTCTCCCAACTTCTGGTGGCTGCCAGCACTCCTTGGATTGTAGCCGCATCACTCCAATCTCTGCTTCCTTGGTCATATTGCCTTGACAGTGTTCTCTCTGACTCCCTCTTATAAGGACACATGTGATTGCATTTAGGGCCCACTCAGACAATCCAGGATAATCTCCCCACCTCAAGATCCTTATATTAACCACAGCTGCAATATCCTTTTCTGCCATATAAGCTAGCATTCACAGGTTCAGGGGATTCCAACGCGGATAACTTTTGGGGGCCATTATTCAGCCTACCACACACTCCAAGGTGTTTTCTCCTTTAATTCCCCTCAAGCCCTCTGCCTGGTTCCCTCCTGCCTGAGAAATGAAGCCATTCAAGCTTCACGGACTTTGTTTGTGTCTTTTCTGTGTGTGCTTATGGTCTGTTTGCTGTCTGTTATTCATCTGAATGGTGATTGCAGGACCCTGAGCACCCAGTGGCATGGGAATTTTAGCATTCTTATGAGAGATGCCCCTCCTTTGGCTGTATGGATCTGGGCCTCACTGGAGCAGGCCCTAAAGGGGCTTAATATTTTGTTTCTCTGGAGAGATTGGATCATTGCTGGCCTGAAGCTTCCTGCCCCTGCCTGAGTCCCATACCCTACCTTTCTGATTCAGTTCCTTCCTGTTAGTACCTACTCCTTAGACATAGCCCAGTAGCCCGCTCTGTGCCATGGCTTCTGTGTTGGAGATATTATATCAATAATAGCAGGGGAGAGAGAGAAGCCTGATTCCAATGCAGCATTCTGAGTGTGATACTAAGAATCCTAAGGTCTTAAGACCCCACCGAGAAGGGCCCCTGACACAGATGGGAGTTGTGTGCAGGTGGTCAGGAATCCCTGAACTGCCTCTAATAGAATGGCTACCTCAGTTGCCCTAAATCTCCCTGCCCCAAGATGCTCTAGGGCGTAGTACAGGTACGGCAGTTCGTGCACTTGGAGTCCTGGCTTTCTCATTAGATTGCTACGTGGCTTTGCCAGGTTACTCTAATCTTCTGAGCCTCAGTTTCTTCTTGTGCTAAAATTGAGAAGGAAATTACATTAATAATAGAACTCATATTAATAATAGTTATATTAATAACTATTATATCATAATGGTAATAACTCATATCATCATAACTCATATCATAATAGCTATATTAACGGGTTGTTGTGAGGATTTGGAGAACAGGATATGTGAAGGGCTTTATAAAATATAAAGCACCATAACCTGTTCTAGTGGTTATTCTTAGCTCACCGATCACTCAGTCTTTTCCTTCCTTGCCTGCTCTCCAGCTTCCTGCGGGCTATTTCATGCTAATCTTCTGTTTCAGCTAATTCCGTCCTGCTTCTTTCATTGTTTCCTGACCCATTCCTTGCTCTACACACACAAGGGAACCCTTTGTTTCTCACCTGTTGTTCTACTTCCAGTCAATCTCTTGCCAGTCATACGTTAACAATTAGAAACAAGCCCATTTATAGAGAAGCACTACTTCAAAGGGGGTTGTTTATCAGCCTTCCAAATTTCTGCCCAGTCTAGAGGAGATTTCTCTACTGGATTCCAGCCACTCATGTGGTCAACCAATACTTACTGAGCACCTACTATGGACCAGGTACTGTGTTAAGCACTAGGCTTACAAGTGAGAATAAGACAGTCCTAGTCTCTGGCCTCAAGGGAGCTCACAGGCTGGTGGAGGGGTCAGACAAGCAAACGAGTGATTCAAGTTTAGTGTGAAGGTGCCATTAGAAGAAAGCACAAAGTTTTGGAGGAGCAGATGAAGGGGCAGCAGACTCAGTGGGTAGGTGTCCTCAAGAGAGGCCTCCCAGTATGGGACTAGTGGATGCAAACAATTATATATAGAATGTATAAACAACAAGGTCCTATTGTATAGCACAGGGAACTATATTCAATATCCTGTGATAAACCATAATGGAAAAGAATATGAAAAAGAATATATATATATATATATATATATATATATATATATATATATATATATATATGTACGTATGTATAACTGAGTCACCTTGCTGTACACCAGAAACTAACACAACCTTGTAAATCAACTACACTTCAATAAAAAAGGAGAGGCCTTCCAGAGGGGATGATACTCCAGAAGGGTTGATATCTAAGCTGAGGCCTAAACGATAAGTAGAAATTCGGTGAGGTGGAGAAGGAATTTTCCAAGCAGAGGGAATGGCATCCATTCTGGACGAATTGAAAGGACTTTAGTGTGGCAGGAGCGTGGAGTGTGAGGAGGGGGCTGGCAGGTGGTGAGCATGGAGGAGGAGGCAAGAGAGAGAGGCAGCAGCCTGATCACATTGGTCCATATTCAAAGCCATGTTTTGACTTTACTTCCAGGGAAATAGGAAGCCATTGAAGAGTTTTCAAGAGTGGCACATCATATCTACATTTACAAAATCCTTCTCACAGTTTTATAGGGAACAGATTGGAAGAAAGCAAGAATTGGATGCAAGGGGACCGGTTGGGAGTCCCATGCAGGGATCCAGATGAGAGCATGTGGTGATCCAGATAGGGTGATGGCAGTGGGAATGGAGCAAGTTAGAGCAATGCCAGAGAGCTGTGGATTTTAGGATCGTCTGGATTTGCTTTGTGATTGATCAGATGTGGGCACCAAAGAGGAGGAAGGAGTCAGAGTTCCCAGATTTCTAGTCACCTGCGTGGACAGCAGTGCCATGCGCTGGGATAGGGCACAGGTGCAGGGTGGAAGAAAATAGTTCGTTGAGTTTAGGATATGTTGATTTTAAAGTTTCTGTAAAACATCCAAACAGATTTGTGGATATGCAGAACGGAGGATCAGGCAAGAGAGAGGTGTGGCGTCAACTGAGCAGGGCTGCTCCCTGGAGCCATGCGAGTGAATAGGATGGCCCATGGAGAGAGCCTAGAGGGAAATGAGGAGAGGAGCTGAGGACAAAACCCCTAGGAACCCCAGTCTTTAAGGAATAAGGCGAGGAATGGGAGCCCAGACTCTACCTCGTGGTAAATACATAATAACCATTGCCAAAGGAATCAAAGTAGACTGAGAAGAATTGGCTAGAGATAACTAACCTTCTTTGGGATGGAGAAAAAGAGGCACAAGGTTTCAGAAAGGAGGTGAAGCTTGAGCTAAATCATGAAGGATAACTAGGAATTCCCCAGAAAGGCAGGAGAGGAAAATTTCATTTCAAGAAGAGTAAAGAGCATGTCCAAAGGTTCAAAAACAGAGAAAGTCATGGCCTTTACACATGGAATCCTCCATATTCCACTTAGGTCTTTTTCCCTTATGATCCAGCTGTGTATCCTTAATAAATCTTAATATCCTTAATAAACTCCTGTAATAAATCTTAGCCAGGAGTATGAAAAAGCAAAAGTGATGATATGCTCAGGGAAGATTTTCTGATTTACTATATAAGTGTCTTACTTTCCTTTTAGATCTGTATTCATGGCTCACTTCATAACCGAGGGAGCCTAGATTCAGGTGCTAAATACATTTCATGCTGCACTCCAACTGAATGGTAGGGACTACTTAGAGTGATGTGTTAAGAGGGAGTCAGAGGGTGCAAATGGACTCGGTGGTGGAATGCTATGATTGATTATCAATGTCTGCCATGGATGACGGAAAGAGGAGTTATAGTACATGTGCCTTATGTCTATCACGCTGGCCTAGACTTTTCCTCCCTTCTGCTTTCACTTCTCCCTCACCGTCTGAACCCTTGGGGGGTGAGGATAGGATCTCACGAATCATGAATTGGCAACTAATTGTGAATTGGCAACTCTCCACTCCTAAAGGACATGGTCTTCATGAGAGAACGAATATTTGCTGAGAACTTATTCACTGATCAGTCACCGACTGAGTATGTACTGTATGCCAGGAACTAAAACTAGCCCCTAGGAATTCCATATAGACTACATGATTGCTCACTCAGCCACAGACTTCACTGTGTTGAACCAATGGAGTAAATCCCAGATTCGGGGCTCCATGCTGAAAGAAAACATGGCTCTTTCATTCTCAGAGCACAGGCAATGTCCAGATTTAACTCTAAGGCACTAGCATGCAGTAAGAGTCTGTTTACTGTGATCTGGTTCTATTTTTTTACCTTCGCTTATGCTGTGTTTACTGGCCCACTGAACACAGAAAAAAGAGCTGCTTGCTCGTACAAAAACTTGAAAATCATACAGGCATATTCGGCGCAATCTAGCATACTCTTTCTCACACAGCAACTGCTCAAAGCTTGTTTTGTGTCTGCCTCTTACTTACACTGCACCCCTCCTCTTTCTATTCTCGTAAAAACAAACAAACAAACAAAAAACCCCACAAACCTCTGTATTGGTTCTAATGCTCACTGCAGGACTGCTCTGGGTATTGTGTGGTGGAGGGGAGTGAGTGATAAAGAGAGCTCACCTGAACCCTTAGAGAAGACTCTAGGGCCAGTTCTGGAGACTCAAGGATGCAATCATTCCTCTCCAGCCAACTGGCTAACAAACAGGTAACCACTGCAGGCCAAACACCAGAATTGAAAGTGTGAACCCTTTCAAGGCCTGGGAAATTTGAAGCAGCAGAGTGAGGTTTTTAGCAGCTGATAGTTGGAAATGGGGAGGCAGAAGTGAGAGAGTTTGGGGGCTGAGATATCTAGAGGGCCTCATGACTAAGCAACAGGCAGGGTGCGAGGTGGGGGGAAAGGAAAACCAGGTGAAGCTGCTGGCCCAGTCACATCAGCTCATCAGTGCATCTCAGTTCCCTGGATGTAAAGAGTCATTATTGATCAGAGTGTGTTGTACATGAGAAAGGTGTGAGGGCAGGGGAAAAGTTATTAGAACTACTGGCCTAAGCAGTACATCTATCTAAAGAGAGAGCATATGGGGTCTCTGTCAAAACTTTTTTTCATTTTTTTTAAATTGAAGTATAGTTGATTTACAATGCGTTAGTTTCAGGTGTACAGCAAAGTGATTCATATATATATATATATATATATATATATATATATATATATATATATATATATATATATATATATTCTTTTTCAGCTTCCTTTCCATTATACTTTATTACAAGATATTGAATATAGTTCTCTGTGATATACAGTAGGTCCTTATTGTTTATCTATTTTATATATAGTACTGTGTATCTGTTAATCCCAAGCTCCTAACTTATCCCTCCCATTTCCTCTTTCATAACCATAAGTTTGTTTTCAAAGTCTGTGAGTCTGTCTCTGTTTTGTAAAGAAGTTCATTTGTATCATTTTTTTTTAGATTCCACATATAAGTGATATCACATGATATTTGTCTTTCTCTGTCTGACTTACTTCACTTAGTATGATAATTTCCAGATCCATCCATGTTGCTGCAAATGGCATAATTTCATTTCTGTAAAGAAAACTTTTCCCTGCTTTTACTGGAATTGTGAAATTCAAAACCTGTGGTGTAGAAACCTGACTCTGCTGTTACTATTTTCTATAATTATTCTCTGTTTTCTCTTAGGATTTAGTAAAGTCCCTTTAGAGAATGGAAGCTACACTAAGAAAAACCAGAAAATGGGAATTTTTTCCATCGTGGGCCTGATTTTTAAAGGCAGAGTGGAAACCCCCCAGAGGGTTGGGCATCATGCATTCACTTATTCATGCATTCATCAAATAGTTAAGTACTTGCATGTGCTAGGCACTGTGCTAGGTGTGAGGACTCAGCGAGGACTAAGACACATCAAGGAACTTAGATTCTAGTAGGTGAGACATTCCTATAGACAAGTAAGTGCATTGCATGATTTTAAATGGTGCGGAGATATAAATATGATCAGGGTAGAGAACGGTGTAATAGTTACGGGAAGTAAGGCTAGTTGCTGTAACATATGAACTCCCAAATATAAGGGACTTAACACAAAAAAAAGTATTTCTTGCTCATGTTCAAGTTTACTGTGGTTCAGCTTGTGAAGGGAGGCTCTACTCCACAAAGTCATTCGGAGATCCAGGTCTGTTCCATCCTCCACTAAAGATCACTAAGCACCACCTAGCTGGCATATAGGGAGAGAGAGCCAGAGTGGAGAAAATACACCTTCTCATAACCATTTTGTGGCAGAAGTGACACAGCATGTGGTCATGTGGTCCCATCTAGATGCAGGAGGGCTGAGAGATCAGTCCAGTATTATGCTGAGGAGGAGATTTGAAAACAGGGTCTGGTGAACATGTAGCTGGACAGCCCCAGACGGAATGGTCAAATCAATCTGAAAGGGGCTGGAGAGCCCTCATAGAGGACATGACCCCTGAATGGAATATCTAAAGAGAAGTAGGTGTTGAGTATTAAAGTGAAATAATGCCTTGGGAAAAATGAAACCCCAGAGGATGAAGCTGGGGTTGCTGTTACAACCATATCTTCCCATCATTTAATTTTCTCCCACTCCCTATCCACCTTCTTCTTTCCTACTCATCCTTGAAGTCTCAGTTTAAATATTACTTCCTCCAGGAAAGTCTTACCTGATCAATAGACTGGGAGAAGTTCTCCTGCGATGTGGTCCCAAAGTATCCACTGTTTTTGTTGTAAGTATTCAAATGTGTATTTTTTTCTTATACTGTAAGCACCATAAGGGCAGGGACCATATCTGGTTTTACTCATCATTGTATCTCTAGTGATCAGCACTGTGCCTGTCAACATAGCAGGCCTTTGATAAGTATTTGCTGAATGAATGAATCTACCTTGCCAAAGCATCCTCTTACAGCACTTTTGTCAGTCATTCATGCAGTTGATCGGTCAACTGATATTTCATCCTCATTAAGTGCTAGAGGTTCCTTTGTACACTGGAGTTAGTGATGAATAAAACATCGTCCTTTTGGTTTGATCACAGTTACCTGTATTCCCATTCCACTGAGAGAAGCGTAGGGTGGCCAACTCATTCTGGTTTGCCCAGGGCTTTCCTGGTTTTAGCGCTGAGAATATCATATCCTGGGAGCCCCCCACCAAGGGTTGTGCAATCTGGGACTGCTGGTCACTCTAGAGTAGAGTCTGTTTCTTATCTCTATCCCAGATATCCGGCATTATACCTAGCACAGGATAATTTCTCAGTGAACATTTGGTGGGTGGGTTGGTGGATGGATGTGACTGTGGACTTGGATGAGTGAGTGGATGGCTGGGTGGGTGAATGGATATGTTCGCTTTGGGAACTTTTCAGAATTTGGAGGAAGAGAAAAGTGACACCTGGATATCTCAAAACACTCAGGAAAGTTCTACTGCAGAGGGCTGGGAAGGGGGGGAATGTCTTCCGGGAGTTGAAGGTAGTAACACTCTCCTTTGGCTACTTGTCTGAATGAGACATATCTTCAGTTTTCTATAGACCCAGAGGTAAGGAGTGATTGGCCACTGAAAGAAAGTCCCAGCTAGGATGACAGGTGTCAGGGTGACCTGACACAAAAAACTCCTCATTCTTCTTGTCCAGTCTCTGGGATTAATATCCCCTGGCTACATTCTCAGGGGAGATCAAGGTATAAATTAACATTTCAAGACCTTAGTTTGAGAAAAAAAAATGCAACAAGGCTATTGCATGGAGGAGAGATGTGGAGGGGTGAGAAAATAGCCAGAACCTTATAATAATTGCAGCTAACTATAGTTTTAATGACAATGGATAAAATATAGCTAATAAAACTACATTTACTTTTTTCCAGCTCAGATTCCTGGTGGAGAGGGGTCAAAATTTTCAAATAATTATTTTAAGGACATTATGGTAGCTGTGTATTCTTAGGAATCCATTCTCTACTGTCTTCTAGAACATTCCTCAGCCCCAGCTCCACCCTTATTCCTCAAAAATGAGTCACTTTGGGGAAGCCTTTTTGGATTCCTCCAAGCACTTGGAGTATTTTGTTCATACCCTTTATGGCAGGTCTCCTTGAACAGAACTGTGAGTTATAAATGCCTGTTCTTCCCATTAGGTAGCCACTGCCCTGAGTACAGCTACAGATTCAAGTATCTACCCTGATACTTATTCGCTGTGTGACTTCCAGCCAGTGACTTTTTTTTTATTTAAATGACAGAAATTTCTTTTCTCACAGTCCTGGAGGCTATTAGTCCAAAATCAAGGTGTCCACAAGCTTAGTTTCTTCTGGGGCCTCTCTCCTTGGCTTGTAGATGAACTATGTCACACTGTGTCCTTCCTCTGTGCACAAGTGCCCCCTTTTGTGAGTTTAGATTCCTTCTTGTGTGTCTAAATTTCCTCTTCCTATAAGGACAAGTGCGATTAGATTAGGGCCCACCCTACTGGCCTTATCTTAACTCATCAACCTTCTGCAAGCCCTATCTCCAAGTACAGTCACATTCTGAGGTACTGGGGAATAGGGCTTCAACATAGGACCATGTCAGCCCATCATACTTGACAAAGTAAATACAATTACAAGCCAATCTCACTTATAAACATAGATACAAATACTGGCAAACTCAATCCAACAATCAATAAAGTTATAAAACCTTAAGACTAAGTTTGGTTTTTCCCCAGAATATATGGCACTTTTAATATTAAAAAAGGCATTCAATTCAATTTGCCAGATTAACAGTTGAAAGGAGAAAATGCAATCGCCTCACTAGATACAGAAAATATTTTGTCACCTCCCATTCAAGATACGTCCAGCTCTAGTTACTTAACTTCTCTGAGCTTTAGTGTTTTCTTTTATAAAAGGATAACTTTATTTATCTCATAGGGCTGTTGCGAGGATTAAATGAGATAGCATAAAAAATCTAGCACACTGCCTGGCGCAAGTGGGCATTTGACAAATGTTAGTTGTCTCCCTCTTCCCCTTCTTTGAGGAAGGAACTGTGTATTATTTATGTGTTTTTGGATCTCTGGCACACAGCTTGGCACACAGAGGGCTTCAAATGTTTGCCAAGGTGAACTATCAAAGAAACATGGTCATGTTGGAGGATGACATTAGGCAAAGTCTCAGTGACTTGGTATAAAATGTTGGAAACAGGAAGAGGAGGCTGGCACAAAACCATTTGCAGAATTAAACACAAGCCATGTCCAATTCATCTATTTCTGTCTTTACTGATTCAGTATTAATTATATTTTCTTTCAACTTGCTATCCTGCCTATTTTTAAATTTATTTTATTGAAATATAGTTGATTAACAATGTTGTGTTAATTTTTGCTGTACAGCAAAGTGATTTAGTTATACATACATATACACACTCTTTTTCATATTCTTTTCCATCATAGTATATCACAGGCTAT